>NC_057797.1:513061515-513383506 GCF_018294505.1 Triticum aestivum | reverse complement strand
CATTTCCTTAGACCATGAGATCGTGTAACTCCCGGATGCCGTAGGAGTGTTTTAGGTGTACCAAACGTCACAACGTAACTGGGTGACTATAAAGGTATACTACAGGTATCCCCGAAAGTATCTGTTGGGTTGACACGGATCGAGACTGGGATTTGTCACTCCGTATGACGAAGAGGTATCTCTGGGCCCACTCGGTAATGCATCATCATAATGAGCTCAATGTGACCAAGTGTTTGGTCACGGGATCATGCATTGCGGTACGAGTAAAGTGACTTGCCGATAACGAGATTGAACGAGGTATTGGGATACCGACGATCGAATCTCGGGCAAGTAACATACCGATTGGCAAAGGGAATTGAATACAGGATTGATTGAATCCTCGACATCGTGGTTCATCCGATGAGATCATCGTGGAACATGTGGGAGCCAACATGGGTATCCAGATCCCGCTGTTGGTTATTGACCGGAGAATCGTCTCGGTCATGTCTGCGTGTCTCCCGAACCCGTAGGGTCTACACACTTAAGGTTCGGTGATGCTAGGGTTGTAGAGATATTAGTATGCGGTAACCCGAAAGTTGTTCCGAGTCCCGGATGAGATCCCGGACGTCACGAGGAGTTCCGGAATGGTCCGGAGGTGAAGATTTATATATAGGAAGTCCAGTTTCGGCCATCGGGAAAGTTTCGGGGATAATCGGTATTGTATCGGGACCACCGGAAGGGTCCCGGGGGTCCACCGGGTGGGGCCACCTATCCCGGAGGGCCCCATGGGCTGACGTGGGAGGGGAACCAGCCCCTGGTGGGCTGGTGCGCCCCCCATGGGCCTCCCCCTGCGCCTAGGGTTGGAAACCCTAGGGGTGGGGGCACCCCACTTGGCTTGGGGGGCAAGTCCCCCTTGGCCGCCCCCCCCCCCCTTGGAGATCCCATCTCATAGGGCCGCCCCCCCTAGGGGCCCTATATATAGTGGGGGGAGGGAGGGCAGCGGTACCCAAGCCCTTGGCGCCTCCCTCTCCCCTCGTAACACCTCTCTCTCTCTCGTTGGAGCTTGGCGAAGCCCTGCCGAGATCACCGCTGCTTTCACCACCACGCCGTCGTGCTGCTAGATCTCCATCAACCTCTCCTTCCCCTTGCTGGATCAAGAAGGAGGAGACGTTTTCCCACCCGTACGTGTGTTGAACGCGGAGGTGCATTCCGTTCGGCGCTTGGTCATCGGTGATTTGGATCACGACGAGTACGACTCCATCAACCCCGTTCTCTTGAACGCTTCCGCTCGTGATCTACAAGGGTATGTAGATGCACTCCCCTCTCACCCGTTGCTAGATGACTCCATAGATTGATCTTGGTGATGCGTAGAAAATTTTAAAATTCTGCTATGTTCCCCAACACTTACTTCAACAAACCTCCTACTTATGATTAACCCTCCCGCAAGCATCCACAATTACGAGAAAAGTATTAAGAATAAATTCCAACCATAATATTAAACTTTTGGATCCAATCGGTCCCTTACGGAATAGCGCATAAACTGGGGTTTAAGCTTCTGTCACTCTCGCAAAACATCATCTAATTGCTACTCCATAGTGCATTCCCTTAGGCCCAAATATGGTGAAGTGTCATGTAGTCGACTCACATGACACCACTAAGTAAATCACAACATACATACTATCAAAATATCGAACACATATCAAGTTCACATGATTACTTGCAACATGATTTCTCCCGTGACCTCAAGAACAAAAGTAACTACTCACAAATGATAATCATTCTCAAGATCAGAGGGATATTAAATAGCATAATGGATCTGAACATATATTTTCCGCCATACAAACCATATAGTAATCAACTACAAGATGTAATCAACACTACTAGTCACCCACAAGCACCAATCTATAGTTCCGGTAACAAGATTGAATACAAGAGATGAACTAGCGTTTGAGATGAGATGGTGATGTTGAAGATGTTGATGGATATTGCCTTCCCCAAGATGGGAGAGTTGTTGGTGATGATGATGACGATGATTTCCCCCTCCGGAAGGAAAGTTCCCCCGGCGGAATCGCTCCGCCGGAGGGCAAAAGTGCTCCTGCCCAAGTTCCGCCTCGAGACGGTGGCGCTCCGTCCCGAAAGTCCTCTCTCTATTTTTTCTAGGTCAAAATGGCCTATATACCAGAAGATGGGCACTGGAGGTGGGCCTGGGTGAGCACAACCCACCAGGGCGCGCCAGGGCTCCCTGGCGCGCCCAGGTGGGTTGTGCCCACCTGGTGGGCCCCCTCTGGTACTTATTTGCTTCAATTCTCAAATAATCCATAAAAAATCTCCGTGAAGTTTTAGCTTGTTTGGAGTTGTGCAGAATATGTGGCTTGACGTAGCCTTTTCAGGTGCAGATTTCCAGCTGTCGGAATTCTCCCTCTTTGTGTATACCTTGCATTTATGAGAGAAAAGACATTAGAATTACTCCAAAAAGCATTATTATGGATGAAAACATTATAAATAACAATAAGAAAACATGATGCAAAATTGACGTATCACGCCACCTCGACAGGGCGCTCGCTGGCCGCCGCGAGCTGCGCCACGGCGGGGCTCCGCGCGCTCGCCGCGGACCCGGACACGTGGCGCGCGTTCTAACTCGCCGAGTGGCCGTCCCTCGCGGCCCAGCACGTGCTCCTCTCCGCGGTGCCGCCGCGCCGCCTCTTCGCCGACGCGTCCCCTTTCCTATGCCCGGCGCCGGCGGGCTCCCCGCGAGGCTCGTCTCCGTGGTGGACGTGGACTACAGGGGCGCGCCCGTGCTGTCCCGCGTGGTGGACACGCCCGCGTCGTCGTCGTGGTTCCTCAGCTCGCCGTTCCGCGTCGAGGTCGTGGACTGCAAGTAGTCGGCTCCAGTGGCAGCGGCGTTCTCTCTGGCGGAGCTCGAGCTGAGCTGGGTGGTCATCGACCCCGCCCGTGGCTGGGCGGTGAACGTGTCGAGCCGGGGGGCGGTGGCCTTGGGCCGGCACTGGTACATCGGCGAGACGCCGGTGCAGTTCGCGATGGTGCTGGGCGGGTGCAACTTCAAGACCACCGTGGCCTGCTCCGAGGAGGTTGGACACGTCAGCGAGGTCAGCCTCGCCGCGGAGAACGCCGAAGGCGCGGCGGTGAGCGGCGAGGGTGCCCTCCGGCTTCTGGCCGCGGCAATGGAGGGCCGAAGGAGGGGAGGCGAGAGAGAGCGGGAGGAGGCCAAGGCGAGGTACGAGGTGTTCGTCAGGAGCAAGAAGGGGAGGAAGGAGAGCAAGGCGCGAAGAGAGGTGCTCATAGACCTGTGCTGCTCCGCCGCCAGCGCCGTCGCCGTGCTGGCCTTCTTCGCCACCGTCGTGCTCCGGTGACAAGTTCTTTTTGCCACCGACGGACGGATCCAGCAATGAGTTTATTCATGCATGATGTAGGTGCACAGTAGGCATCATGCGGGAAATGAATTGCTTTGTGTAAGATTCCTATATGGTATTTCTGCGCTCCAAATAAGACGGCATCAAGCAAGAACTAACGTGTATTTACATCTTCTCCCTGGCAGCTAGAGTGTGTACATCCATTCTAGTGACAAAGTTTTCCTCCTAATAAATTTAGGTGAAAATGACAGAGAAGTGGAGAGACAGAAAAATCTGCCATGCAATGTGTGACATTCAAACGACACAGTTCTCCGTCCTTAGGTATGGGGGGAAAAGTATCTACCATTGAGTGCATTGGCAGCCACAGTACGCAAGTACGATCAAAATCTACTGTTCCCCCACCTACAGCAATTAATGAAGTTTCTTTGAAGTACTCCTGCTAAGTAGGAACAGCAAAGCACTGGCTCCAGGACAGCCATGGGGAAAACATTGTTCTAGCACAGGATTGTATCAGACACCTGTCGATGTCGACGAGGTTAAAGAGCAGGAACATTATCTGATATGCTCTTGGATCTGTTGTTCTTGCAGAACATAAAATTCAACACAATATTACGCGTCGATTACATTAAAAAATTATATTCTTGCAAAACATAAAATTCAGCATAATTACACATCGGCTTTTCTCTAAGAGCATCGCAATCTACTTTATTTACATTATTTTTTAAGCAACAAGCATCAGCACAACACGCATTTTTTCAGGTGTTGCCGACTGGCTTAGGAGGGCCTCTTGCTATTGGAACTACGTCTGCGGCACGGCCCTGTTTAGCCTTTGCAATGTCGACATATATAACTCGCCCATTAAGTACCTGTTGCAAGCTTGCATTGCTCAGCTCTTCTTCTTTTTCAAATGGAGCGGCAAAAATACAGATTACTACTCCCTCCGTCCGAAAATACTTGTCATCAAATGGATAAAAGGGGATGTATCTAGATGTATTTTAGTTCTAGATACATCTCTTTTTATCCATTTTGATGACAAGTATCTTCGGACGGAGGGAGTAATATATTGAACTAGCAACAGCACTATAGTGATAAACGCACGGTTCCTCCTAGTTTTCGAAAGAAGAGAAGAAAATAAAAACTTGCCTTGCTGTTCATCTCTTCCCGTGCTTTATTGGCCTCTTCCTCGGAGGCAAATTTCACAAAGCCGAATCCTTTTGATCGGCTGGTCATCTTATCCGTGACAATGGTTGCTGAGCTCGAATAATAACAAGTTGCAACTTAGATCGTAACAAGAAGCAAAACAACTAGCAGTGGAAGTTTGTTCTGGCAAGGGATGAGGATAAACCTTCTAATACTTGGCCATAACGCGTGAAAGCTTCTGCTAGGCTGTCTTCCGTTGCAAATTGTGACAAGCCTGTAAAATGATTAGAAACTAGAACTATGTCAGAGATGCATTTACTAAATTGCATATAACAACTGTATCCAACTGAACTGATCCCAACGAATCTCAAATATGTAGGTTCTTCTATACAGTAATAATTTTCAGCTTGGATGGGTTGAGAGAAAATATTTTTTATATCAATCAACTGAGAAATATATTACTAAACCCAGAGTACTTGCAAGAAGAACATGAAATGAACTGAAACTAGTATGTTAAGTGTTAACCGATGATCGTTCATTGTAAATCAGCAGCAACTAACAAGAGCTTATATGTTGTAATAAAATCTACTCATATTGATAGGGAAATTTTGAAGTTACAATAGTAAAGTTGACCTTAGTAATGTATAACAAATGCTAGTTTGAATTACTTCAGCTCTTTTAGTTAAATTTACCTTTTTCGGAAAGATAGTAAACCCCCTTTTAATCAAATTTACCTAAGTAACCTGATCGCTCATATGGCATTTATAATGGAGCAATAAGTATTCCATGTTTATATGGTTATAAAATCACAAGAGTGTAAGCCCCCTACATGGCAGGTCCTACTCACTGTTGGCATATCGGAGGCAGGCATTTTCGGAGTAAAAAACGAAGATATATAACATTTGGTTACCCATATTGACCTGATAAAGAAAATCTCTGCAAAAGATGGGCTCCATCTCCTAAACTTATTCCCGAGAACATTAGTTGTCACTTAAGCTAGCAAAACAAAATGAGTAACCACGTATGGCAAAGCATCTATTGAAGACCACCACAAGTAAAACACATGCAGCTGCACTGGTAAATAGCACTATTGCAATTTGTCGAACAAGGCATGAAACTGCTGCCCACACGAGCATTTCGTCAAACACTTGCTATGCATGCATCCACGGAGCCACCTGCGCATTCACACGCTTCTGGTAACCACTGCACGCGTGAGACTGGAGAGCGAACAGCGGGTTGATATGAGACTGGCCGGGGATGCGACGTAAGGGGGGATGTGGGCGAGTGGATGGGTGAAGACTTTAACCTCCGATGAAGAGCTTGTGTGTGATACCGCGAGAGTGCGTGAGGAGCAGCGGGCGCGTGGTGGCGCCGGCAGGGCTCCTCGTGGAGGTGGAGGCCAGGCGGCGGGAGGCCTCACGCAGCGCCGCCATGGCCATGGCTCTGCCCTCTTTCCTTTCCTTGGGGAAGCCGGGGGGACGGAGCCGGGAGAAGCGGGCGGCCAGATCGTCGCTAGGTCTAAGAGAACTGGGAGCTGTCGCGGGGCAGAAATCGTACTACCTCCAGTTTAAAAAAAACATCAGTTTCTCATGGAAATCGGAATCGGAATACTCCAATTCGCACCTTTTTTGCTGCAGAGAAAGGAGTAGAGAACTCAAAATAGACCTGGAGAACGGCCTCTTCGGTTCGAAAAGTTCTCATGCAAAATTTGATTGCATCTCATAAAATAGAATGTGAGGTCACTTTGAAGTACCTTTTATAGAGTATTCTCCATTGACTTAACTTGCTGAAAGTACTCCCCCATTTTAAAATAAGTGTCTCAAGCTTATTTAACTTTGTACTAAAGGTAATACAGTTATTTTAAGACACAGTGTCAGCGTCCCAAGTAAAGCCATCGAGCAAAAATGACCAGAGCAACACCAAGTCAACAGGGGATGAGAGCGAGGGAAGAGCTGCAGCAACAGCCGGATCGGCCACGTCAGCTTGAAGGGACGACAAGTAGACCAATCAAGGAGAGGGACGCGTCATCGGTAGGCCAGCGCGGATCAAGCAGCCCAACAGGCGATTCGCAGGTCCGGAGTGGGTGAGCACTACTTAAGATAGGAACGGAAGAGACATAACCATCCGGCAAGGATCACAAACAAGGCACGGCACAGCATCTATTCCCTTTTAGGCCTCCTTTGATTCATAGGATAGAAATTTTATAGGAATAGGAAAATCATAGGAAGTGAGATGACATGCATCTCAATTCCTATAGAGGAAGAGATGTCATTTGGTGTATAGGATAGGATTTTTTTCATTGAGTCTAGGCTAATGTTTTTTTCCCTCCAAAACGTAAAGGATTGATACCTATCCTACATAGGAATAGGAATTCATTCCTACAAACCAAAGGGCTTTAAAGGAATTTTTCCTTTGCAAATCCTATCCTATAGAATTCCTACAAAAATCCTACAAAACCAAAGAAGGCCTTATTCTTCCTTTCCAAGTTATAACTGAACCAGAGAGAGCTGAGTTGTATCTGTAAGAGAGAAATACAGTTCGTGAGAATCATAAGCTAACATCATGGTATCAGACAGCCAACCACCATCATCCCCCGCCGCCGCACCAACGTCAAGCTGGACACGCGCCGCCGGAAACAAGCTCGGGAGCATCTACTTGCCACCATGGACCCGGAGCTCCGCGCCTACCTCGACAGACTCGACTCCAACGCCAACGACCGCGCCGTCGCGGCGGACGCCAAATCCGACTCCGTCCTGGAAGCGGCTCGACGCCCAGACCGTCCGGATCGACGTCCTCGCCGCCTGGAGACCGGAACTTGAGGCGAGATTCGCGAAGTTGGAGCTCTCTGTAGCGGCGCTCCAAGCCGCGTCTCCCTCGACCTCTTCATCAGGTGGATCGCCGCCGCCTGCGACTCCTCTCGCGGCCGTGCACGGGATCCCCAGGCAAACAGGCCACGACGCACCACTGCACTCCGGGGGATCTCCGACGGTGACCCTCGAGTCACCGGCGGCTTCCCCGGTCACGGGTATGACCATGGTTCCCTTGTTGGAGAACGTAGTAATTTCAAAATTTTCCTACGCACACGCAAGATCATGGTGATGCATAGCAACAAGAGTGGAGAGTAACGTCCACGTACCCTTATAGACCGTAAGCGGAAGCGTTATGAGAACGCGGTTGATGTAGTCGTACGTCTTCACGATCCGACCGATCCAAATACCGAACGGACGGCACCTCCGAGTTCAGCACACGTTCAGCTCGATGATTTCCCACGAACTCCGATCCAGCAGATCTTTGCGGGAGAGTTCCATCAGCACGACGACATGATGACGGTGATGATGTTGCTACCGACGCAGGGCTTTGCCTAAGCACTGCTACGATATGATCGAGGTGGATTATGATGGAGAGGGGCACCGCACACGGCTTGAAACAATTAACTTGTGTCTTGGGGTGCCCCCTTGCCCCCGTATATAAAGGAGGGAGGGGAGGCCGGCCGGCCTCTCTAGACGCGCCAAGGGAGGACGAATCCTCCTCCTAGTAGGAGTAGGATTCCTCCTTTCCTAGTCCTACTAGAAGGGGAAAGGAAGGAGAAGGGGAGGAGAAGGAAAGAGGGGGCGCAGCCCCTCCCCTAGTCCAATTCGGACTAGGCCCATGGGAGGCGCGCGGCCAGCCCTCGTGGCTTCTCCTCTTTTTCCCTTAAAGCCCACTAAGGCCCATATGTACTCTCGTATTCCCGTAACTCCCCCGGTACTCCGAAAAATACCCGGATCACTCGGAACCTTTCCGATGTCCAAATATAGCCTTCTAATATATCGATCTTTACGGCCCGATCATTTCGAGACTCCTCGTCATGTCCGTGATCTCATCCGGGACTCCGAACAACCTTCGGTACATCAAATTACATAAACTAATCATCACCGAACGTTAAGCATGCGGACCCTACGGGTTCGAGAACTATGTGGACATGACCGAGACATGTCTCCGGTCAATAACCAATAGCGGAACCTGGATGCTCATATTGGCTCCTACATATTCTACGAAGATCTTTATCGGTCAAACCGCATAACGGTATACGTTGTTCCCTTTGTCATCGGTATGTTACTTGCCCGAGATTCGGTCGTCGGTATCTCAATACCTAGTTCAATCTCGTTACCGGCAAGTCTCTTTACTCGTTCTGTAATGCTACATCACGTAACTAACTCATTAGCTACATTGCTTGCAAGGCTTATAGTGATGTACATTACCGAGAGGGCCCAGAGATACCTCTCCGACAATCGGAGTGACAAATCCTAATCTTGATCCATGCCAACTCAACAAACACCATCGGAGACACCTGTAGAGCACCTTTATAATCACCTAGTTATGTTGTGACGTTTGGTAGCACACAAAGTGTTCCTCCGGTATTCGAGAGTTGCATGATCTCATAGTCATAGGAACATGTATAGTTATGGAGAAAGCAATAGCAACAAACTAAACGATCATCGTGCTAAGCTAACAGGTGGGTCAAGTCAATCACATCATTCTCTAATGATGTGATCCCGTTAATCAAATGAAAACTCATGTCTATGGTTAGGAAACATAACCATTATTGATTCAACGAGCTAGACAAGTAGAGGCAAACTAGTGACACTCTGTTTGTCTATGTATTCACACATGTACTAAGTTTCCGGTTAATACAATTCTAGCATGAATAATAAACATTTATCGTGATATAAGGAAATATAAATAACGACTTTATTATTGCCTCTAGGGCATATTTCCTTCAGTCTCCCACTTGCACTAGAGTCAATAATCTAGTTCACATCGTCATGTGATTTAACACCAATAGTTCACATCTTTATGTGATTAGTTCACATCTCCATGTGACTAACACCCAAAGGGTTTACTAGAGTCAATAATCTAGTTCACATCGCTATGTGATTATCACCCAAAGAGTGATCATGTTTTGCTTGTGAGAGAAATTTAGTCAACGGGTCTTCCACATTCAGAGCCGTATGTATTTTGCAAATTTTCTATGTCTACAATGCTTTGCACGGAGCTACTCTAGCTAATTGCTCCCACTTTCAATATATGTCTAGATCAAGACTTAGAGTCATCCAGATTAGTGTCAAAGCTTGCATCAACGTAACTCTTTATGACGAACTCTTTGTCACCTCCATAACTGTGACGCCCGGGTAATTAAGCTACAGTAATCCCCGCTAATGATGCCACGTCACCTCGGTTACTGTGGATAAACTCGCGTTAGTTCGGAACCTAGTTCGAATTTCAAATTCAAAATCGAGCAAACAATAAAAGTTTTCAAATATTAAAATTTAAATGTTCGGAGTGAACCAAATAATACATAGGTAATTATGGTGATGAAACCACATTTTTATAAAATGTTTAAATGCTCAAAGGAAAATAAAACAGCAGCAAAAGAAATAAATTAAACGCCTTTTGTATTTTGTAAAATATTAAACTATTTTATTTAGCTGTCCAAATTAATGTGGCAGTGGTATCTTTAACACACCATATTTAGGTGTTGTTCTCACATTCTTCAAAATTGAACTAAATTAATAATTTAATAAAACCGAAAGGAATAAATAAAAGAAAAGGAAAAAAGAAAACAAAAAGAGGAAAAAAAAAGGAGAACCCCCCCTCTGGGCCGTGGCCCAACTGGGCCAACCCCCAGGCCCAGCCGGCCCACCCCTCCCCTCCACAACCCCCCCGCCAGGGGAGAAACCCTAGCCGGTCCACCCATTCCCCCCATCCCCCGCGCGCACGATCCCCACTCTCCTCCCTCTCCCCCCCGATCTGAATCAGGGGCAGGAACCAGAGGAGGCCCCGATGCCGTACGCCGCCGCCTGGTGCCGCCTCGACCCCGCCCCGCCTCTCCATCGCCGGACGCCTCGCCCCCCCTCGCTTCCCCCCCGATCTGGATCGGGGGAAAAGGCGCCCTGCCGCCGCCCGGAACCCCCGCCGAAGCCGCCCCGCGTGGATCTGGATCGGGGCCGCTCGCCCCCGAAAGCGGTGCCCCGACCCCATTGCCTCGTCGCCTCGCGGACGCTGCCTGGAGCCCGCACCGCCGCCGTGGGACCCCGCCCGGAGCTACATCGCCTTCGCCTCGTCGTCCTCGCCGGATCTCCCTCGTCGGACTTCCCCGAACTCCGTCGAGCCCGCTGCCCGGACCTTACCCCCCCGCAGTGAGCACCCCCGCGCCCCTCCTCTCTCTCCCTCGTCCGGCCGCGTCCCCGACTGGCCTCACGGCGCCGCACCACGCCGGTCGCCCCGTGCCCTCGCCAGCCCCGCTCAGCGCCCTCCCCTGCACATCCCCGATGCGCGTTCGCGCTCACCGCGCGGCAACCGCGCCCGTCCGTGCGCCCGCGCCCCGCCTTTGCTCGCGGCCACCACGGCCACGGCCGTTCCCGCTCGCGACCTTGTCCTTCCTCTCGTCGGCCCGTGCCCGCTGCTGCCCTTCTGCCGGCGTCCCATTCCGGTGACCGCCCGTACTACGCCGTCGACCACGCGCTCGGCGCCGGCGCCCCCCTCTGCGCCCGGCCCTCTCCTGGGTCGGGCGCCCCGCAGCGCCTAGCGCCCGCACCTGCGGCGCCCGTAGCACCCAAACCCAATATGGCCCTTGGGGCCTATGACAGATGGGCCCCATGCCCATAACGTTTAAAAAAAAAGAGGAATTAAAAATAAAAATAATAGATAAAAAAATGATTTAATAAAATTAATCATTAATTAATTAATTATCTAATGAATTAATTAAGTTAATTAATCCGGTTTAATTAATTTAATTAACTAGTTAGGTTAATTAAATAGTAATTAAATTAACTAATCTGTAATTAACCTAAACAGAGAATGACAGGTGGGACCCACAGGACCCACATGTTAGGTTGACCAGGTCAACGGTCAACGCGGACTGCTGACGTCAGCATGACATCATGTTGATGTCATAAATCCATTTTTCGAATTAATTAAATAATTAATTAAATTCTAGAAATTAATAAAATCTTTAGAAAATCATATCTTTTAATCTGTAATTCAGATTAAAATATTTTCAACATGAAAGTTGCTCAGAACGACGAGACGAATCCGGATACGCAGTCCGTTCGTCGGCCGCACACCCCTAACCTATCGAACCCGCAACTTTCCCCCTCCGGCTCCTCTGCCTAAAAACATGAAACACCGGGGATATTTTCCCGGATGTTTCCCCCCTTAACCGGCATCACCTCATACCACGTTAGGGCCCGCCTAGCATCGTTACTTGTCTTGTCATGCATCGATATGCATCTGTTTACATGGTATTCATTGTTTCTTCCCCCCCTTTTCTCTCCGGTAGACTACGAGACCGACGCTGCTGCTGCCCAGTTTGACTACGGAGTTGACGACCCCTCCTTCTTGCCAGAGCAACCAGGCAAGCCCCCCCCCCTTGATCACCAGATATCGCCTATTCTCTTCTATACTGCTTGCATTAGAGTAGTGTAGCCTGTTACTGCTTTCCGTTGATCCTATTCTGATGCATAGCCTGACATTGTTGCTACATCTGTTGATACCTTACCTGCAATCCTAAATGCTTAGTATAGGATGCTAGTTTATCATCATTGGCCCTACATTCTTGTCAGTCTGCCTTGCTATACTATTGGGCCGTGTTCACTCGGGAGGTGATCACGGGTATATACTATACATACATACATACATACTTTACAGATGGTGACTAAAGTCGGGTCAGCTCGAAGAGTACCCGCGAGTGATTCACGGATTGGGGGCTGAAAGGACCTTTGTCCCGATGGCCCTCTGTGTGGATCTTTGTGGCGGAGCGACGGGGCAGGTTAAGACCGCCTAGGAGAGAGGTGGGCCTGGCCCTGTTCGGCGTTCGCGGATACTTAACACGCTTAACGAGATCTTGGTATTTGATCTGAGTTGGCTACGAGCCTATACGCACTAACCAACTACGTGGGAAAGATATGGGCACTCGGCGTCGTGGTATCAGCCAAAGCACTTCGTGACGCCAGCGACTGAGTGGCGCGCGCCGGATTGGAACGTAAGCCTGCTCTTGTATTAAGGGGGCTAGTTCTGCTTTCGGCCGCGTACGCAACGTGCAGGTGTGCTATGGGCGATGGGCCCAGACCCCTGCACGCTTAGGTTTAGACCGGCGTGCTGGCCTCTCTGTTGTGCCTAGGTGGGGCTGCGACGTGTTGATCTTCCACGGCCGGGCATGACCCAGGAAAGTGTGTGCGGCCAAATGGGATCAAGCGTGTTGGGTAAGTTGGTGCACCCCTGCAGGGAAGTTAATCTATTCGAATAGCCGTGATCTTCGGTAACAGGACGACTTGGAGTTGTACCTTGACCTTATGACAACTAGAACCGGATACTTAATAAAACACACCCTTCCAAGTTCCACAGACAACCCGGTGATCGCTTTTCTACAGGGCGACGAGAGGAGGATCGCCGGGTAGGGTTATGCTATGCGATGCTACTTGGAGATGCTGCTTGGAGATGCTACTTGAAGATGCTACTTGGAGGACTTCAATCTACTCTCTCCTACATGCTGCAAGACGGAGGCTGCCAGAAGCGTAGTCTTCGACAGGATTAGCTATCCCCCTTTTATTCTGGCATTCTGCAGTTCAGTCCACCGATATGGCACTTTACACATATACCCATGCATATGTAGTGTAGCTCCTTGCTTGCGAGTACTTTGGATGAGTACTCACGGTTGCTTTCTCCCCCTTTTTTCCCCTTTCCTTTCTTTCTGGTCGACGCAACCAGATGCTGGAGTCCAGGAGTCAGACGCCACCGTCGACGACGACCCCTACTACACCGGAGGTGCCTACTACTACGTGCTGTCCGCTGACGACGACCAGGAGTAGTTTGGAGGATCCCAGGCAGGAGGCCTGCGCCTCTTTCGATCTGTATCCCAGTTTGTGCTAGCCTTCTTAAGGCAAACTTGTTTAACTTATGTCTGTACTCAGATATTGTTGCTTCCGCTGACTCGTCTATGATCGAGCACTTGTATTCGAGCCCTCGAGGCCCCTGGCTTGTATTATGATGCTTGTATGACTTATTTATGTTTTAGAGTTGTGTTGTGATATCTTCCCGTGAGTCCCTGATCTTGATCGTACACATTTGCGTGCATGATTAGTGTACGATTGAATCGTGGGCGTCACAAGTTGGTATCAGAGCCGACTGCCTGTAGGAATCCCCCTTCCACACTCCTTGGCCGAAGTTGAGTCTAGACTTTACAAAACTTTTACTAACATGGCTGTGTGTCTTACGGGCACACGTCGCCATTGGGTGGTATTAGGATCTTTTATTCCTTGACCTATACTCTGGGACTCTGACATCTCTTCTATTCGGGTTAAATGAATTTTACTAAATCTAACATTAGGATCTCGTTAACATTTTCACCCAGAGAGCCCCTTATTACTGATGATCGTCTGCTGCACCAGAAGACCCTGAAGATACTCTCCGTTGTTAACCCGAGAACTTGTGTTCATCGCGTTTGCAATTCACCTTCCACCGCAAACCCTTATGGATAACTACTTGCATTTGTTATTCTTACATCCATCCCCAGTGGTCTTGTTATTACAAGATACCCTGAAAAACTCGTCGTGGTTTCGATAATCCCTTGAGCTTACTGCCTTGCTGTTCTTGTCACTTGAATACCCCTACGGTTAATTCTCGCATTTATCGAGTATCCGCCCATCCCCCAGTTGTTCATGTGTTACACAAAAGTCTTCGAAATACCACCCGATATTCCGAAAATCCTCAGCAACCTATTGCTCTGGAATTTCTTGTTTGCTTTCATTATGATTAATCCCATAAGTATAGAAATCTTATTGACATTCCTTGTCATTATCATTTTGAGTCAGTTGACTCAATATGTTTGCGAATACACACAATCATCATTGATCCTTATAAATTACTTTTCCGGCTGAGCTGCCATTCTTTTTACTGGAATTGGTTCTCGACCAATCCAATTGTCTTTGATTGTACCCTACGGCTATTCAACTTATCCACCCCTAATCAGAGCATTGCTTCTGATCCCTTGATTTGAAAATCATAATTCCTTTGCATTTGACAATTGAGTTAGTCAGTTGTTTCTATAATCTGCTTCCTCTAGTTGAGTACCGATGCTCACGTCAGATCCCTTGTGGACCACCAGATCCTTTGTTGGATTTTATCTGACAACGCCCTTCATATTCAATAAACTTGTGAGCCTTTTCTCGGATACATAATGCCTTTGGTAAATTGTATCGTCTGCTTTCTCAACCATGCTCTGCCTTCGAGCTTGAGTTAATTACTTCTAAAAGATTCTGGTATAGGATTCTAAGATGCCCCGATGGGTTGAACCTATGCCTTCCTTAATATGTGTGAACTCGAAAGTTTTCACGAGTCGTACTCTTCTGGTATTTTGCCAGATAAAATTTCAACGCTATAACTTCATCGAAAGCGAGAAGTGAATGAAAGGGTATGCATTGGAGAAGTGGGAGTCGACCTTGAACTTGTGTTCATGCCCATGGACGCGATATATATCCTATCATGAAAGCTTCTTGTAACAATAACTATTTCCTTGATAACTAACCTATGGTATCTGTGAATTGATCCCTTGCAACCGTGGTTCCGACCATGATTGTTCTTCTTTGATCTCATTTCTCGGACAAGTTAAAACAATTGTCTTCTATGGATCAATACACCAGTCCAACCTTACTTTGATCTTGTGTCGAGTATTACCCCCCTGGTATCTCGAGATTATCATGGAACTGCATAACTTTTTATGAGTTCTTCATCAAGTGCTACCTTCCCACTGATTCCAATTTTCCGCGGGCTCTGTGTTACTGAACACTCAAAGACACCGATAACTGAACCGAGACCGCTCTACGGTTCAACAACTCTTCAGTAAGCTTCTATAAGTACGAGTTTGTACCCGATCACGCCATTCCTAGCCTGTTTGGCTATATCATTGTCGTGACGATTCTAACGGTGCTACCTGGTCCTTATTCTCGGAGCACCAATTTTCGACGATGAACTAACCTTACGTCGATTTTCCTTGTCATACCCTTTCACCTACAACAACAAGCTTGAGTTTGAGTTTGTGTCGTAACTGTGGTTCCAATAACCTCTTGCTTCATCATTCCTTTGACTTGATGTCGTCGCTGATTGACTACATCTGCATGAAATCTCTCGACAATTGTGTCGTGATCATCATCAACCTTATGAGCTCTTCCAGGAATTCAATTGAATTCATGATGGGTAATACCATCCTTGCCCCTCGATGATTCCTGTTCTCATCGACCACTTTATTGCCTTTCGTTCAACACAACTTGTTCGTGTTTTGTGTAAACCTTGAGATCACTGCTACCCAGCAGTTGATCTTCCTTACCTCGGAAGTATTACCATCTCTTTTTGTCAAGAATGTGGTGAGAATTTCACCACCTCTTAATAATTCTTGATATCATAATACTTCTTGCCATCTTCGTTCATTCCTTGGTCCCCGTATTGTTTTCAACCGGAATACCGACAATGGAGCTATGACGTGTGAATTCAAAACTTCTAGCAACCCTATTGCTTTGAAGTGAATGGGCGATAGTTCATTCTAAGTCCTTCGCTAATTGAATCACCATTCTGACATTGGTCGTGCAACCCAACCCATATTTCGGGCGCACCTTTCAACCAATGTTTAAATTGTGTATGTTTTCCTCGAGCATACTTCCTTATATCATTTGATCTGACAAATGTTATCTCCTTGTTCACTTAATGGTAGAAATCCATCTTTTGGGA
The DNA here is from genome assembly GCF_018294505.1 of Triticum aestivum. Lineage (NCBI taxonomy): Eukaryota > Viridiplantae > Streptophyta > Magnoliopsida > Poales > Poaceae > Triticum > Triticum aestivum. The sequence continues at coordinate 513,367,256 of NC_057797.1, read as the reverse complement.
ATCTCGGTGAATTGCCGTTGAGTTCACCAGACACCTCCTTGTCCTCTCCTTGGGTTAATGATGAACTCTTGTTAACGGAAGTCACTTCATAGTTCATTTCCCGAGAATCTTACAGTGTCATCCCGTCAATTGGTGTTGCACCTTTCTTCTCAGGTATCCTAAGTCTGAGGTATCCTGACACCAATCGGATCTGAATCTCGGTCAGATATGATGGTTGGGACAACTTTCCAAGAGTTATGATGTTGTCCTTTGATGACCCGGTAACATGATGTCATGCCTAGCACCCCCCCCCCCTGGCTGGAGGACCTATCATTATAGATTCCTTTTCAGCAAGGTTATCCATTCATCCATGAGGAAATTGTAAGACTTATTCTACAAGTTATTCCTGATGGATCCTTCGTGTTTCCAAAGTCTGGTCTTCACCTGAAGACCATGTCAATGCTATCTCGAAGCATGTCAATGGTACTCCGATTTTCAACAGGAACATTTGAAGCACGATGCTAAATTTTATTTATCACTTATCCTAAAACCGTTGTATGGGTAATATCATGAGATTCCTTCCCCCTTACCTAAATGGTTTTCTACTTTATATCCTGTCATGGATATCTTGCTCTGCTTGTCCTTGGGAAGGATTTACCCCTGAAAGATGTGTTTAAACACATTTTCCTTTCCATTGTTCTGTTTAAACATAATAATCACTTTTCCTTTCCATTGGTTTGTTTAAACCTTCTTGTGATCTATATAATATAAGCAGTAATATCCCTGCTTATGTAAACACCTCGGTGTACCATCTTGCCTGGTGTAACCCTGTTACTATTGTTGATGACATTCCGGTAGTCATCGATGGACGAGAACTTTGCCTATTGGTCCGCCTCATTCAACGAGCAGGAATTGGTTCTCTTCGTCCCTCGCCCTTGGTACCGATGTTGTTGCCGACATAACTGACGGGCTATCCTCTGACATGCCTTACTTACATGATCGTGCAAGACGTCATCACCCTTCTTGCTTTTAAACCACATGGTGGGCCCATAACCCACAGTTCCACAGGATCAAAACCTGACTCTCCTGTACACCCCCGGTTTCCAAAGTTATTCCCCACGCTTGACTTCGTATGTAATTCACGGGTCACCTTCCTAATGCTCTATTCTGGTATCAGACGCAATACTTACTCTCGTTGCTCTGAACCCCTTTCTCACTCCGGTTCAGACTTCGAGCAACTATCTATACGCTTGGAACCTCTTATTGAGCCTTCGTACCTTACTCTCGACATATTTTATTGGTTCAATTCGAGAGGTACTCTTATGCTCATTCATGGGTTAACCCCAGATTGTTTCCCTCATAAGCATTCTGTCGTAGCCGAGCTGCCCCTTACCTATTCGTAAGTACGTTGAAGATCCCGAAGAAAGGATGACGACTTCATCATTTTGACCTGAAGCAGAAGTATGAAGGCATCAATATATTGGGTTGACCTCTTCGAGAAGAGCAAGCCAGGATGAGAAGACCCGATATATTCGTTACCAGACCTTCCCCCCTTACTCCCCTCTTAAATCTCGGGACGAGATTTCTTGTAGTGGAGGAGAATTGTGACGCCCGGGTAATTAAGCTACAGTAATCCCCGCTAATGATGCCACGTCACCTCGGTTACTGTGGATAAACTCGCGTTAGTTCGGAACCTAGTTCGAATTTCAAATTCAAAATCGAGCAAACAATAAAAGTTTTCAAATATTAAAATTTAAATGTTCGGAGTGAACCAAATAATACATAGGTAATTATGGTGATGAAACCACATTTTTATAAAATGTTTAAATGCTCAAAGGAAAATAAAACAGCAGCAAAAGAAATAAATTAAATGCCTTTTGTATTTTGTAAAATATTAAACTATTTTATTTAGCTGTCCAAATTAATGTGGCAGTGGTATCTTTAACACACCATATTTAGGTGTTGTTCTCACATTCTTCAAAATTGAACTAAATTAATAATTTAATAAAACCGAAAGGAATAAATAAAAGAAAAGGAAAAAGAAAACAAAAAGAGAAAAAAAAGGAGAACCCCCCCTCTGGGCCGTGGCCCAACTGGGCCAACCCCTAGGCCCAGCCGGCCCACCCCTCCCCTCCACAACCCCCCCCGCCAGGGGAGAAACCCTAGCCGGTCCACCCATTCCCCCCACCCCCCGCGCGCACGATCCCCACTCTCCTCCCTCTCCCCCCCGATCTGAATCAGGGGCAGGAACCAGAGGAGGCCCCGATGCCGTACGCCGCCGCCTGGTGCCGCCTCGACCCCGCCCCGCCTCTCCATCGCCGGACGCCTCGCCCCCCCTCGCTTCCCCCCCCCCCCGATCTGGATCGGGGAAAAGGCGCCCTGCCGCCGCCCGGAACCCCCGCCGAAGCCGCCCCGCGTGGATCTGGATCGGGGCCGCTCGCCCCCGAAAGCGGTGCCCCGACCCCATTGCCTCGTCGCCTCGCGGACGCTGCCTGGAGCCCGCACCGCCGCCGTGGGACCCCGCCCGGAGCTACATCGCCTTCGCCTCGTCGTCCTCGCCGGATCTCCCTCGTCGGACTTCCCGAACTCCGTCGAAGCCCGCTGCCCGGACCTTACCCCCCCCCCCGCAGTGAGCACCCCCGCGCCCCTCCTCTCTCTCCCTCGTCCGGCCGCGTCCCCGACTGGCCTCACGGCGCCGCACCACGCCGGTCGCCCCGTGCCCTCGCCAGCCCCGCTCAGCGCCCTCCCCTGCACATCCCCGATGCGCGTTCGCGCTCACCGCGCGGCAACCGCGCCCGTCCGTGCGCCCGCGCCCCGCCTTTGCTCGCGGCCACCACGGCCACGGCCGTTCCCGCTCGCGACCTTGTCCTTCCTCTCGTCGGCCCGTGCCCGCTGCTGCCCTTCTGCCGGCGTCCCATTCCGGCGACCGCCCGTACTACGCCGTCGACCACGCGCTCGGCGCCGGCGCCCCCCTCTGCGCCCCGGCCCTCTCCTGGGTCGGGCGCCCCGCAGCGCCTAGCGCCCGCACCTGCGGCGCCCGTAGCACCCAAACCCAATATGGCCCTTGGGGCCTATGACAGATGGGCCCCATGCCCATAACGTTTAAAAAAAAGAGGAATTAAAAATAAAATTAATAGATAAAAAATGATTTAATAAAATTAATCATTAATTAATTAATTATCTAATGAATTAATTAAGTTAATTAATCTGGTTTAATTAATTTAATTAACTAGTTAGGTTAATTAAATAGTAATTAAATTAACTAATCTGTAATTAACCTAAACAGAGAATGACAGGTGGGACCCACGGGACCCACATGTCAGGTTGACCAGGTCAACGGTCAACGCTGACTGCTGACGTCAGCATGACATCATGCTGATGTCATAAATCCATTTTTCGAATTAATTAAATAATTAATTAAATTCCAGAAATTAATAAAATCTTTAGAAAATCATATCTTTTAATCCGTAACTCGGATTAAAATATTTTCAACATGAAAGTTGCTCAGAACGACGAGACGAATCCGGATACGCAACCCGTTCGTCCGCCACACACCCCTAACATATCAAACCCGCAACTTTCCCCCTCCGGCTCCTCTGCCCGAAAACACGGAAACACCGGGGAATACTTTCCCGGATGTTTCCCCCCTTAACCGGCATCACCTCATACCACGTTAGGGCACGCCTAGCATCGTTACTTGTCATGTCATGCATCGATATGCATCTGTTTACATGGTATTCATTGTTTCTTCCCCCCTTTTCTCTCCGGTAGACTACGAGACCGACGCTGCTGCTGCCCAGTTTGACTACGGAGTTGACGACCCCTCTCTCTTGCCAGAGCAACCAGGCAAGCCCCCCCCCTTGATCACCAGATATCGCCTATTCTCTTCTATACTGCTTGCATTAGAGTAGTGTAGCCTGTTACTGCTTTCCGTTGATCCTATTCTGATGCATAGCCTGACATTGTTGCTACATCTGTTGATACCTTACCTGCAATCCTAAATGCTTAGTATAGGATGCTAGTTTATCATCATTGGCCCTACATTCTTGTCAGTCTGCCTTGCTATACTATTGGGCCGTGATCACTCGGGAGGTGATCACGGGTATATACTATACATACATACATACTTTACAGATGGTGACTAAAGTCGGGTCAGCTCGAAGAGTACCCGCGAGTGATTCACGGATTGGGGGCTGAAAGGACCTTTGTCCCGACGGCCCTCTGTGTGGATCTTTGTGGCGGAGCGACAGGGCAGGTTAAGACCGCCTAGGAGAGAGGTGGGCCTGGCCCTGTTCGGCGTTCGCGGATACTTAACACGCTTAACGAGATCTTGGTATTTGATCTGAGTTGGCTACGAGCCTATACGCACTAACCAACTACGTGGGAAAGATATGGGCACTCGGCGTCGTGGTATCAGCCGAAGCACTTCGTGACGCCAGCGACTGAGTGGCGCGCGCCGGATTGGAACGTAAGCCTGCTCTTGTATTAAGGGGGCTAGTTCTGCTTTCGGCCGCGTACGCAACGTGCAGGTGTGCTATGGGCGATGGGCCCAGACCCCTGCGCGCTTAGGTTTAGACCGGCGTGCTGGCCTCTCTGTTGTGCCTAGGTGGGGCTGCGACGTGTTGATCTTCCGCGGCCGGGCATGACCCAGGAAAGTGTGTGCGGCCAAATGGGATCAAGCGTGTTGGGTAAGTTGGTGCACCCCTGCAGGGAAGTTAATCTATTCGAATAGCCGTGATCTTCGGTAACAGGACGACTTGGAGTTGTACCTTGACCTTATGACAACTAGAACCGGATACTTAATAAAACACACCCTTCCAAGTTCCACAGACAACCCGGTGATCGCTTTTCTACAGGGCGACGAGAGGAGGATCGCCGGGTAGGGTTATGCTATGCGATGCTACTTGGAGATGCTGCTTGGAGATGCTACTTGAAGATGCTACTTGGAGGACTTCAATCTACTCTCTCCTACATGCTGCAAGACGGAGGCTGCCAGAAGCGTAGTCTTCGACAGGATTAGCTATCCCCCTCTTATTCTGGCATTCTGCAGTTCAGTCCACCGATATGGCCCTTTACACATATACCCATGCATATGTAGTGTAGCTCCTTGCTTGCGAGTACTTTGGATGAGTACTCACGGTTGCTTTCTCCCCCTTTTTTCCCCTTTCCTTTCTTTCTGGTCGTCGCAACCAGATGCTGGAGTCCAGGAGCCAGACGCCACCGTCGACGACGACCCCTACTACACCGGAGGTGCCTACTACTACGTGCTGTCCGCTGACGACGACCAGGAGTAGTTTGGAGGATCCCAGGCAGGAGGCCTGCGCCTCTTTCGATCTGTATCCCAGTTTGTGCTAGCCTTCTTAAGGCAAACTTGTTTAACTTATGTCTGTACTCAGATATTGTTGCTTCCGCTGACTCGTCTATGATCGAGCACTTGTATTCGAGCCCTCGAGGCCCCTGGCTTGTATTATGATGCTTGTATGACTTATTTATGTTTTAGGGTTGTGTTGTGATATCTTCCCGTGAGTCCCTGATCTTGATCGTACACATTTGCGTGCATGATTAGTGTACGATTGAATTGTGGGCGTCACAATAACCGAGAAACATTTCCTTATTCCACTAAGGATATTTTTGACCGTTGTCCAGTGATCCACTCCTGGATCACTATTGTACCCTCTTGCCAAACTTATGGTGAGGTACACAATAGGTATGGTACACAGCATAGCATACTTTGTAGAACCTATGACTGAGGCATATGGAATGACTTTTCATTCTCTTTCTATTTTCTGCCGTGGTCGTGTTTTGAGTCTTTACTCAACTTCACACCTTGCAACACAGGCAAGAACTCCTTCTTTGGCTGTTCCATTTTGAACTACTTCGAAATCTTGTCAAGGTATGTACTCATTGAAAATATATCAAGCGTCTTGATCTATCTCTATAGATCTTGATGCTCAATATGTAAGTAGCTTCACCAAGGTCTTTCTTTGAAAAACTCTTTTCGAACATTCCTTTATGCTTTCCAGAAAATTCTACATTAATTTTGATCAACACTATGTCATTCACATATACTTATCAGAAATGTTGTAGTGCTCCCACTCACTTTCTTGTAAATACAGGCTTCACCGCAAGTCTGTATAAAACCATAAGCTTTGATCACTTTATCAAAGCATATATTCCAACTCTGAGATGTTTGCACCAGTCCATAGATGGATCGCTCGAGCTTGCACACTTTGTTAGCACCTTTAGGATTGACAAAACTTTCTTGTTGTATCATATACAATTCTTCTTTAAGAAATAATGCAGTTTTGACATCCATTTGCTAGATTTCATAAAATGCGGCAACTGCTAACATGATTTGGATAGACTTTTAAGAATCGATACGAGTGAGAAACTCTCATTGTAGTCAACACCTTGAACTTGTCGAAAACATTTTTGCGACAATTCGAGCTTTGTAGATAGTAACACTACTATCAGCGTCTGTCTTCTCTTGAAGATCCATTTATTCTCAATGACTCACCGATCATCGGGCAAGTCAATCAAAGTCCATACTTTGTTCTCATACATGGATCCCATCTCAGATTTCATGGCCTCAAGCCATTTTGCGGAATCTGGGCTCATCATCGCTTCCTCATAGTTCGTAGGTTCGTCATGCTCTAGTAACATGACTTCCAGAATAGGATTACCGTACCACTCTGGTGCGGACCGTACTTTGGTTGACCTACGAGGTTCGGTAGTAACTTGATCTGAAGTTTCATGATCATCATCATTAGCTTCCTCACTAATTGGTGTAGAGATCACTAGAACTGATTTCTGTGATGAACTACTTTCCAATTCGGTAGAAGGTACAATTACCTCATCAAGTCCTACATTCCTCCCACTCACTTCTTTCGAGAGAAACTTCTTCTCTAGAAAGGATCCACTCTTAGCAACAAAGATCTTGCCTTTTGGATCTGTGATAGAAGGTGTACCCAACAGTTTCTTTCGGGTATCCTATGAAGACACACTTTTCCGATTTGGGTTTGAGCTTATCAGGCTGAAACCTTTTCACATAAGCATCACAACCCCAAACTTTAAGAAACGACAACTTAGGTTTCTAGCCAAACCATAGTTCATATGGTGTCGTCTCAACGGATTAAACGATGCCCTATTTAACGTGGATGTAGCTGTCTCTAATGCATAACCCCAAAACGATAGTGGAAAACCGGTAAGAGACATCATAGATTGCACTATATCCAATAAAGTACAATTATGATGTTTGGACACACCTTTATACTGTGGTATTCCAGGTGGCATGAATTTGTGAAACTATTCCACATTGTTTTAGTTGAAGACCAAACTCGTAACTCAAATATTCGTCTCCATGATTAGATCGTAGAAACTTTATTTTCTGTTTACGATGATTTTCCACTTCACTCTGAAATTCTTTGAACCTTTTCAAATGTTTCAGACTTATGTTTCATCAAGTTGATATAGCCATATCTACTCAAATCATCTGTGAAGGTCAGACAATAATGATACCCGCCGCGAGCCTCAACACTCATCAGATCGTATACATCAGTATGTATTATTTTCAATAAGTCAGTTGCTCGCTCCATTGTTCCGGAGAACGGAGTCTTAGTCATCTTGCCCATGAGGCATGGATCGCAAGCATTAAGTGGTTCCAAAAGCCCGTCAACATGGAGTTTCTTCATGCGCTTTACACCAATATGACCTAAACGGCAGTGCCACAAATAAGTTGCACTATCATTATTAACTTTGCATCTTTTGACTTCAATATTATGAATATGTGTATCATTACGATTGAGATTCAATAAACCATTCACCTTGGGTGTATGACCATTGAAGGTTTTATTCATGTAAACAGAACAACAATTATTCTCTGACTTTAAATAAATAATCGTATTGCAATAAACATGATCAAATCATATTCATGCTTAACGCAAACACCAAATAACATTTATTTTAGGTTCAACACTAATCCCGAAGGTAAAGGGAGTGTGCGATGGTGATCTTATCAACCTTGGAATCATTTCCAACACACATCGTCACCTCGTCCTCAACTGGTCTTTGTTTATTTTGCAACTCCCGTTTCGAGTTACTACTCTTTAGCAACTGAACTAGTATCAAATCCCGAGGGGTTTGCTATAAACACTAGTAAAGTACACATCAATAACATGTATATCAAATATATCATTGTTCACTTTGCCATCCTTCTTATCCGCCAAGTATCTAGGGCAGTTCCACTTCAAGTGACCATTTTCTTTGCAATAGAAGCACTCAGTTTTAGGCTTGGGTCTAGCTTTGGGCTTCTTCACGGGAGTGGCAACTTGCTTGCCATTCTTCTTGAAGTTCCCTTTCTTTCCCTTGCCCTTTTACTTGAAACTAGTGGTCTTGTCAACCATCAACACTTGATGCTTTTTCTTGATTTCTACCTTCGCCGATTTCAGCATCGTGAAGAGCTTTGGGAATCGTTTTCGTTATCCCTTGCATATTATAGTTCATCACGAAGTTCTAGTAACTTGGTGATAGTGACTAGAGAATTCTGTCAATCACTATCTTACCGGGAAGATTAACTCCCACTTGATTCAAGTGATTGTAGTACTCAGACATTCTGAGCACATCCTCACTCGTTGAGCTATTCTCCTCCATCTTGTAGGCAAAGTACTGTCAGAGGTCATCTACCTCTCGACACGGGCATGAGTATGAAATACCAATTTCAACTCTCAGAACATCTTATATGCTCTGTGGCGTTCAAAACATTTTTGAAGTCCCGGTTCTAAGCCATAAAGCATGGTGCACTAAACTATCAAGTAGTCATCATACCGAGATTTACCAAACATTCATATTGCCTGTATCTGCTCCTGCAATAGGCCCGTCACCTAGCGGTGCATCAAGGACATAATTCTTCTGTGCAGCAATGAGGATAATCCTCAGATCACGGAGCTAGTCCGCATCATTGCTACTAACATCTTTCAACATAGTTTTCTCTAGGAACATATCATAAATAAAACGGGGAAGCTATACGCAAGAAATTGATCTACAGCATAGATATGCAAATACTATCAGGACTAAGTTCATGATAAATTTAAAGTTCAATTAATCATATTACTTAAGAACTCCCACTTAGACAGACATCCCTCTAGTCATCTAAATGATCACGTGATCCAAATCAACTAAACCATGTCCGATCATCACGTGAGATGGAGTAGTTTTCAATGGTGAACATCACTATGTTGATCATATCTACTATATGATTCACGCTCGACCTTTTGGTCTCCAGTGTTTCAAGGCCATATCTGCATATGCTAGGCTCGTCAAGTTTAACCCGAGTATTCCGCGTGTGCAAAACTGGCTTGCACCCATTGTATGTGAACGTAGAGCTTATCATACCCGATCATCACGTGGTGTCTCAGCACGAAGAACTGTCGCAACGGTGCATACTCAGGGAGAACACTTATACCTTGAAATTTAGTGAGAGATCATCTTATAATGCTACCGCTGAACTAAGCAAAATAAGATGCATAAAGGATAAACATCATATGCAATCAAAATGTGTGACATGATATGGCCATCATCATCTTGTGCTTTTGATCTCCATCTCCAAAGTACCGTCATGATCTCCATCGTCACCGGCATGACACCATGATCTCCATCATCTTGATCTCTATCAATGTGTCATCACATGATCGTCTCGCCAACTATTGCTTTTACAAGTATTGCTGTCGCATAGCGATAAAGTAAAGCAATTACATGGCACTTGCATCTTATGCAATAAAGAGACAACCATAAGGCTTCTGCCAGTTGCCGATAACTTTAACAAAACATGATCATCTCATACAACAATTTATATCTTATCATGTCTTGACCATATCACATCACAACATGCCCTGCAAAAACAAGTTAGACGTCCTCTACTTTGTTGTTGCAAGTTTTACATGGCTGCTACAGGCTTGAGCCAGAACCGTTCTTACCTACGCATCAAAAACCACAACGCGGTGTAGTGATTGCTTTTTGATCTTCAGAAAGAACCCTGTTCATTGAATCCGATTCAACTAAAGTTGGAGAAACAAACACCCACTAGCCACCTGTGTACGAAGCACGTCGGTAGAACCAGTCTTGCGTAAGCGTACGCGTACTGTCGGTCTGGGTCGCTTCATCCAACAATGCCGCTGAATCAAGAATAAACTAGTGACGGCAAGCAATATGTATATACCCACGCCCACAACTCCTTTGTGTTCTACTCGTGCATATAACATCTATGCATAAACCAGACTCTGATACCACTGTTGGGGAACGTAGTAATTTCAAAATTTTCCTACGCACACGCAAGATCATGGTGACGGATAGCAACGAGAGGGGAGAGTATCATCCACGTACCCTCATAGACCGTAAGCGAAAGCGTTATGAGAACACGGTTGATGTAGTCGTACGTCTTCACGCCGACCGATCCAAGTACCGAACGCACGGCACCTCCGAGTTCAGCACATGTTCAGCTCGATGACGTCCCACGAACTCTGATCCAGCAGAGCTTTACGGGAGAGTTCTGTCAGCACGACGGCGTGATGACGGTGATGATGTTGCTACCGACGCAGGGCTTCGCCTAAGCACTGCTACGATATGATCGAGGTGGATTATGGTGGAGGGGGGCACCGCACACGGCTTGGAACAATCAACTTGTGTCTTGGGGTGCCCCTTGCCCCCGTATATAAAGGAGGGAGGGGAGGCCGGCCGGCCTCTCTAGGCGCGCCAAGGGGGGAGAAATCCTCCTCCTAGTAGGAGTAGGATTTCTCCTTTCCTAGTCCTACTAGGAGGGGAAAGGAAGGAGAAGGGGAGGAGAAGGAAAAAGGGGGCGCAGCCCCTCCCCTAGTCCAATCCGGACTAGGCCCATGGGGGCGCGTGGCCAGCCCTTGTGGCTTCTCCTCTTTTTCCCTTAAAGCCCACTAAGGCCCATATGTACTCATGTATTCCCGTAACTCCCCCGGTACTCCGAAAAATACCCGGATCACTCGGAACCTTTCCGATGTCCGAATATAGCCTTACAATATATCGATCTTTACGGCCTGATCATTTCGAGACTCCTCGTCATGTCCATGATCTCATCCGAGACTCCGAACAACCTTCGGTACATCAAATTACATAAACCAATCGTCACTGAACGTTAAGCGTGCGGACCCTACGGGTTCAAGAATTATGTAGACATGACCGAGACATGTCTCCGGTCAATAACCAATAGCGGAACCTGGATGCTCATATTGTCTCCTACATATTCTACGAAGATCTTTATCGGTCAAACCGCATAACGGTATACGTTGTTCCCTTTGTCATCGATATGTTACTTGCCCGAGATTCGATCGTCGGTATCTCAATACCTAGTTCAATCTTGTTATCGGCAAGTCTCTTTACTCGTTCCGTAATGCTACATCCTGTAACTAACTCATTAGCTACATTGCTTGCAAGGCTTATAGTGATGTACATTACCGAGAGGGCCCAGAGATACCTCTCCGACAATCAGAGTGACAAATCCTAATCTTGATCCATGCCAACTCAACAAACACCATCGGAGACACCTGTAGAGCACCTTTATAATCACCTAGTTATGTTGTGACGTTTGGTAGCACACAAAGTGTTCCTCCGGTATTCGGGAGTTGCATGATCTCATAGTCATAGGAACATGTATAGTTATGGAGAAAGCAATAGCAACAAACTAAACGATCATCGTGCTAAGCTAACGGGTGGGTCAAGTCAATCACATAATTCTCTAATGATGTGATCCCGTTAATCAAATGACAACTCATGTCTATGGTTAGGAAACATAACCATCATTGATTCAACGAGCTAGTCAAGTAGAGGCAAACTAGTGACACTCTGTTTGTCTATGTATTCACACATGTACTAAGTTTCCGGTTAATACAATTCTAGCATGAATAATAAACATTTATCATGAATAAGGAAATATAAATAACAAATTTATTATTGCCTCTAGGGCATATTTCCTTCATCCCTCTCCAATTGCAACACCAATTCCTTCCCAGATCCTTTATGCTTTGGGACAAACCCCGCCGCCCATGACATTCCCCGTCTTCGCCGGCGAGAATCCACAGCTCTGGAAGACGCTCTCAAAGCAATACTTTCAGATGTTCAACGTGCACGAATCCTACTGGGTTCCCATGGCGATCCTAAACTTTTCAGGCCCAGCAGTGATTTGGCTGCAGTCAATGCAGCGTAAAATTGCGGGACTCAATTGGGAGTCCTTCACTTCCTTGCTATGCACCCGATTTGGTCGTAATAAGCATAAACTCTTGATACGCCAGTTCTATGCTATCAAACAGACCAATTCTGTTGCTGACTTTATTGAGCGCTTTAAAACTCTGATGAATCACATGATTTCCTACTCTGAACTGACACACCCTTATTTTTTTTCCTTACACGCTTCATCGAGGGATTGCGCGCAGATATCGGTGTTGTGGTGCTCATTCAGAGGCCGCCTGATCTAGATACAACATGTTCTCTGGCACTGTTGCAAGAGGAAGTGGCTGATGGTGAAGCTGCCCTATGTGCATCCTCTCATAGAGCACCAATCTCCCGTTTTCAACCACCCAGTACACCAGCGGCAGTCACTTTTTCCCAGCCAACGGCTCCATCAATAATAGCTGAAGATAAGCGGGGAACAGAAGCAGACAGAGCTTCTTCAGATAGCAGTAAAATTGCAGCACTCCGTACATTCAGAAGAGCGAGAGGGCTCTGTTTCAAGTGTGGCGAATGGTGGGGGAAGGATCATACATGGACCGCCTTGGTGCAAATGCATATCGTCGAAGAGTTGTTAGCGTTGATGGGCACCGAGGATGATCTGTTGAGTGACAGGCAAAGGGAGTTAGCTGAAGCAGAGGAGGACAACCTCTGTGTCCTCTCCATACATGCAGTTTCAGGATCAGAAGGCCCAGGAGTAATGCAACTGAATGCTTGGTTACAAGGCAAGGAGGTTTTACTGCTTGTGGACTCAGGAAGCATATCATCGTTTGTGGACCAACATTTTGCTACTCGCCTAACCGGGGTCGCTCCTTTACCCAACCCTTGCAAGGTCAAGGTGGCTGATGGTGCTCTGTTGATGTGTGGCAGCTTCATTACCAAGTGTCAGTGGATGTGTCAAGACCATGAATTCACCACCGACTTCAAGATAATCTCTCTGGGGGCATACGATGCAATCCTCGATATGGACTGGCTCAAGAAGTATAGTCCAATGTTCATTGATTAGGATGCCCAACACTTGCCAGTTACCACAGAGGCAGGACCAATCGAATTACAAGTAGTGGCCAAGAATTTGCAACAATGTTCAGTTATCTCTTCCCAAGAGCTACTCACTTCCTGTAAAAATGGAGCAGTGTCTTATGTGGTGCATATCAACACTATACAAGATCAGGTTGTTGCTGACAACACAATACCAACTGATCTTCTCAGAGTACTGGAGCAGTACACCAATGTCTTTGAAGAACCCAAGCAGCTACCTCCCCGCCGTGCATGTGACCACATGATTCCTCTCATGGAAGGTGCACAACCAGTTAATCTGCGGCCGTACCGCCACAAGCTCGAGCTGAAAACTAAAATTGAAAGGCAAGTCAAAGAACTACTGGATGCTGGTGTTATTCAGAAAAGTCACAGCCCGTTTTCATCACCTGTTCTGCTGGTGAAAAAGAAAGACGGCACTTGGCGCTTGTGTGTGGATTATCCCCACTTGAATGCGATGACAGTGCTGCCCAAGTACCCAGTACCAGTCATTGACGAGCTCCTGGATGAACTCGTTTGCACAAAATGGTTCTCCAAGCTAGACCTTTGAGCAGGGTATCACCAAATTCGCATGGCTGAGGGTGAGGAATACAAAACAGCTTTCACTACTCATTCCGGGCACTGGGAGTTCTTGGTGTTGTCTTTTGGATTGGCGGGGGGTCCAGCAACTTTCAATGGAGGCCTGAACACCACCATTCATCCACTGAACCGTGTGTGTGTTCTGGTTTTCTTTGACGACATCCTAGTTTTCAGCAAAACATGGAAGGAACATGTTGAACATGTCAGGCAAGTGCTTCAGTTGCTTAGGAAAGATCAGTGGCGAGTGAAGCAATCCAAATGTGCTTTCGATCAGCAACAAATAGCTTACCTCGGACATGTTATCAATGTTGAGGGCGTTTCCACTGACCCCAGCAAGGTAGACACAATCAAGCAGTGGCCAACCCCCGGTAATGTGAAGAAAGTACACAGTTTCCTAGGCTTGGCAGGTTACTATCGGAAGTTCGTGAAACACTTTGGCATCATAGCACGTCCCTTATTCCATCTGCTGACAAAAGGGAAGCCGTTTGTATGGACAGCTGAGACCCAAACAACTTTCGATCTAGTCAAACAAGGATTGGTTTCGGTTCCGGTGTTACGACTTCCCGATTTTAACAAGCAGTTTGTAATTGATACTGATGCTTGTGACTATGGGGTGGGCGCGGTGCTGCAGCAAGAGGGACACCCAATTGCTTACATGAGCAAACCATTGGGCCCAAAGAGCAGAGGGTTGTCTACTTACGAAAAAGAATGTCTAGCTAGGCTGTGGAACAATGGCGCCCTTACCTGCACACTGACGAATTCCTGATTTGGACGGATCAACGCAGTTTAGTCCATCTAGACGACCAGAGGTTGTCCACGGTGTGGCAGCAGAAAGCCTTTAGAAAACTGTTGGGTTTGCGCTACAAAATATGCTACCGACCGGGGACTACCAACAGTGCTACTGATGCTTTATCTCGCCGAATCCATCCAGAGGAACACCTGACAGCAACCTTTGTTTGCCAACCAGCTTGGATTGATGACATACGTGCCAGTTATGACTGCAATGACCAAGTTCAAAAAATCTGTGAACAATTGTGCCGTCGTCCGGACCCAAAAGGTAGATTCACTTGGACCAATGGCTTACTGTACTTCCAAGGCAGACTATGGTTGGGGGGTTCCGCGGACCTCCAACAACGAGTTCTCAAGGCATTCCATGACAGTACGGTTGGGGGACATCCCGGATTCCCTGTGACATATCACCGCTTGCAGCGCATTTTTGCGTGGCCTAAGATGAAGGACTGCATCCGAAATTATGTGCAGACTTGTTTTGTCTACCAGCAAGCCAAACCAGAGCGAGTCAAGTACCTGGGACTCTTTGAACCAATCCTTGTCCCCGAAGGAGCCTGGCAAGTCATCACTATGGATTTCATCGACGGTCTCCCGCAATCTGGCAAAGCAAACTGTATACCGGTGGTCGTGGATAAATTTACCGGTTATGCCCACTTCTTACCATTGAACCATCCCTATATAGCAGCAAAAGTGGCTCAGGTTTACTTGGATAATGTATACAAGTTGCACGGATTGCCCAAGACTATAATCTCTGACACAAACCCATTGTTTACTAGCAGATTCTGGCAGGAGCTCTTTCGTGTGATTGGGACCGAGCTCAACATGAGTACACCATATCACCCGCAGACCGACGGTCAAACAGAGCGAGTTAATCAATGCTTGGAGATTTTTCTTCGCTGCTTCATACATGCTTGTCCGGTTTGTTGGAGCTAGTACTTATCACTCACAGAATTCTGGTACAATTCCAGCTATCATTTAGTCTTGAAGATGTCACCATTCCAGGCCTTTACGGGCATGAACCACGACATTGGGGCATCGAAGCAGCATCTACATGCAAAGTACCAGCGCTGAAGGAGTGGCTCGAGGAATGACAGGTGGTGCAATTTGTCCTAAAGCAGCACTTGCATAGAGCCCGACACTTGATGAAGAACAGGCTGACAAGAAACGCACGGAACATGCATTCAAGCCAAGTGATTCAGTTTTCATCAAACTACAACCATATGTGCAGTCCTCTGTGGCCAAACGGGCGAATCATAAGCTGGCATTCAAATACTTCAGACCCTTTCCAGTCAAAAGACTTGTCAATCCAGTGGCATACGAATTGGAGCTGCCAGCTGATTCCAACATCCACCCTGTCTTTCATGTGTCTCAAATGAAGCAAGTGTTGAGCCCAGGTATGACTGCCTGTCCAGATTTACCAATTCCATCTGATAGCACTTTGATTCCAGTGGAGATTTTGAACAGTCGTTGGCGTCCCACTCCCACCGGCCGGCGCAAACAACTTCTGGTTCATTGGTCTGACCCCGATGCCCTTGATGCTACATGGGAGGACACCCTGTCACTCCGCCACCGATTCCCTCAATTACCGGCTTGGGGGCAAGCTCCAAGTCAAGAAGGGGGATGTCAGCGTCCCAAGTAAGGCATCGAGCAAGAATGACCAGAACAACACCAAGTCAACAGAGGATGAGAGCGACAGAAGAGCTGCAACAACAGCCGGATCGGCCATGTCGGCTGGAAGGGACGACAAGTGGACCAATCAAGGAGAGGGACGCGTCATCGGCAGGCCAGCACGGATCAAGCAGCCCAACTGGAGATTCGCGGGTCCGGAGTGGGTGAGCACCACTTAAGATAGGAACGGAAGAGAGATAACCATCCGGGCAAGGATCACGAACAAGGCACGGCACGGCATCTATTTTCCCCTTTATTCTTCCTTTCCAAGTTATAACTGAACCAGAGAGAGCTGAGTTGTATCTATAAGAGAGAAATACAGTTCGCGAGAATCATAAGCTAACATCATGGTATCAGACAGCCAACCACCATCATCCCCCGCCGCCGCACCATCGTCAAGCTGGACACGCGCCGCCGGAAACAAGCTCGGGAGCATCTACTTGCCACCATGGACCCGGAGCTCCGCGCCTACCTCGACAGACTCGACTCCAACGCCAACGACCGCGTCGTCGCGGCGGACGCCAAATCCAACTCCGTCCTGGAAGCGGCTCGACGGACAGACCGTCCGGATCGACGTCCTCGCCGCCTGGAGACCGGAACTTGAGGCGAGATTCACGAAGTAGCGGCGCTCCAGGCCGCATCTCCCTCGACCTCTTCATCAGGTGGATCGCCGCCGCCTGTGACTCCTCTCGCGGCCGTGCACGGGATCCCCAGGCAAACAGGCCACGACGCACCACTGCACTCCGGGGGATCTCCGACGGTGACCCCCGAGTCACCGGCGGCTTCCCCGGTCACGGGTATGACCATGGTTCCCTTGTTGGAGAACGTAGTAATTTCAAAAATTTCCTACGCACACGCAAGATCATGGTGATGCATAGCAACGAGAGTGGAGAGTAACGTCCACGTACCCTCGTAGACCGTAAGCGGAAGCGTTATGAGAACGTGGTTGATGTAGTCGTACGTCTTCACGATCCGACCGATCCAAATACCGAACGGGCGGCACCTCCAAGTTCAGCACACGTTCAGCTCGATGATGTCCCACGAACTCCGATCCAGCAGATCTTTGCGGGAGAGTTCTGTCAGCACGATGGCATGATGGCGGTGATGATGTTGCTGACGCAGGGCTTCGCCTAAGCACTGCTACGATATGATCGAGGTGAATTATGGTGGAGAGGGGCACCGCACACGGCTTGAAACAATTAACTTGTGTCTTGGGGTGCCCCTTGGCCCTGTATATAAAGGAGGGAGGGGAGGCCGGCCGGCCTCTCTAGACGCGCCAAGGGAGGAGGAATCCTCCTCCTAGTAGGAGTAGGATTCCTCCTTTCCTAGTCCTACTAGGAGGGAAAAGGAAGGAGAAGGGGAGAAGGAAAGAGGGGGTGCAGCCCCTCCCCTAGTCCAATTCGGACTAGGCCCATGGGGGGGGGGGGGCGCGGCCAGCCCTCGTGGCTTCTCCTCTTTTTTTCTTAAAGCCCATTTAAGATGCCTACCACATACTACTCCCTCCGTCACAGTTTACAAGTCCTACGCGTATACCTAGGTTGCCAATTTTATCACCCTAATATAAACTATATAACACAAAAATTATACCTTTTAAAAATAGAACATCTGAAGTTTATATTGGTATATTTTTTGTAATATATGACTTGTATTAGGTTGGTCAAATTGACAACCTAGAGGTACACGCATGCCCTGTAAACTGAGAGAGAGGGAGTACACATATTCATCAAATTAACTCACCGTATCATTTTGGTATTCATTAATTCGCTATGTTAAGTGCTAATCTCATACTCGGAGTACAGGGAGTAGCATGCATGGCTGCCCAATATTCAACCTTGCGTGGCATCATGTCCCAAAAATCGTTGAGTAAACTTTAATGATCATGCTAGGCTTAATTTTCATATTGTGGACGTGAGTCAACGCCGTGCAACCTGCATCCTTTTGCTCCTTGGTCTTTAGCCCTAAAAATCAGCCCTCTGGACTAATGCCGGGGGGTACACCCACTGATCCCAACCACAGCTGAAACTGGGCAATAGTCAACTAGTGACGGACATCTACAGTTTAAACGAGGCATGTTTCAACATAAACAAGCCAACAACCGCATATAAATGAAAAGAGAAAACATTTAGCAGAACATCACATCCACGGCAAATATCAACCAACAGAGATCCAGATCAACAAAGTCTGAAGCAACATCAAAATGCCAGCACCTTGTATAATGTAAGATAATCCAGAACTCCAGCATGGTACTCAAAACCAAGGACAGGTACAATGTGCATATATGTCTCTCTCGCGATACTACTCTTTAATGCATGGAGCAAGTACATTTGGAAGCATGAAGACAGCACTAAAGGGGCCTACGGTCGATTACACTCATTCGTCGTCGTCCTCATCGACATCAGCACCAGCAGATGAGTTGAGGGCGTTGAGCCGCTCCACGAGACTGGCCTTCCTCTGCTCATAGGTCAGCTTCTTGGGATTGTACCTGCAGCTAACAGTCACGTTAACTTGCAATCCAACCAAAGTGCTGAAATCAGTTGTCTGACTTTAATAAACAGCAGGATATATCTACCTCTTGTGCGTCTTTGGAGGTTCCTTGGTTGACTTTGCCATGGTAGGATCAGCACGAATGGCAGCATGAACCTTCTTGTACAGTGCTTCCATGTTATCAGCCTCAATCCCCTTCTTGATGTACTCACTGAAGTGAGATTGGTACTTCTCAGGTTCCTCATCAGCCAGTGACTGAAATAAGGGTAGGGCAGAAGTTAAAACGAGATTCAGTAAGCTGCTTCAGAAATAACAACATACTCCCTCCGCCCCATAATATAAGAACGTTTTTTAAGCTAAAACATTTTGAAAAACATTCTTATATTATGAGACGTAGGGAGTAGTACACTGCTTTAGGATACTTTATATGGATGAATCAGGCCCCAGATATCATTCAGAAACAATTCATGTATACAACAAGGATAACACTAGGGAATGAAAAAATTGCATTATAATACCACGAGGGCAAATGGATCCAACTCACCTTCATGTAGTCAGCAACATGGCCTCCATAGATGTATTTGCGGTGAATCTCAGCGTCCAGCTGCTTCTCATCCTTCTTGAAGCCAGCAAATCTCTTGTCACTGTGCGGAATATCAAGACCACCATCCAAAGCTCCCTGAAGCAGCAAACAGAATCACACAACTGTTATGCAGTAATCAGAGTTGCACCAAGTATTGAAGTGTTCAAAAAGGGTTTTGTATTAACAAGTGGCAGTTAAAAAAAAGGTGTTAATATCCTGAGGACAAAACAGTACAACCTCTGTAACTTTAATATAAGGTGTTTCTTGACACTGTCATGGACTCTAAAAACGTCTTATAAAAAGTTACAGAGGGAGTAATATTTTAGTATGGACATATAATGGGTCACCCTATACCTGGGCATAGATTAATCAGGCCGTAAGAATAATCGTTCCGCAAAGTTAAATAGCATATAGTTATGTTGTAGATCACGTAGGAACTTGACCAAATAAAATGAACTAAACCTGACACAAATTGTATGCCTGAGACATTCAAGTCAAAAACATGTGTACTGGCAAAACTAAGTGCAACCAACCATTCATAATTTCTTGCAGTTATACAATCACATCATAAAAGATGACATACCTTAAGGGCACCAAACACACGGTTTCCAGTAGTAGTCCTAATAAGGCCGACATCCAAGAGCGCACGGAAAGGCCTCCTCTCATCTGCCGGCTCAACAGAGAAGTCCTCCCCAGTGGCCTGGAGTCATAAGCAGAATTACAAGTATTTAATAAACGCAGCATCAGAAAAAGTTCGTATGAAAATAAGCATTTCAAAGCAAATTATACCTCAACATTGCCCTCATATTCCTGATCCAAATCACGGCACTTGAGCACACGACGGGCCAAAAGCAGACCAGTGCAGTACGCTACATGACGGATTAAATCAGTTGAACTGAATAAATTGGGCCGCATGCATCAAGATAAAAGTTATGCATTTTGAGTTGAAAAATCTACCTGCGGCATAGTTGGTAAGGCCAACTTCAAGACCATACCGAGGAAGCTCATGGGAATAGGCAGCAGCCATCACGATATCACCAGCGATGGTGGCGTACACAATTTGGGCAGTGACATCTTTGTTGGTCTAAGGTACTATTGTTAAGAGATACAATATCCATCTACTAGTACTAAAAACTATGGCCATAGATAATCACAATGGAGATGAATAGACGATTAACCAGTGCAAAACGTGGCAATGAACAACTCAAGGATACAAATCGCACAACAAACCGGTACTTGGGCGTGTTGTACTTGTTCTTGTCTTGGTTAGTGAGCCTGAGCCTGGCCCTGTAATCGGTCTTCCCCTCTGCAAAACAAGCGCAAACGAAAGGCAGCCCATCAGTGACACTATCGACTAAGCCAAGTACAGAATCGTCGAGGGATGGGGCTCAACGTACGTCTCCTTCTCTTGAACTTCACTTGGAACCGCTTGGAGTACGCCCTGGTCTTCTGGTTCTTCACAAACACCTGAAAATCCATCCAAAAATGCACATGAATACACCATGGACTCGAATCAATCAGAAAAGAAGCTGCTGGTTATAAACAGCATTAAGATCCAAAGAGCTTCCGGATCTTACCATCTCGCTCGCCTGCTGCTGCTGCTGCGGCGGCGGCGGCGGTTTTTCTTGGGGAGGGAGAGGAGTGGAGAAGTGGGAGAGGGGAGGGTTTAGAACGGCGTCGGGGCAGAGACCCCTGCTGGACTTGGGGGTTGCAGCTAGGGTTTGCTGCGGGACATGGGTGACGGACTGGGCCTTGGGCCTTGGGAAGTACTAGATGCGTGGACAGGCTTTTTTTGTCGAAAGAGACCCTCTGCCCATTGGAATTGCCAAAAAAGACCCTCTCCAAATGAAATTGACAAAAGGACCTCCTTGATTGTGGTGGCAGGCGCGGCAGGCGACACGTGGCACCTACCGTCACGCCAGGAGACGGTGGGCCCTGTCGCCACGCCTGTACGCGGCCACCCTGTGTAAAACGTGTTACCTACAACGCCGGGAGCTGGGACGGAACGGGCCAGGCCAGGTGGGCCCTGCCGCCACCGTACGAGGCGGCCAGCATTGCGGCTGCCACTCCCGGGCCGACAGCTCCTGCTGTGCTCGGGTCGAGGCATGGGCCAGACCGCCACCGCAGGAGGCGGCACCACTGTAACTGTTGCACGCGCACAACAGCGCCCTTGTTGCGGGCGACACTGATTCCCACGCACAGACGACAATGATTTTCACGGAAGGGGATCTAATGCTGTGAATTTTGGACGCCTTGTGCCGACACTCGGCGGTGCTCCTCTACACTATTCGCTTTGGCGGGAATCACTCACTCCGTTGGCTTTTGCTTCAGCGGACGCGACCGCATCAGTCACTCAGCTCTGCTTTTGCTTCAAGTGACGCGACCGCATTAATCACTCAGCGCTGCATTTGCTTCGGTCTATTGCTGTAGCCTGGGCGACAGCACTCAGGCATGCACTGCTTGCACTGTTTTGGATCACGCGTATTTCCCGCTTGATACGTCTCCAACATATCTATAATTTTTGATTGTTCCATACTATTATATTATCTGTTTTGGATGTTTTATATGCATTAATATGATATTCTATATTAATTTTGGGACTAAACTATTAACCTAGAGCGCATTGCCAGTTTCTGTTTTTCCTTATTTTAGAGTTTCGCAGAAAAGAAATACCAAACGGAGTCCAAACGAAATGAAACTTTCGCGATGATTTTTCTTGGACCAGAAGACATCCACATGACTTGGAGTACATGGTAGGGAAGCCACGAGGCACCCACAAGGAATTTAGTTAGTTCATGAGAGAGAGCCTTACCACCATGGTGGGATTCCGGCCATGGCTTGGCCCTCTTGCCGACGCGCTCGTCACCACCACAACACCGACGTACCCACAGCCGGTAAGCCGTGACCCTGATGTGCTCCTACTCGCCAATGTGAAGATATAGACAAAGTTCGGGAGGGCTGGAGGAGGAGAATCTAGGGGCAGGAGGCCGGTGGCGACGTCGTCGATTCCATGCTTGCGGAGGCACCTGCGGGACGATGGGTCGATTCGTTCAATGAGTATTGCCATGGACGGCTTAATGGGGAGGGGCGGCTCCTGGGATTTCGTTCTCCTTGATTTGGGGAGATGAGGAGATTACGTGGTGTGAGGCTTAATTACGGGAATAGATGAGTAGTTGTCAAGTTGGGTATACGTCCATATATTGCAGCTCCATGGGTCCACACGATCAGTGTAAACGGGTAGGGTATGGGTATACCCACTGATATAAGGCTATACACGTGCCCTACCCATGACTTAATGGGTAGGGTATGTGTACTATCCATGGGTATAAAATTGTGTTCATACCCTGTCCATGCGGGTATGGTATCCGCGGGTACCCGTACCCATGGGTAAAATTGCCATCCTTAACAACCCCTTTATCGTGTTTAGTGCAAGTTGGTGTTTGTTTGTGCAGGTATTTGGTGGCTTGTTGCGTTGTCTCCTACTGGATTGATACCTTGGTTCTCAAAAGCTGAGGGAAATACTTACTCTAGTTTGCTGCATCACCCTTTCCTCTTCAAGGGAAAAACCAACGCAAGCTCAAAAGATGGTAGGAAGGATTTCTGGTGTCGTTGCCGGAGTGATCTATGCCAAGCCAAGACATACCAAGTACTCATCATAAACTCTCATCCCTTGCATTACATTATTCGCCATTCGCCTCTCGTTTTCCTCTTCCCTCTTCTAAAATGATTTTTTTGAAAAGATTTGCCTTTTCTTCGCCCCTCTTCCATTCCTCTTCTTCTCTTGCTCGTTTGCTCGTTTGCCAGTTGCCACCATGTCTGAAACTGGGAAGGTTATCGTTGAAAATCTTGAGGAAAAACTAGAATCTTGTTCTTCGGATCATGATGAAAATCCGCCCAATTATAAAACAAAAATCTTTCGTGTGGGAGTGGTAATGTTATCGGGAAGAGTGTTATCCAAAATTCTTTGATTGTACGAGATCCATGCCTATTAATAAAACATATATTCTTCTTGAGACAAACTGTTATGCAGATGCTATTGTTATGCTTGTTGAGAAATTGGAAAGAAATTTTGTGCATCTTCATCCTGCCTTGCAAAAAGTGTTTTACGAACTTCCTAATATTAATCATCCAATAGCTAAAAATATTGCCACTATTATCCTTATGCGTGAATTCGATTTTTATAATATAAGAAGCTAGGGATATTTTCGCTTTCTATAAAAAGGATGTTGAACACCCTCCAATCATGGATATCCTTCATGATAAAGAAACTATGCGTAGTTTGGAATCTAGAGATTATCAATCTTATAGTGAAAATCTTAGGAGAAGAGTTCCCCATTCAGAGATCTCTTAATCTTTGTATCTTGAAACTTTTGAGGAGTTTGATTGGATAACTAGGGGAATTTATGTAGGATTTAATAGAGATTGGTTGAATAAAATGATGAAGGAACCTTTTGAAAACGAGCTTCGTATCTTATATGATGATATATACGATGATGATCCCGACTATGGGTTTATGAATGTTAAAATTACCAATCAAAGTCCTTTCCATGATTTAAGTTCTTCCACTAGGAGGGAGATAAAGGAAATACTAGAATTGCTTAGACGGGTTTTGGAGGATTTGATGAGAAAGGAATTACATACTGAAGAGGAGAACACTTAGATCTATACGTGTTTTTATGCCTAGCTAGGGGCGTTAAACAATAGCGCTTGTTGGGAGGCAACCCAATTTTTTTTTGTTTTTGCTTTTAGGGTCCTGTTTTGCTTTAAATAATTTATTTAGCCTCGGGTGAGATGTGTTTTTTATGTTTTAATTAGTGCTTGTGCCAAGTAAGACCTTTGGGATAGCTTATGGTGATAGTTGATTTGATCTTGCACCCAGTGACATAATTGATCTGAACTACTGGAACTCAATAAATTCTTGAATTTTTTACACAACATTAATAAACAAATTGTTTAGGTCGTCCTATTTTTTCAGTATTTTTGGAGTTACAAAAGTATAGGGGGATTAAGATTACTACAGACTGTTCTGTTTTTGATAGATTTTGTTTTTCGCGTGTTGTTTGCTTATTTTGATGCATCTATGGCTAGTATCGGGGTGTATGAACCATGAAAAAGTTGGAATACAGTAGATATTACACCAATATAAATAAAGAATGAGTTCACAATAGTACAAAAAGTGGTGATTTATTTTCTTATACTAACGGAGCTTACGAGATTTTCTGTTGAGTTTTGTGTTGTGAAGTTTTCAAGTTTTTGGTAAGGATTTGATGGACTATGGAATAAGGAGTGGCAAAAGCCTAATCTTGGGGATTCCCAAGGCACCCCAAGGTAATATTCAAGGACAACCAAGAGCCTAAGCCTGGGGATGCCCTAGAAGGCATCCCCTCTTTCGTCTTCGTCTATCGGCAACTTTATTTGAGGCTATTTTTTTATTCACTACATGATATGTGTTTTGCTTGGAGCGTCTTGTATGATTTGATTCTTTGCTTTTTAGTTTGCCACAATCATCCTTGCTGTACACACCTTTTGAGAGAGACAAGCATGAATCGTGATTTATTAGAATACTCTATGGGCTTCACTTATATCTTTTGAGCTAGGCAAATTTGCTCTAGTGCTTCACTTATATCTTTTTAGAGCACGGCGGTGGTTTTATTTTATAGAAATTGATGAACTCTCGCACTTCACTTATATTATTTTGAGAGTCTTTAAAACAGCATGGTAATTTTCTTTGGTTATAAAATTAGTCCTAATATGATAGGCATCCAAGAGGGATATAATAAAAACTTTCATATAAAGTGCATTGAATACTATGAGAAGTTTGATTCCTTATGATTGTTTTGAGATATGAAGATGGTGATATTAGAGTCATGCTAGTGAGTAGTTGTGAATTTGAGAAATACTTGTGTTAAACTTTGTGAGTCCCGTAGCATGCACGTATGGTGAACCGTTATGTGATGAAGTCGGAGCATAATTTATTTATTGATTGTCTTCCTTATGAGTGGCGGTCGGGGATGAGCGGTGGTCTTTTCCTACCAATCTATCCCCCTAGGAGCATGCACGTAGTACTTTGTTTCGATGACTAATAGACTTTTGCAATAAGTATGTGAGTTCTTTATGACTAATGTTGAGTCCATGGATTATACGCACTCTAACCCTTCCACCATTGCTAGCCTCTCTTGTACCGCGCAACTTTCGCTGGTACCATAAACCCACCATACACCTTCCTCAAAACAGCCACCATACCTACCTATTGTGGCATTTCCATAGCCATTTCGAGATATATTTCCATGCAACTTTCCACCATTCCGTTTATATGACACGCTCCATCATTGTCATATTGCATTGCATGATCATGTAGTTGACATCGTATTTGTGGCAAAGCGACTGTTCATAATTCTTTCATACATGTCACTCTTGATTCATTGCACATCCCAGTACACCACCGGAGGCATTCACATAGAGTCATATTTTGTTATAAGTATCGACTTGTAATTCTAGAGTTGTAAGTAAATAAAAGTGTGATGATCTTCATTATTCGAGCATTGTCCCATGTGAGGAAAGGATGATGGAGACTATGATTCCCCCACAAGTCGGGATGCGACTCCGGACGAAAAACAAAAAAGGCCAAAAAATGAGAGAAGGCCCAAATAAAAAAATAAAAAATGAGAGAAAAGATAGAAGGGGCAATGCTACTATCCTTTTACCACACTTGTGCTTCAAAGTAGCACCATGATCTTCATGATAGAGAGTCTCCTATGTTGTCACTTTCATATACTAGTGGGAATTTTCATTATAGAACTTGGCTTGTATAATCCAATGATGGGCTTCCTCAAAATGCCCTAGGTCTTCGTGAGCAAGCGAGTTGGATGCACACCCACTTAGTTTCTTCTTGAGCTTTCACAAACTTATAGCTCTAGTGCATCTGTTGCACGGCAATCCCTACTCACTCACATTGATATATATTGATGGGCATCTCCATAGCCCGCTGATATGCCCATTTGATGTGAGACTATCTCCTTCTTTTTGTCTTCTCCACAACCACCTTCTATTCCACCTATAGTGTTATATCCATGGCTCACGCTCATGTATTGCATGAAAGTTGAAAAAGTTTGAGAACATCAAAAGTATGAAACAATTGCTTGGCTTGTCATCGGGGTTGTGCATGATTTGAATATTTTGTGTGATGAAGATGGAGCATAGCCAGACTATATGATTTTGTGGGGATAAGCTTTCTTTGGCCATGTTATTTTGAAAAGACATAATTATTTTGTTAGTATGCTTGAAGTATTATTGTTTTTATGTCAATATTAAACTTTTGTTTTGAATCATACAGATCTGAACATTCATGCCACAATAAAGAGAATTACATGGATAAATATGTTAGGTAGCATTCCACATCAAAAATTCCGTTTTTATCATTTACCTACTCAAGGACGAGTAGGAATTAAGCTTGGGGATGTTTGATACGTCTCCAATGTATCTATAATTTTTGAGTGTTCCATGCTATTATATTATCTGTTTTGGATGTTTTATATGCATTAATATGCTATTTTATATTAATTTTGGGACTAACCTATTAACCTATAGCCCAGTGCGAGTTCCTGTTTTTCCTTGTTTTAGAGTTTCACAGAAAAGGAATACCAAACAGAGTCCAAATGGAATGAAACTTTCGTGATGATTTTTCTTAGACCAGAAGACATCCAAAGGACTTGGAGTACATGGCAAGGAAGCCATGAGGCACCCACAAGGACGGAGGGCGCGCCCCCACCCTTGTGGGCCGCTCGTGACTCCACTGACCTATTTCTTCCGCCTATATATTCTCAAATACCCCAAAACCTTCCAGGGGAGCCATGAAACCACTTTTCCACCGTCACAACCTTCTGTACCCATGAGATCCCATCTAGGGGTCTTTTCCGGCGTCCTGTCGGAGGGGGATTCAATCACGGAGGGCTTCTGAAAGTGCGTTAAGTCGACTAGAGGGGGGTGAATAGGCGATTTTTACAAATTCATCACTGAGGAATTTCACAGTGAGGAAATCCCTAAGTCACGAACTACTAGCAGCGGAATAATTACTCAGATGCAAGCATAACAGAACAGAAGCACAGTCATCATGATGAAATTAAAACAAGCATAGAGTACAGAAAGTGTAAACACAAGATAAGCAGGCTGAAGACAAAGTGACTGAAGAAATTGAACTGAGAAATTTGAGAAAGTCTTTAGTCAAAGCCTTCAAACAGTTGCGATCAAGTACACAACACAATAATGAGGAAGTGGAAGGGTTGAGGAAATAGAACCAGTTAGCTCGATGAAGAAAATGATTTGGTAGACCAGTTCCAACTACTGTGACAGTCGTACGTCTGGTTGGAGCGGCTAGGTATTTAAACCTGAGGGCACACAGTCCTCACTGTATTCTCCTTGAGCTAAGGTTACTAAGACCTCGCCCAATCACGTGGTAAGTCTTCAGGTGACTTCCAAACCTTCACAAACTCGGTCACTCGGCGATCCACAATTTCCTCTTGGATGCTCTAGACCATGACGCCTAACCGTCTGGAAGATGCACAGTCTTCAAAGGTAACAAGCGTCGGATCCACACAGGAACAATCTCTCCAGTGATGCTCAATGACTTTGGGTTTGTGGGTGTTTGGTTTGGGGTTTTGGCTTTTTTCTCACTTCATGATTTTCGCTCAAAGTCCTCGGAGGATGGGATGCTCTCAATGACAATTGTCAGTTTCTCACGGAGCAGCCAACCAACTAGTGGTTGTAGGGGGCGGCTATTTATAGCCTAGGGAGCAGCCCAACATGATAAGACATAAATACCCTTCAATGATATGACCATTAGGTGGGTAGATATTTTGGGACAACTGGCGCATAGCATAACAACTGTCAGAAATTTTACTATCAAATTCCTCAGGGCTATCATGTTCCTCACTTGTAGGCAATCCGCACTGGCGAATTCCTAACTCCTCAGTCGGAGCAAATTCCTCAGAGACCAGAAGAACTTTGTCTCTGTCACTGAAGAAATTGACTGAACTATATGAGATTTCCAATGGCTTCACTCGAAGGGATTGGTAGGTGTAGGATTTTGAGATGAGCATCACTTGGAAACTTTTCCTTAGTTTTTCCTCGACCCCCTTTAACAGTACGGTGTTTCCTATGACTTAAGAAAGAGAAAGTGAAACTACGAAAACAAAAGTCTTCACGCTTCATATTCCTCGCATGAATATCAAGTCTTCACGGTCACACCAATTTCTTCACTTTCAAAGTCTTCAGAAAGCCAAAGTCTTCAGTTGAAGACATTCATTTTTAGGGGTCGGCTTTCTCTGTAAATATCAAACTCCTCGTAGACTTTTAGACCCGTGTGCACTCACAAACACATTAGTCCCTTAACCTATAAGTCTTCGATACACCAAAATCACTAAGGGGCACTAGATGCACTTACAATCTCCCCCTTTTTTTGGTGATTGATGACAATATAGGTTAAGTTTTCAACGGGGATAAACATATGAAGTGTAAATACTGATATTGAGGAATTTGATTGCAAGATATAGAAGAACTCCCCTTGAATATGTGCATATGTGAGGAAATTGCTTTTGAGAAGCAATGCACATTGAAGAGTAGAATCATGGAGATCTCCCCCTATATCTTGTAATTCATACACACATTTAACATATGATATGAAGAATTTGAAATGCATGATGAAATATGGTGACTGATGTAATTCAGCATGCGTGCATTAACATATATGAGGAAATAACATGCAGAAGAACATAGCAAAAGTATCAAACCACCATAAGAGTTAAGATTACAAATCAATCCAACAAAGTTTTCAAAAGAACGAGAGTTGTAACTTAGCAAAAAAACACCCATATAGATAGACCCGCTTGAAGACTAACTCAAATTTCTCCCCCTTTGTCATTGAATGACCAAAAGGGACGAAAAATAAGGACTAACACCCCTGAAGAATATCATCACGAAGTCGATGGAGGAGCGCCAACGTTGTTAGGGTCGTTTGTTGATGTAGGGCCTGCTGCTGTGTCGGCCAAGTCTTCATTTTCACCAGTCTTGCACGATGAAGAATAGGAGCTGGCCACCAAGTGAGGAACTTTGACCTTGTTGAATCTTCGAAGGTGGCTGAGACCAGTCAAATTCCTGCTTGAAGCCCATTTGCTTAAGATCTTCTTCACCGTAGAGATGAGATAGAACAACCCGGGTGCGATCAAATACTTCATGCAGATAGTAATGGTTCTTCTTCACAGAATTATGTGTGATTGTTATGTTCTGAAGAAGTGAACCAAACTGTCGTTTGACCCATTTGTGGTTGCGATCGACCTTTTAGTGAAGACTGAGGAGAAGCTCACAATCAGTCAGCACCCTGGGAGCAGTGGCTTGAGGATTTTGCTTTGAAGCATTTGTGGAAGTGTCATGCGTGGCAGAGTCATCATTAGTGGAGTAGGAAGCAGCTTTGCGAAACTGGCCATCCAATGGACGAGTGCCTTCATCAATAATAGCAGCCTTGCCCTTCTCATCAGATGAGGAAATAGGTCGTTCGAAGACTTCAATGGGCGGAAAGTAGCTGAGATGATTTTGAAAGTCAGCCTTGTAATTGATTAAAGACCTCGATCTGAGAAATCTCGTAATCCAAGGAGCGTAGGGCTTCAACTCAAAAGGTGACAGTGCAACATTTGCCATAGTCCTCATGAATAAATCATGGTAGTTGATTAGAACTCCATGGATGATGTTGAATAGCAGATTTTTCATGATGCCAATGACCTCTTCTTCATTAGAGTTGTGGCATTTAATTGGACCGAGGGTCTTGGTCAAAATTATGTAGACAGTTCTTGGCACATAGAGCAATTCCTTCACGAAGAATTTGGTTCTTGGGGCTTGACCAGGCTTCAGAAGCTTCATCAACACTTGCATGTAATGATCAGATAGTTCAGGTTCATGGTAGATGAGCCGCGCACCTTCAAGGGGAGGACTGAATGGCAGGACATGAAGTAATTAAGAGGTCGGTGCTTTGAAGTGAGTGTTCTTAGTCGTCCAGTCCAACACCCAAGATTTCACATCTTCAGCGTTGCCGGTGATGTGCAACATAGCGTAGAACTGAAGAATTAGCTCTTCGTTCCAGTCAACGATGTCGGTGCAGAAGTTGAGCAGCCCAGCATCATGAAGAACACTAAGGACTAGGGTGAAGCAAGGCAACGACTCCATATCAACATGAGGAATATGCTTATGGTCAAAGATCTTGTCTTTGTCGAAAAGCAGAGAAGAATAGAAATTCATCTGACTTGTAGTCCAGAAACGCTTCCTTTAAAGACGAGCAGAGTCATAAGGGGTGTAATCAGTGAAGAATACATGCTCACGAAAGAAGTCGTCAGCTTTGAACTTCTGTTTCTTTGAGAAGGGGTTCTTCGGCCTGGGCTGAGGAGTATCAGTCAATGTCTTCACAGCCTCATGTATCATGTTCTCAGGAGCCGCGGGCTGAGGAATTTC
Source organism: Triticum aestivum (assembly GCF_018294505.1). Taxonomy (NCBI): domain Eukaryota; kingdom Viridiplantae; phylum Streptophyta; class Magnoliopsida; order Poales; family Poaceae; genus Triticum; species Triticum aestivum. The sequence continues at coordinate 513,336,400 of NC_057797.1, read as the reverse complement.
AGTAGCAATATCTTCAGTGGTAGCCTGGGTCTCCATTTCTTCAATAGCATGAGCATCAACACTAGTGGCTGGAATTTCTTCAGGAATGGTGAGCAGTGGAGCTTGAGGTTCATCAGACCCGGTATGAATTTCTTCTATCTGAAGTGGGGACTGAGGAATTTGTTGCAGAGGAGTGAATAGTGGTGAATTGGGGTGATGACTTTCCCAGTAGTCATTATTCAGAATTGGAGTGGAGCACCCAATGTCCATGTCTTCATCTTCTTCATCAATTTCCTCGACGCCTGCCTCTTCAGCTGTGAACTGAGGCATGGACGATGATACCAATGGAGTAGACGCAATGTTGTCCACTTCAATTTCCTCATCCAACTGCTTTGTCGGAGCAGTAGAAAGATTTTCTTCATCTGATCCACTAGGGATTTCATAATCCTCACCAAAGGGAACGATCTCCTTTGATGGCGTGCTTGAGACTGGAATAGCATCTATTGGATTTTCAAATGAGCTCGTCAAAGTCTTCACTTTCTTTGGTGCTAAAGACTCTGAGGCAGTGGATGCTTTCCTTTTCTTCACTGCTGCTCGCTCCGCAGCTTTGGTTTCTTCGCTTCTAATGCAGAAGGAAGAACAGGACTTGGCGTTGGTGCAGGAGGAGCAGAGGAAGTTGGTTCATTTACCTCAGGCGCAACTAATGCAGTTGCCCTGGCTTGTTCAGTGTCTTCAGGTGTAGCGACAGATGCTTTAGCTGGCCTGGCTTGTTCTTCAGGCGCAACACTAGAGGTTGCCCTGGCAATTTCATCAGCGGCTGGAATAGCTTCATTAGCCCTGGTACTTTCATTTTCATCAGCAGCCTGATTTTCATCAGCGGTGTTGGCATGATCTTCAGTTGGCTAGGCAGATGCTTCAGGCTGAGGAGATTCATGCTGCGTTGGGGCTGCAACATTGGAGGTGAATCCCTTCGCCATGTTGATGAATCTGACTTTGACTCCCAACCAATCTGCATGGTAGACATCAAATTCATCACTGAGTGCCTTGATCTCAGCTTGCACAGTCACAAGTTCATCAGTTGTCATTTTGAACGTTTTTCTTCAGAAAATGCTCTTTCTTGTATTGAGCCTTCATGAGCTTCCTGGCCTTCTTGATTTTCCATTTTTCTTTGCCTATGAAGGCGGTCAACATGTGATTTTGGCCAGGGGTGAGATTGAAGTCAGGCATAGGTGTGTTAGGGTCCTTGTGCCAGAGATCAATGAAATCAAGGATCAGCTTGGGATCCAACAGAAGAGGAACATCTGTGCCTTTGGCTCTAGCAGCCCTTTGCTGTCTATCCCTGATGATTTCAACGAGTTCTTCATCATCAGCTTCGTCTTCACTGGACAACACATGAAAGGCAACCTGCTTCTTGTGAGGACTTGGTCTAGAGCCTCGTCCAGCAGTAGCCTTGGTCTTCAGCATGGTTGGGCCTGGTGAGGACCGCGGAGGAGCTGAAGAACTAGCAGAGGCTCCTGAGGCAATTGAGATGCATGTGGTCCTTTGGCAAGTGGCGAGATGCACAGGTGCCGAGGACTTTGTCGGAGCAATTGAGGATTTTGCGACAGGAGGAACTGGAGCAGCTTGAGGAATTTGCCTTGAGGGCACAGACGAGCTGGGCCGTGAGGGCATTTCTGAGGTGCTCGGTGGTTTGCGAGCTGGCTTCTTGGGCATAGCCTTCCTGGGCTTGCTTGCAGAGGCCTCAACAGCAGCAGTGTCTTCGTTGAATTTCCTCACCGCGTCTTTGGCCACTTTGACTTGTCGCTTGGCCCATTCAGCAGGAAATTCCTCACCTCTTCTGATGCTAGAGGGCTCAACTTCTTGACCAGGTGCCAGTGGAGGTCTTGGGCATGGGGGGTGTACATCGAATTTCTTCATGTACTTGGGAGTGACATAGCGATATTCCCTCCATTCTCTGGCCCATCTCCTCTCAATCTTCTGAATGCGCACTTTGTGCTCATTCTTTGTTTCCTCAGGGGGTGTGCAATACCCTGCATAGATGTATTTAGGGATTTCAAAGGCAGTGTTGACTTCCAATTTCTTCGCTCTCTTCTAAGGTTTCTTGCCGTCAACCATTTTCTTTAGCTGAGGAATTTGAACAACAGAGTTCTCAGAAGAGGTATGCAATCTGTCTTCGAGGAACGCTGCAAATGAGTTAAGTTGATGAGAACCTAGTGATTCAGCAGCAGACATGAGTACATGTGAACAGAGTATAGGTGCGAAGAATTTGGAGAAGTCACATGCGTTCTCAGAAGTTTTTGCAAAAAGAACAAGTTTGAGGAATTTGACCAGAGGTGTCTTGAGGAATTTCACTAAGCGTTCTTTGACTTAGGTTCCAAAGTTGTATAGTTTGGAAATCCACACAATTGAGGAATCTTGAAGAAAAATGTTGCTTAGAGAAATAGGTCAAGAACGGATGCTTATGTGAGGTGTTTAAAGCGTGGAAGTTGAAGAATAAACACCTTTTGAAGATTTTGTAGAAATCATCAGAATCAACAAATGCAGTAAAAGTAGCTTTTAATTACCCTTGATGAAGAACACGACGAACTAGGAGTAGTAGTTTGGAAGTTCATCAGTTCAGATCTTCCACGCCCTAACTTGGCAGAGGAAGACAACTACGGCAGCGGAGAGAAGAAATCCGCGGCCAGCGCGAGTACGATGGCGACAAGGTCGAGGCAGTGAAGCTCTTCCTCGCCGGCGACGATGGAAGTAGCGACGGCGCTAGGTTTGGAAGATCGAGCGAGGGGAAGTGAGGTCGAGCGGGATAAATGCAGTTTGTGGAGGGTGAGGGGTATATATAGCCGAGGTGAAAAACCGCTCGCCCGAGGAAATTGGACGAACGTGCCCTGACTCTTCTCATCCTAGCGAGATGTGTCACCCACGTACAGAGCAGTGGCGTTCGTGTGAGATCATGGGTGAATAGATAAGTCTTATCATGGGATGTGAACCGGTTTGAGCGGCAAAAGCCTAAAATTTAGATAAGAATATTTTAAGTTTTCGTTCGCAAGTTCTTCAGCTGACAAGGACACAGTGAATATTTTGAACGGGTTTCAAATAGAACGCACATGAAGAATTTGTGAACATATTGGATTGAGTTTAGCATAGAGGGGAAGGGTCCGATCACATTCAGTTAGCAGAAAAGGCAACTTGAAGAATTAGCAATAAGTGAATGTTGTAGAGGACTAAAAACTCAAATATATATATATATATATATATATATATATATATATATATATATAGTCAATGAAGAACACTCTTTCCGATTGTGTTCTTCACTCATCATATAGGCAAATTCATCACTGTAATGTTGGTCAGTACAGCCAAAGATGATATCATCAACATATATTTGGCACACGAATAATTCATCGTCATAGGTTTTGGTGAAAAGAGTTGGGCCAAGTGAACCGGGTTGTAACGCCCCGAGACCGATGTGCCAGGTGTTTTCCAGTTATACGTTGCGTTGCCATGTCATTCGCTTGCGTGTTGCATCTTGTCATGTCATCATGTGCATTGCATCATCATGTTTTCAAAACTTGCATCCTCCCGGGTTCCCCCAGTTCCGTCCGTTGTCCGTTCTGAGCCCAGACACACTTGCACGCGCTCACGGCATGTCCAAAATATTATTTTATAAGTGGCCGGAAAATGTTCTCGGAATGGGATGAAAGTTGGCATGTGGTGTTGTTTTGTTGTCAGTAGGTCATCTGCCAAGTTTCATCGCATTCGGAGCTCGTTTGATAGCCCAACCGTTAAACTATAGCGGCATTATAGCCGGTCAAACATCGGGCGTTTTCGGTCTCTGGAAACAGTCGCCGGGTCTCTCTCTTCTCTCTTCTCTCAGCTCGAGCCCTTCTGCACAGCCCACAAGTTCCAACCGACCCCTCGCGTGCGTGTCCGAAACTTCCCCGGACCCGATCCGGACAATTGTCACCGTTGTATCTGGATCATCCCCAAACATCTACAAAACATCTTCGTTTTGTTAATTGGGCCCCCTAACCTAATTATCCGAGATCGTCCGATTACGATCGGATGGACCGAATAGCCCCTAACGAAAATCCAGTGCTATATATATAGACCAATCCCCTAGGTAGCAACCCTAAAATCTAGGTCTTTTGTTCCCCCTCAGCCGCCGCCACACTCCACCGAATCCACATCGGGATCCTCCCATTCCTCCTCCCACCAACCAGAGCTCGAGCCCGAGCTCTTCGAGTCGAAGCCACCAGAGAACCCCGCCGCCTCGATCGAGAGCCTCCTCCTCCCTCTTCGATCCAGAGGAGTGGAGCTCCTCCGCGCCTCCCCCCATCTTCTCTTTCTGTTCCTCTCTCTCTCACGGTCTCTCTCTCTCTCTCTCTCTCTCTCTCTCTCTCTCTCTCTCTCTCTCTCTCTCTCTCTCTCTCTCTCTTGTGCTGCATCAGGGATCCAACAAGGCGCCGGCCACCGGATCCGAACCCAACTGCTTCCCTCACCCGCTCCCGCGTCCGGTTGCCATCGTCCTCGCCCTGCTGACCTCGCCGGAGACCCCCTGCGTCCTCCTGGGTTCCTCTCGCGCCAAGTCCGCGGCTGCAGTCCCTGCCGCTCGCTTCCTCTGCTTCGAATGAGAAGACCAGCGCCGCACCCTGCTTCCTCTGAATCGAAGACGAGCACCTCGCCTGCACCCGTTGACCGAATCACTCGCACGGGCCGGCCTCGCCTGCCCAGATTTGTGTCCCACCCACGTCGAGCAGGCCCAGCTCCCTCCCTCATGCGAAGCCCAGCTCCAGCAGCGCCCTGCCTCCTCTCGCATGGGCCAGCGCACTGACTCAAGCCGGCCCAGCACTCTTGCCGCGGCCTGTTGCTCCATCGACCTGGGCCTTGGCCCATGGTGAGATCCCCATCACCTCTGCTCCTGTTGGCCAGCCAGATTCGGCCCATATCATGTTTTTCCAGCGTCTGTGAATTTGTGTATTAATCCCAACACAACAGTTTTGCAGTTTAGTCCCTAGAGTTCATGCATTTAATAACTAATTAACCATGCATCGGATTAAAACAATTTATATATGAAATATGCTTAGTTTTTCATCTAGTTTCATAATATGTCATTTCCATCCATGTTTAAAATGCTTAAAATGTCGTTTGATTAATTTTGCTCTTATGCCATGCTAAAATGATTTAATTCATAACTTAATAACTGTAGCTCGGTTTTAAATAATCTTTATATGTAAATGGGGTAGAAAAATGCCTAGTTTTACATGGTAGCATCACTTTGCATGTTTAACAACTATAAAATATGGTTTAGGGCAGAACAGTACCAAACCTAATATATGCATATGGGGATTTAGCGGAATTGTTGTTCGTTGCTTCCAGCCTCATTTAAACTTGACTAGATAGGTAGTTTTACTTTGCTTCACCTCTTACCATGCTAACAACATTTAATCTTGTTGGGTACCTAAACGAGAGATAACTAAATAGGTCACATGGTGTTTCGTCAATATGCAACGAATTGCATATTGAGCTCCACTTAACTTGTAGTTTTGTTTTTGCACTTTGCCATGCCATGCCTCATTAAACCGGACATGCATCATACTTGTTTGCGCATTGTGCCATGCTTATGTGATGATTGTTCACTATGCTGTTTGCTTTCTTTCCGGTGTACTTCTTCTCGGTAATCCGGTAACGTTGCGTTTGTGAGGATACGTTGGCTACGTCCGTTTGTCTTCTTCATGGACTCGTTCTTCTTCCTTGCGGGATCTCAGGCAAGATGACCATACCCTCGAAATCACTTCTATCTTTGCTTGCTAGATGCTCGCTCTTTTGCTATGCCTATGCTGCGATACCTACCACTTGCTTATCATGCCTCCCATATTGCCATGTCAAGCCTCTAACCCACCTTGTCCTAGCAAACCGTTGTTTGGCTACGTTACCGCTTTGCTCAGCCCCTCTTATAGCATTGCTAGTTGCAGGTGAAGATTGGAGTTTGTTCCTTGTTGGGATATCACAATATCTCTTATTTAATTTAATGCATCTATATAATTGGTAAAGGGTGGAAGGCTCGACCTTATGCCTGGTGTTTTGTTCCACTCTTGCCGCCCTAGTTTCCGTCATACCGGTGTTATGTTCCTTGATTTTGTGTTCCTTACACGGTTGGGTTATAATGGGAACCCCTTGATAGTTTGCTTTGAATAAAACTCCTCCAGCAAGGCCCAACCATGGTTTCACCATTCGCCACCCAGCCTTTTTCCCTTAGGAGTCGCACATCCCGAGGGTCATCTTTATTTTAACCCCCCCAGGCCAGTGCTTGTCTAAGTGTTGGTCCGAACTAGAGTCCTTTGCAGCGCCACCTCGGGGAAACTTGAGGGCTGGTTTTAGTTGTACGGAGCGCTCATCCGGTGTTGCCCTGAGAATGAGATATGTGCAGCTCCTATCAGGATGTCGGCGCATCGGGCGGTCTTGCTGGTCTTGTTTTACCATTGTCAAAATGTCTTGTAACCGGGATTCCGAGTCTGATCGGGCCTTCATGGGAGAAGGAATATCCTTCGTTGACCGTGAGAGCTTGTGATGGGCTAAGTTGGGACACTCCTGCAGGGATTTGATCTTTCAAAATCCGTGCCCGCGGTTATGGGCAGATGGGAATTTGTTAATGTCCGGTTGTAGAAAACCTGAAACCTTAACTTAATTAAAATGCATCAACCACGTGTGTAGCCGTGATGGTCTCTTCTCGGCGGAGTCCGGGAAGTGAACACGGTGTTGGAGTTATGCTTGAACGTAAGTAGTCCAGGATCACTTCTTGATCATAGATTCTCGACCGTGCTTTGCCTTCTCTCTTCTCGCTCTCATTTGCGTATGTTAGCCACCAAATATGCTAGTCACTTGCTGCAGCTCCACCTTATACCTTTTACCTTTCCTATAAGCTTAAATAGTCTTGATCGCGAGGGTGTGAGATTGCTGAGTCCCCGTGACTCACCGATACTTCCAAAACTAGTTTGCAGGTACCGATGAGACCGCTCCAGGTGATTCAACCGAGCTCAAGGAGGAACTCGATGAAGATCTCGCTCATTGTGTTGTTTCATTTTAGTTGATCAGTAGTGGAGCCTAGATGGGACGATCGGGGATCTGTGTAGCTTTTGGGGTAGTCTTCTTTTATTTTGGTTCCGTAGTCGGACCTTGTTTGTATCTGGATGAATGTAATGCTTTATTCATGTATTGTGTGACGTGGCGATTGTAAGCCAACTATGTATCTCTTTCCCTTATGTATTACATGGGTTGTGTGAAGATTACCTCACTTGCGACATTGCTTTCAATGCAGTTATGCCTCTAAGTCGTGCTTTGACACGTGGGAGATATAGCCGCATCGAGGGCGTTACAAGTTGGTATCAGAGCCTTCCCCGACTTTAGGAGCCCCCTACTTGATCGAATCGCTGGCATTGTTGAGTCTAGAAAAATGTTTTGAGTCATTTAGGATTATATATATCGGAGAGTAGGATTCTTTTACTCCTCAGTCCCTTCGTCGCTCTGGTGAGGCATCCTGACGTAGAGTTTTGACTCTTCTCTTCTCAAATTTCACTATTTTTTTAGGATCACGCGGGTATCTTGGAATCGTTTCGATGGTTTTGTGATGAGAACATTGTTCTTTGTGCCTCCTGACATTTAGGGGTTGTGGCAGTGTCCCGGGGAGTTGAGCTCCGAGGTGTTGTCGTCACAATTTTATCGTTGCAATTCTGGAATACCTGAGTTTCGCCGACATCGGAAATCTCTTTTATGCAGTTGTTGGTGAGATAACCTCGACGCCACCCAGTACTGGGGCGGGAGTTCGAGAGTATTGCCATAACTCATATAACGGATGCTTTTCGAAGGTTGAGGTAAATGATCTCCGAAGGTTTCTTGGTTATGTGTTGAAGGATGGATACAGCTGGATGTAGGATTTGCTAGTTTTGGGTGAGATATTATGCTTCCCATGTATCCCCAACACCTGATTGTTGGGGAACGTAGCAGAAATTCAAAATTTTCCTACGTGTCACCAAGATCTATCTATGGAGAAACCAGCAACGAGGGGAAGGAGAGTGCATCTACATACCCTTGTAGATCGCTACGCGGAAGCGTTCAAGAGAACAGGGTTGCTGGAGTCGTACTCGTCGTGATCCAAATCACCGAAGATCCTAGTGCCGAACGGACGGCACCTCCGTGTTCAACACACGTACAACCCGGTGACGTCTCCCATGCCTTGATCCAGCAAGGAGAGAGGGAGAGGTTGAGGAAGACTCCATCCAGCAGCAGCAGAATGGCGTGGTGGTGGTGGAAGAGCGTGGTGATCCAGCAGGTCTTCGCTAAGCACCGCGAGATATGAGGAGAAAGAGAGGTAGGGCTGCGCCAGGGAGAGGTCAAGAACTCATCATGTGTATGGCAGCCCAAAACCTCAAGTATATATAGGGGGAGGGGAGGGGCTGCGCCCCCACCTAGGTTTCCACCCCTAGGGGTGGTGGCCAGCCCTAGATCCCATCTAGGGGGGCGGCCAAGGGGGGAGAGAGGGGGGCGCACCACTAGGTGGGCCTTAGGCCCATCTGAGCCTAGGGTTTGCCCCCTTCCACTCTCCCTTGCGCCTTGGGCCTTGGTGGGGGGGTGCACCAGCCCACCTGGGGCTGGTCCCCTCCCACACTTGGCCCATGCAGCCCTCCGGGGCTGGTGGCCCCACTTGGTGGACCCCCGGGACCCTCTCGGTGGTCCCGTACGTTACCGATAAAACCCGAAACTTTTCCGGTGACCAAAACAGGACTTCCCATATATAAATCTTTACCTTCGGACCATTCCAGAACTCCTCATAACGTCCGGGATCTCATCCGGGACTCCGAACAACATTCGGTAACCACGTATATCTATTCCCTATAACCCTAGCGTCATCGAACCTTAAGTGTGTAGACCCTACAAGTTCGGGAACCATGCAGACATGACCGAGACGTCCTCCGGTCAATAACCAACAGCGGGATCTGGATACCCATGTTGGTTCCCACATGTTCCACGATGATCTCATCGGATGAACCACGATGTCAAGGACTTAATCAATCCCGTATACAATTCCCTTTGTCTAGCGGTATTGTACTTGCCCGAGATTCGATCGTCGGTATCCCGCTACCTTGTTCAATCTCGTTACCGGCAAGTCTCTTTACTCGTTCCGTAACACATCATCCCGTGATCAACTCCTTGATCACATTGTGCACATTATGATAATGTCCTACCGAGTGGACCCAGAGATACCTCTCCGTTTACACGGAGTGACAAATCCCAGTCTCGATTCGTGCCAACCCAACAGACACTTTCGGAGATACCTGTAGTGTACCTTTATAGCCACCCAGTTACGTTGTGACGTTTGGCACACCCAAAGTATTCCTATGGTATCCGGGAGTTGCACAATCTCATGGTCTAAGGAAATGATACTTGACATTAGAAAAGCTTTAGCATGCGAACTACACGATCTTGTGCTATGCTTAGGATTGGGTCTTGTCCATCACATCATTCTTCTAATGATGTGATCCCGTTATCAATGACATCCAATGTCCATGGTCAGGAAACCGTAACCATCTATTGATCAACGAGCTAGTCAACTAGAGGCTTACTAGGGACATGGTGTTGTCTATGTATCCACACATGTATCTGAGTTTCCTATCAATACAATTCTAGCATGGATAATAAACGATTATCATGAACAAGGAAATATAATAATAACTAATTTATTATTGCCTCTAGGGCATATTTCCAACAGTATCCCACTTGCACTAGAGTCAATAATCTAGTTCACATCGATATGTGATTAACACTCAAGGTCACATCCCCATGTGACTAACACCCAAAGAGTTCTGGGTTTGATCATGTTATGCTTGTGAGAGATGTTATAGTCAACGGGTCTGAATCTTTCAGATCCGTGTGTGCTTTACAAATCTCTATGTCATCTCCTAGATGCAGCTACCACGTTCTATTTGGAGCCATTTCAAATAACTGTTCTACTTGGAGCTATTCTAAATTGTTGCTCCATTATACGTATCCGGTATCTCTACTCAGAGCTATCCGGATAGGTGTTAAGCTTGCATCGACGTAACTCTTTACGTCGAACTCTTTATCACCTCCATAACCGAGAAAATTCCTTAGTCCACTAGTTACTAAGGACAACTTTGACCGCTGTACTGTGATCCATTCTTGGATCACTCTTGTACCCCTTGACTGACTCATGGCAAGGCACACTTCAGGTGCGGTACACAGCATAGCATACTGTAGAGCCTACGTCTAAAGCATAGGGGATGACCTTCGTCCTTTCTCTCTATTCTGCCGCGGTCAGGTTTCGATTCAATGTTCACACCTTATAACACAGCCAACAACTCCTTCTTTGCAGATCCATTTTGAACTCCTTCAAAATCTTGTCACGGTATGTATTCATTTGAAAGTACTATTAAGTGTTTTGATCTATCCTTATAGATCTTAATGCTCAATACTCAAGTAGCCTAATCCAGGTTTTCCATTGAAAAACACTTTTCAAATAACTCTGCATGCTTTCCAGAAATTCTACATCATTTCCGATCAACAATATGTTAACAACATATATTCATCAGAAATTCTATAGTGCTCCCACTCACTTCTTTGGAAATACAAGTTTCTCATAAACTTTGTATACACCCAAAATCTTTGATCATCTCATCAAAGCATACATTCCAACTCCGAGATGCTTACTCCAGTCCTTAGAAGGATTGCTGGAGCTTTGCATACTTATTAGCATCTTTCAGGATTAACAAAACCTTCCGGTTGTATCACATACAACCTTTCCTCAAGAAAATCGTCGAGGAAACAATGGTTTCTGACATCCTATCTGCAAGATTTCATAAATAATGCAGTAATCGCTAATATAATTCCAACAGACTCTTAGCATCGCTACGAGTGAGAAAGTCTCATCGTAGTCAACTCCTTGAACTTGTCGGGAAACATCTTAACGACAAGTCGAGCTTTATTAATGGTGACATCTACCATCATTGTCCGTCTTCCTTTAAAAAAAAATTCATATGTACCTAACAGCCTTACGACCATCAAGTAGTTCTTTCAAAGTCTACACTTTGTTTCCATATATGGATCCTCTCTCGGATTATATGGCCTCGAGCCATTTTGGAATCCAGGCCCACCATTGCTTCTCCATAGCTCGTAGGTTCATTGTTGTCTAGAAACATGACTTCCAAGACAGGATTACGTACCACTCTGAAGTAGTACGCATCCTTGTCATCCTACGAAGTTTGGCAGTGACTTGATCTGAAGTTTCATGATCACTATCATAAGCTTCCACTTCAATTGGTGTAGGTGGCACAGGAACAACTCCCTATGCCCTGCCACACACTAGTTGAAGAGACGGTTCAATAACCTCATCAAGTCTCCACCATCCTCCCACTCAATTCTTTCGAGAGAAACTTTTCCTCGAGAAAGGACCCGATTCTAGAAACAATCCCTTATTGCTTTTGGATCTGAGACAGGAGGTATACCCAACTGTTTTGGGTGTCCTATGAAGATGCATTTATCTGCTTTGGGTTCTAGCTTATCGGCCTGAAACTTTTTCACATAAGCGTCGCAGCCCCAAACTTTTAAGAAATGACAGCTTAGGTTTCTCTAAACCATAGTTCATACGGTGTCATCTCATCGGAATTACGTGGTGCCCTATTTAAAGTGAATGTGGTTGTCTCTAATGCCTAACCCATAAACTATCATGGTAATTCGATAAGAGACATCATGGTATGCATCATATCCAATAGGGTGCAGTTATGATGTTCGGACACACCATCACACTATGGTGTTCTAGGCTGTATTAGTTGTGAAACAATTTCCACAATGTTTTAATTCTGTGCCAAACTCGTAATTCAGATATTCATCTCTATGATCATATCATAGATATTTTATCCTCTTGTCACGACGATCTTTCAACTTCTCCCTGAAATTACTCGAACCTTTCAATAATTCAGACTCGTGATTCATCAAGTAAATATACTCAACATCTACTCAAATCATCTGTGAAGTAAGAACATAACGATATCCACTACACGCCTCAGCACTCATTGGACTGCACACATCAAAATGCATTACTTCCAACAAGTTGCTTTCTTGTTCCATCTTACTGAAAACGAGGCCTTTCAGTCATCTTGCTCATGTGGTATGATTTGCATGTCTCAAGTGATTCAAAATCAAGCGAGTCCAAAGATCCATCAACATGGAGCTTCTTCATGCGTTTTATACCATTGTGACTAAAATTGCAGTGCCACAAGTATGTGGTACTATCATTACTATCTTATATCTTTTGGCATGAACATGTGTATCACTATGATCGGGATTCAATAAACCATTCATTTTAGGTGCAAGACCATTGAAGGTATTATTCAAATAAACAGAGTAACCATTATTCTCCTTAAATGAATAACCGTATCGCGATAGACATAATCCAATCATGTCTATGCTCAATGCAAACACCAAATAACAATTATTTAGGTTTTAATACCAATCTCGATGGTAGAGGGAGCGTACGATATTTGATCAACCTTGGAAATACTTCCAACACATATCGTCATCTCACCTTTTAGCTAGTCTCCGTTTATTCCGTAGCCTTTTGTATCGAGTTACTAACACTTAGCAACCGAACCGGTATCTAATACCATGGTGCTACTAGGAGTACTAGTAAAGTACACATTAACACAATGTATATCCAATATACTTCTATCGACCTTGCCAGCCTTCTCATCTACCAAGTATCTAGGGTGGTTTTGCTTTAGTGACTGTTCCCCTTATTACAGAAGCACTTAGTCTCGGGTTTGGGGTTCAACCTTGGGTTTCTTCACTAGAGCAGCAGCTGATTTGCCGTTTCATGAAGTATCCCTTTTTGCCCTTGCCCTTCTTGAAACTAGTGGTTTCACCAACCATCAACAATTGATGCTCCTTCTTGATTTCTACTTTTGTGGTGTCAAACATCGTGAATATCTCAAGGATCATCATATATGTCCCTGATATATAATAGTTCATCACGAAGCTCTAGCAGCTTGGTGGTAATGACTTCGGAGAAACATCACTATCTCATCTGGAAGATCAACTCCCACTTGATTCAAATGATTGTTGTACTCAGACAATCTGAGCACAAGCTCAACAATTGAGCTTTTCTCCCTTAGTTTGCAGGCTAAGAAAATCGTCGGAGGTCTTATACCTCTTGACGTGGGTACGAGCCTGAAATCCCAATTTCAGCCCTCGAAACATCTCATATGTTTCGCGACGTTTCAAAACGTCTTCGGTACCTCAACTCTAAATCGTTTAACTGAACTATCACGTAGTTATCAAAATGTGTATGTCAGAGGTTCGCAACATCCACAGACGACGTTCGAGGTTCAGCACACTGAGCGGTGCATTAAGGACATAAGCCTTCTATGAAGCAATGAGGACAATCCTCAGTTTACGGACCTAGTCCGCATAATTGCTACTATCAACTTTCAACTAAATTTTCTCTAGGAACATATCTAGAAAGTAGAACTAAAGCGCGAGCTACGACATAATTTGTGAAGACCTTTTGACTATGTTCAGAATAATTAAGTTCATCTTATGAACTCCCACTCAGATAGACATCCCTCTAGTCATCTAAGTGATTACATGATCTGAGTCAACTAGGCCGTGTCTGATCATCACGTGAGACGGACTAGTCATCATCGGTGAACATCTTCATGTTGATCGTATCTACCATACGACTCATGCTCGACCTTTCAGTCTCTTGTGTTCCGAGGCCATGTCTGTACATGCTAGGCTCGTCAAGTCAACCTAAGTGTTTCGCGTGTGTAAATCTGGCTTACACCCGTTGTATGTGAACGTAAGAATCTATCACACCCGATCATCACGTGGTGCTTCGAAACGACGAACTTTTGCAACGGTGCACCGTTAGGGGGAACACTTTCTTGAAATTTTAATGAGGGATCATCTTATTTACTACCGTCGTTCTAAGCAAATAAGATGTATAAACATGATAAACATCACACGCAATCAAATAGTGACATGATATGGCCAATATTATATTGCTCCTTTTGATCTCCATCTTCGGGGCTCCATGATCATCATCGTCACCGGCATGACACCATGATCTCCATCATCATGATCTCCATCATCGTGTCTTCATGAAGTTGTCTCACCAACTATTACTTCTACTACTACAGCTAACGGTTAGCAATAAAGTAAAGTAATCACATGAAGTTTATGTTGACACGCAGGTCATAAATAAATTAAGACAACTCCTATGGCTCCTGCCGGTTGTCATACTCATCGACATGCAAGTCGTGATTCCTATTACAAGAACATGATCATCTCATACATCACATATATCATTCATCACATCCTTTGGCCATATCACATCACATAGCATACCCTACAAAAACAAGTTAGACGTCCTCTAATTGTTGTTTGCATGTTTTACGTGGCTGCTATGGGTTTCTAGCAAGAACGTTTCTTACCTACGCAAAAACCACAACGTGATATGCCAATTGCTATTTACCCTTCATAAGGACCCTTTTCATCAAATCCGATCCGACTAAAGTGGGAGAGACAGACACCCGCTAGCCACCTTATGCAACTAGTGCATGTCAGTCGGTGGAACCAGTCTCACGTAAGAGTACGTGTACGGTCGGTCCGGGCCGCTTCATCCCACAATGCCGCCGAATCAAGATTGGACTAGTAACGGTAAGCATATTGAACAAAATCAACGCCCACAACTGCTTTGTGTTCTACTCGTGCATAGAAACTACGCATAGACCTAGCTCATGATGCCAGTGTTGGGGAACGTAGCAGAAATTCAAAATTTTCCTACGTGTCACCAAGATCTATCTATGGAGAAACCAGCAACGAGGGGAAGGAGAGTGCATCTACATACCCTTGTAGATCGCTACGCGGAAGCATTCAAGAGAACGGGGTTGATGGACTCGTACTCGTCGTGATCCAAATCACCGAAGATCCTAGTGCCGAACGGACGGCACCTCCGTGTTCAACACACGTACAGCCCGGTGATGTCTCCCATGCCTTGATCCAGCAAGGAGAGAGGGAGAGGTTGAGGAAGACTCCATCCAGCAGCAGCACAACGGCGTGGTGGTGGTGGAGGAGCATGGTGATCCAGCAGGGCTTCGCCAAGCACCGCGAGATATGAGGAGAAAGAGAGGTAGGGCTGCGCGAGGGAGAGGTCGAGAACTCATCATGTGTATGGCAGCCCAAAACCTCAAGTATATATAGGGGGAGGGGAGGGGCTGTGCCCCCACCTAGGTTTCCACCCCTAGGGGTGGTGGCCAGCCCTAGATCCCATCTAGGGGGGCGGCCAAGGGGGGAGAGAGGGGGGCGCACCACTAGGTGGGCCTTAGGCCCATCTGAGCCTAGGGTTTGCCCCCTTCCACTCTCCCTTGCGCCTTGGGCCTTGGTGGGGGGAGCATGAGCCCACCTGGGGCTGGTCCCCTCCCACACTTGGCCCATGCAGCCCTCCAGGGCTGGTGGCCCCACTTGGTGGACCCCCGGGACCCTCCCGGTGGTCCCGGTACGTTACCGATAAAACCCGAAACTTTTCCGGTGACCAAAACAGGACTTCCCATATATAAATCTTTACCTCCGGACCATTCCGAAACTCCTCGTGACGTCCGGGATCTCATCCGGGACTCCGAAAAACATTCGGTAACCACATATATCTATTCCCTATAACCCTAGCATCATCGAACCTTAAGTGTGTAGACCCTACGGGTTCGGGAACCATGCAGACATGACCGAGACGTCCTCCGGTCAATAACCAACAGCGGGATCTGGATACCCATGTTGGTTCCCACATGTTCCATGATGATCTCATCGGATGAACCATGATGTCAAGGACTTAATCAATCCAGTATACAATTCCCTTTGTCTAGCGGTATTGTACTTGCCCGAGATTCGATCGTCGGTATCCCGATACCTTGTTCAATCTCGTTACCGGCAAGTCTCTTTACTCGTTCCGTAACACATCATCCCGTGATCAACTCCTTGATCACATTGTGCACATTATGATGATGTCCTACCGAGTGGGCCCAGAGATACCTCTCCGTTTACACGGAGTGACAAATCCCAGTCTCGATTCGTGCCAACCCAACAGACACTTTCGGAGATACTTGTAGTGTACCTTTATAGCCACCCAGTTACGTTGTGACGTTTGGCACACCCAAAGTATTCCTACGGTATCCGGGAGTTGCACAATCTCATGGTCTAAGGAAATGATACTTGACATTAGAAAAGCTTTAGCATGCGAACTACACGATCTTGTGCTATGCTTAGGATTGGGTCTTGTCCATCACATCATTCTTCTAATGATGTGACCCCATTATCAATGACATCTAATGTCCATGGTCAGGAAACTGTAACCATCTATTGATCAACGAGCTAGTCAACTAGAGGCTTACTAGGGACATGGTGTTGTCTATGTATCCACACATGTATCTGAGTTTCCTATCAATACAATTCTAGCATGGATAATAAATGATTATCATGAACAAGGAAATATAATAATAACTAATTTACTATTGCCTCTAGGGCATATTTCCAACACTGATTGCATAACCGGAAAGTTTCAGGAGTTTATAAGTGGGAATTCAAGTAGCTCTTAGGATATCTTTCCGACAGATGGATGATATGAAATTGGGGTTCGACGTCTAGTGGTCCGCCTATCCACGGTTGGTTTTATAGTGGTCTTGTTGTGTCTTAAAGAGTCCTTGGTTTTGCCGACTCGGGGACGCTTCGTATGTCATGTGCACTGCCTTGTACATGATGGTGCTGTATGATCGAGCCCGTGTGGGCCCCACCACAAAAACTTCGGACGAAATCTCTATCATATGTTTGTTCCGGCTTATTCTACAAGCCACTCCTTTGTTTTGTTTTTTTGAGTTGTGGTATTCGAGTTGCTTCGAAGTCAAGTGTTGATTCCATACCTTTCCTAAACGGTGTTCTCGTACTCCGATGTGAATACCAATCCTTCATGATAATCGAGATTGTCGTGTCAATCCTTTTCAACCGGTGTGTTTCTCTTCAAGCGGATCCGTTCATTCTCAACATCCGCAAGATTCAATCTCAGCTTTCTCAACGGTGTTTGTTTCATTCGTCCCAAGATGCCTTTGTTTTCCCGCCCTCCCACCCTTTTTCTTCGTTCTCATATATCTTAATCAAGTATCCATTTTATTCATGTGAATTTTCTCCATTCCTTTCTTTCAATGTTCTTACCTGGTGTTTCTCATGAAGATACTAACGAAGCCTCAAGTTCATCATTCTTCATTCTTTTTCTTCTCCGGTGGATTCAATTCAAGCTTTTGGTGTTGATCATATCCTTTAACTCGTTTCAAATATTTTCCATGCCGGTGCACCTTATTGTCATTCCACTTCTCACTATTCAATTGTTCCGGAGTGCGGAAGATATCTCAAAAGACTCACGGTTACATTCTCGATCCATTCAAGCTCTTTCGAGATTGTAATCTCTTTCAAGCCATTTAATTCAATCGGTGCAATCTCTCTTTCAAATTATTCTATGGTGTATCTTTTGAGTGGGCCCTAACCCACAGGTCTTTTCCCATGATCTTACCTGACCCGCCTTATTTTCCCGGAGTGACTCCCAAAATTCTTTCGAAGTTTGACGTAAGAATGAATTATCATCAGTTAAATGCCTTCTCCTAGATCTTTCACAATTCTTTTCATCGTTGGCTCAACCTCTTCACTTTTGATTCTTCCGGAGTGTCTAAATGATTCATGGTGGTGTTTCTCATCGTCATTCTCTGCATTTGAAGGCCGAAGATGAGCTTCTCTGCAATCTTATCCGTTCTCTCAAAGATTCATGGTTCTAGCCTTTGGCCATCCTATCATAATTATTTTGATTGTGAGAATTCTTTTCACCTATCCGAAGCAATTCAAGATTCGTTTTAGTTCGATTCTCCGAAGCCCATCATCTCATAATTATTCATTCTCAATTTCTAGCTATCATTCTCCAAAATCTTACCGGTGCATCATTCAAATATCCTCTAATCATCTCGTGATCTCTTCGTTCTCATGTATCTAAATCCTAGCAAGCATTTTCATTCTCTAATTCTTTCTGGTGTTTCTTTATCTTTTACTCATTCATTTTCAATTCTTACGGTTGTTCTTTCAAGATTCTTCTTCCTTCGTTTATCATATCTATGTATTCGTTGTTTTCAATTCTACCGGTGGTTTGTTGAAGACCTTCTCAAGTTTGAATTATCTCTCTCTTAATCCTTTCTACCGGAATAAGTAGTATGCCAAATCCATGGAATGTCATTAATTTAAATTGATGAAGGATACGCATAACGTAATTCTTATTATTTTTTCATCCAAGGGATTAATTCCTTATTCCGGAGGCTCGTCAAATTCTCGGTTTCACTTGATTCATCTTTTCTTTTCCCGGAGTTCCAAGCTCTCTCAATTTTTCTCATCATGAAGATCCATCAAAATCATTGCAAGGATTCACCTTGTGTTCTCAACTTCTCTTTCCTTTCGTTTGACCATTCTTGTATTACCGGAGTTCTTCGAGAGTTTCTTCATGGTGGCTCATCAAGGAGTTAATTCATTCTCGAAGTGTTCATTGAGATTTCTTTTCAGAAGAGCTCAAGTTTTCTTCATCTTGCAATCCGGAGTGCAATCCTTTTTATCGTATCATTGGAGATGGTATTATGTCATTCTTGATAATTTAAGTTCATGTTTCATGATTCACATGTTGTTAAGAACGAGGTATTTTTAAATCCATCAATCTCGTCATTGGAGTTATCTTGGGTTATATTTCACCTAAAGCCTTCCCTAAGGATTGTTGCTATTTATGGCGCTTATAAATGATCCAAGTTCTTCATTTATCCTCCCGGTGAAATAATCTTCTCGTCTCCTTGTTCATATCAATCCAATTTATCGTTTTCGTTAGTGGCAGAATTTCACCTCGTAGTTTTGAGATGTTCTTCATAAGCCCACAACAAGCTTACTCTTTTCGTTGTTGGTTTTTCCCAACAACTACGTTCGACCCTTCTCCTAAGGATGCCTTTTCAAGCTCTTTTGTGGCAGAAGTTGGCATTTTCTTCTCCATTCTCCATTTCAATTATCTATCTTCTATTCTTTCGTTCCGGAGGCATTGTGATGTTGTTCTTTTCACCCATCATCTCGTTTTGTCAAAAATCATGTTCTTTTCGTGCTTATCCTTTTAACCGGAGTGTGGTGCCCTTTTTGCTCAAGTTCTTTTCGCCTTATCAAGTCTTGCATCCCTTCTCAACCGGAGTGCTGCTCAAATTTATTCTTCTTCGTTCCTCTTTCCTAACGGACTGTCTTCAACTTCGTTCATCTCCGTTTTATTCTATTCTCAGATATGGCTTAACCTTTCAAGGTTCTTTGGTCTCACTCGTTTGTCAAAGAAGCAACTTAGTTTTACCTCTTCTCTTTCTCTTCCGTTTTCCCTCCGGTGCCATTCTAGATCTCGGGACGAGATCCTCTCGTAGTGGTGGAGTGTTGTAACGCCCCGAGACCGATGTGCCAGGTGTTTTCCAGTTATTCACTGCGTTACCATGTCATTCGCTTGTGTGTTGCATCTTGTCATGTCATCATGTGCATTGCATCATCATGTTTTCAAAACTTGCATCCGCCCCGGGTTCCCCCAGTTCCGTCCTTGTCCATTCTGAGCCTAGACACACCTGCACGCACCCGCGACATGTCCGAAATATTATTTTATAAGTGGCCGGAAAATGTTCTCAAAATGGGATGGAAGTTGGCATGCGGTGTTGTTTTGTTGTTAGTAGATCGCCTGCCAAGTTTCATCGCCTTCGGAGCTCGTTTGATAGCCCAATCCGTTAAACTATAGTGGCATTATAGCCGGTCAAACGTCGGGCGTTTTCGGTCTCCGGAAACAGTCACCGGGTCTCTCTCTCTTCTCTTCTCTCAGGTCGAGCCCTTCTGTACAGCCCACAAGTTCCAACCGACCCCTCGCGTGCGTGTCCAATGTTGGAAATATGCCCTAGAGGCAATAATAAAATGATTATTATATTTCCTTGTTCATGATAATTGTCTATTATTCATGCTATAATTGTATTATCCGGAAATCGTAATACATGTGTGAATACATAGACCACAATGTGTCCCTAGTGAGCCTCTAGTTGACTAGCTCGTTGATCAACAGATAGTCATGGTTTCCTGGCTATGGACATGGGGATGTCATTGATAACGGGATCACATCATTAGGAGAATGATGTGATGGACAAGACCCAAACCTAAGCATAGCACAAAGATCGTGTAAGTTCGTTTTGTGAGAGCTTTTCTAATGTCAAGTATCATTTCCTTAGACCATGAGATTGTGCAACTCCCGGATACCGTAGGAGTGCTTTGGGTGTATCAAACGTCACAACGTAACTGGGTGGCTATAAAGGTGCACTACGGGTATCTCCGAAAGTGTCTGTTGGGTTGGCACGAATCGAGACTGGGATTTGTCACTCCGTATGACGGAGAGGTATCTCTGGGCCCACTCGGTAATGCATCATCATAATGAGCTCAATGTGACCAAGGGTTGGTCACGGGATCATGCATTACGGTACGAGTAAAGTGACTTGCCGGTAACGAGATTGAACAAGGTATTGGGATACCGACGATCGAGTCTCGGGCAAGTAACGTACCGATTGACAAAGGGAATTGAATACGGGATTGATTAAGTCCTCGACATCGTGGTTCATCCGATGAGATCATCGAGGAGCATGTGGGAGCCAACATGGGTATCCAGATCCCGCTGTTGGTTATTGACCGGAGAGGCGTCTCGGTCATGTCTGCGTGTCTCCCGAACCCGTAGGGTCTACACACTTAAGGTTCGGTGACGCTAGGGTTGTAGAGATATTAGTATGCAGTAACCCGAAAGTTGTTCGGAGTCCCGGATGAGATCCCGGACGTCACGAGGAGTTCCGGAATGGTCCGGAGGTAAAGATTTATATATAGGAAGTCCAGTTTCGGCCAGCGGGAAGGTTTCGGGGGTTACCGGTATTGTACCGGGACCACCGGAAGGGTCCCGGGGGTCCACCGGATGGGGCCACCTATCCCGGAGGGCCCCATGGGCTGAAGTGGCGTGGGAACCAGCCCCTGATGGGCTGGTGCGCCCCACCCAAGGGCCCAAGGCGCCTAGGGTTGGAAACCCTAGGGGGCCGTTGCCCCCCGAGGGGGCATGCGCCCCCTGGTTGGAAACCCTAAGGGGGCCGTTGCCCCCAGGGGCCGCCCCCCCCCTTTTAGATGGGATCTCCAAGGGGGCATGCGCCCCCTAGCCCCTATATATAGTGGAAGGGAGGGAGGGCAGCCGCACCTTGCTCTTGGCGCCTCCCTCTCCCTCCGTAACACCTCTCCTCCCCGCTTGTGCTTGGCGAAGCCCTGCCGGGATCCTGCTGCATCCACCACCACGCCGTCGTGCTGCTGGATCTTCATCAACCTCTCCTTCCCCCTTGCTGGATCAAGAAGGAGGAGACGTCTTCCCAACCGTACGTGTGTTGAACGCGGAGGTGCTGTCCGTTCGGCACTTGGTCATCGGTGATTTGGATCACGGCGAGTACGACTCCATCATCCCCGTTCACTTGAACGCTTCCGCTCGCGATCTACAAGGGTATGTAGATGCACTCCTATTCCCCTCGTTGCTAGAATACTCCATAGATTGATCTTGGTGATGCGTAGAATTTTTTAATTTCTGCTACGATCCCCAACAGTGGCATCATGAGCTAGGTCTATGCGTAGTTACTATGCACGAGTAGAACACAAAGTAGTTGTGGGCGTCGATATTGTCAATTTCTTGCCGTTACTAGTCTTATCTTGATTCGGCGGCATCGTGGGATGAAGCGGCCCGGACCAACCTTACACGTACGCTTACGTGAGACCGGTTCCACCGACTGACATGCACTAGTTGCATAAGGTGGCTGGCGGGTGTCTGTCTCTCCCACTTTAGTCGGATCGGATTCGATGAACAGGGTCCTTATGAAGGGTAAATAGAAATTGGCAATTCACGTTGTGGTTTTGGCGTAGGTAAGAAACGTTCTTGCTAGAAACCTATAGCAGCCACGTAAAAACTTGCAACAACAATTAGAGGACGTCTAACTTGTTTTTGCAGCAAGTGTTTTGTGATGTGATATGGCCAAAGGTTGTGATGAATGATGAATGATATATGTGATGTATGAGATTGATCATGTTCTTGTAATAGGAATCACGACTTGCATGTCGATGAGTATGACAACCGGCAGGAGCCATAGGAGTTGTCTTTATTTATTTATGACCTGCGTGTCAACATAAACGTCATGTAATTACTTTACTTTATTGCTAAAGCGTTAGCCATAGTAGTAGAAGTAATAGATGACGAGACAACTTCAAGAAGACACGATGATGGAGATCATGATGATGGAGATCATGGTGTCATGCCGGTGACAACGATGATCATGGAGCCCCGAAGATGGAGATCAAAGGAGCAAATGATATTGGCCATATCATGTCACTATTTGATTGCATGTGATGTTTATCATGTTTTACATCTTATTTGCTTAGAACGACGGTAGCTTAAATAAGATGATCCCTCGTAATAATTTCAAGAAAGTGTTCCCCCTAACTGTGCACCGTTGCGAAGGTTCGTTGTTTCGAAGCACCACGTGATGATCGGGTGTGATAGATTCTAACGTTCGAATACAACGGGTGTAAGACAGATTTACACACGCAATACACTTAGGTTGACTTGACGAGCCTAGCATGTACAGACATGGCCTCGGAACACAGAAGACCGAAAGGTCGAGCATGAGTCGTATAGAAGATACGATCAACATGAAGATGTTCACCGATGTTGACTAGTCCGTCTCACGTGATGATCGGACACGGCCTAGTTAACTCGGATCATGTTATACTTAGATGACTGGAGGGATGTCTATCTGAGTGGGAGTTCATTTAATAATTTGATTAGATGAACTTAATTATCATGAACTTAGTCTAAAATCTTTACAATATGTCTTGTAGATCAAATGGCCCACGTTGTCCTCAACTTCAACGCGTTCCTAGAGAAAACCAAGCTGAAAGACGATGGCAGCAACTATACGGACTGGGTCCGGAACCTGAGGATCATCCTCATAGCTGCCAAGAAAGATTATGTCCTAGAAGCACCGCTAGGTGACGCACCCGTCCCACAGAACCAAGACGTTATGAACGCTTGGCAGACACGTGCTGATGATTACTCCCTCGTTCAGTGCGGCATGCTTTACAGCTTAGAACCGGGGCTCCAAAAGCGTTTTGAGAGACACGGAGCATATGAGATGTTCGAAGAGCTGAAAATGGTTTTTCAAGCTCATGCCCGGGTCGAGAGATATGAAGTCTCCGACAAGTTCTTCAGCTGTAAGATGGAGGAAAATAGTTCTGTCAGCGAGCACATACTCAAAATGTCTGGGTTGCATAACCGCTTGACTCAGCTGGGAGTTAATCTCCCGGATGACGCGGTCATTGACAGAATCCTTCAGTCGCTTCCACCGAGCTACAAGAGCTTTGTGATGAACTTCAATATGCAGGGGATGGAAAAGACCATTCCTGAAGTATTTGCAATGCTGAAATCAGCAGAGGTAGAAGTCAAAAAGGAACATCAAGTGTTGATGGTGAATAAAACCACTAAGTTCAAGAAAGGCAAGGGTAAGAAGAACTTCAAGAAGGACGGCAAGGGAGTTGCCGCGCCCGGTAAGCAAGCTGCCGGGAAGAAGCCAAAGAATGGACCCAAGCCCGAGACTGAGTGTTTTTATTGCAAGGGAAGTGGTCACTGGAAGCGGAACTGCCCCAAATACTTAGCGGACAAGAAGGCCGGCATCACGAAAGGTATATGTGATATACATGTAATTGATGTGTACCTTACCAGTACTCGTAGTAGCTCCTGGGTATTTGATACCGGTGCGGTTGCTCACATTTGTAACTCAAAGCAGGAGCTGCGGAATAAGCGGAGACTGGCGAAGGACGAGGTGACGATGCGCGTCGGGAATGGTTCCAAGGTCGATGTGATCGCCGTCGGCACGCTACCTCTACATTTACCTACGGGATTAGTTTTAAACCTCAATAATTGTTATTTAGTGCCAGCTTTGAGCATGAACATTGTATCAGGATCTCGTTTAATTCGAGATGGCTACTCATTTAAATCCGAGAATAATGGTTGTTCTATTTATATGAGAGATATGTTTTATGGTCATGCTCCGATGGTGAATGGTTTATTCTTAATGAATCTCGAGCGTAATGCTACACATATTCATAGTGTGAATACCAAAAGATGTAAGGTTGATAATGATAGTCCCACATACTTGTGGCACTGCCGCCTTGGTCACATAGGTGTCAAACGCATGAAGAAGCTCCATGCAGATGGACTTTTAGAGTCTCTTGATTACGAATCATTTGACACGTGCGAACCATGCCTCATGGGTAAAATGACCAAGACTCCGTTCTCAGGAACAATGGAGCGAGCAACCAACTTATTGGAAATCATACATACTGATGTGTGCGGTCCAATGAGTGTTGAGGCTCGCGGTGGCTATCGTTATGTTCTCACCCTCACTGATGACTTGAGTAGATATGGGTATGTCTACTTAATGAAACACAAGTCTGAGACCTTTGAAAAGTTCAAGGAATTTCAGAGTGAGGTTGAGAATCAACGTGACAGGAAAATCAAGTTCTTGCGATCAGATCGTGGGGGAGAATACTTGAGTCACGAATTTGGCACACACTTAAGAAAATGTGGAATAGTTTCACAACTCACGCCGCCTGGAACACCTCAGCGTAATGGTGTGTCCGAACGTCGTAATCGCACTCTATTAGATATGGTGCGATCTATGATGTCTCTTACCGATTTACCGCTATCATTTTGGGGCTATGCTTTAGAGACTGCCGCATTCACTTTAAATAGGGCTCCGTCGAAATCCGTTGAGACGACACCGTATGAATTATGGTTTGGGAAGAAACCTAAGCTGTCGTTTCTAAAAGTTTGGGGATGCGATGCTTATGTCAAGAAACTTCAACCTGAAAAGCTCGAACCCAAGTCGGAAAAATGCGTCTTCATAGGATACCCTAAAGAAACTGTTGGGTATACCTTCTACCTCAGATCCGAAGGCAAGATCTTTGTTGCCAAGAATGGGTCCTTTCTAGAGAAAGAGTTTCTCTCGAAAGAAATAAGTGGGAGGAAGGTAGAACTTGATGAAGTATTACCTCTTGAACCGGTAAGTGGCGCAGCTCAAGAAAATGTTCCTGAGGTGCCTGCACCGACTAGAGAGGAAGTTGATGATGATGATCATGAAACTTCAGATCAAGTTGCTACTGAACTTCGTAGGTCCACAAGGACACGTTCCGCACCAGAGTGGTACGGCAACCCTGTCTTGGAAATCATGTTGTTAGACAACGGTGAACCTTCGAACTATGAAGAAGCGATGGCGGGCCCGGATTCCGACAAATGGCTAGAAGCCATGAAATCCGAGATAGAATCCATGTATGAAAACAAAGTATGGACTTTGACTGACTTGCCCGAAGATCGGCGAGCCATAGAAAATAAATGGATCTTTAAGAAGAAGACAGACGCGGATGGTAATGTGACCATCTATAAGGCTCGACTTGTCGCTAAGCATTATCGACAAGTTCAAGGGGTTGACTACGATGAGACTTTCTCACCCGTAGCGAAGCTGAAGTCCGTCCGAATCATGTTAGCAATTGCCGCATTCTATGATTATGAGATATGGCAAATGGACGTCAAAACGGCATTCCTTAACGGCTTTCTTAAGGAAGAATTGTATATGATGCAGCCGGAAGGTTTTGTCGATCCTAAGAATGCTAACAAGGTGTGCAAGCTCCAACGCTCAATCTATGGGCTGGTGCAAGCATCTCGGAGTTGGAACATTCGCTTTGATGAGATGATCAAAGCGTTTGGGTTTATGCAGACTTATGGAGAAGCCTGCGTTTACAAGAAAGTGAGTGGGAGCTCTGTAGCATTTCTCATATTATATGTGGATGACATACTGTTGATGGGAAATGATATAGAATTCTTGGAAAGCATAAAGGCCTATTTGAACAAGTGTTTTTCAATGAAGGACCTTGGAGAAGCTGCTTATATATTAGGCA
Organism: Triticum aestivum; assembly: GCF_018294505.1. NCBI lineage: Eukaryota > Viridiplantae > Streptophyta > Magnoliopsida > Poales > Poaceae > Triticum > Triticum aestivum. The sequence continues at coordinate 513,310,264 of NC_057797.1, read as the reverse complement.
TCAAGATCTATAGAGATAGATCGAGACGCCTCATCGGTCTTTCACAAAGTACGTACCTTGACAAGATATTGAAGAAGTTCAATATGGATCAGTCCAAGAAGGGGTTCTTGCCTGTATTGCAAGGTGTGCGATTGAGCACGGCTCAATGCCCGACCACGGCAGAAGATATAGAAGAGATGAGTGTCATCCCCTATGCCTCAGCCATAGGGTCTATTATGTATGCCATGCTGTGTACCAGACCTGATGTAAACCTTGCCGTAAGTTTGGTAGGTAGGTACCAAAGTAATCCCGGCAAGGAACACTGGACAGCGGTCAAAAACATCCTGAAGTACCTGAAAAGGACCAAGGATATGTTTCTCGTTTATGGAGGTGGCGAAGAGCTCGTCGTAAAGGGTTACGTCGACGCTAGCTTCGACACAGATCTGGATGACTCTAAGTCACAAACCGGATACGTGTATATTTTGAATGGTGGGGCAGTAAGCTGGTGCAGTTGCAAGCAAAGCGTCGTGGCGGGATCTACATGTGAAGCAGAATACATGGCAGCCTCGGAGGCAGCACAAGAAGCAATCTGGGTGAAGGAGTTCATCACCGACCTAGGAGTCATACCCAATGCGTCGGGGCCGATGACTCTCTTCTGTGACAACACTGGAGCTATTGCCCTTGCCAAGGAGCCCAGGTTTCACAGGAAGACCAGGCATATCAAGCGTCGCTTCAACTCCATTCGTGAAAGTGTTCAAAATGGAGACATAGAAATTTGTAAAGTACATACGGACCTGAATGTAGCAGATCCGTTGACTAAACCTCTCCCTAGAGCAAAACATGATCAACACCAGAATTCCATGGGTGTTCGATTCATCACAATGTAACTAGATGATTGACTCTAGTGCAAGTGGGAGACTGTTGGAAATATGCCCTAGAGGCAATAATAAAATGATTATTATATTTCCTTGTTCATGATAATTGTCTATTATTCATGCTATAATTGTATTATCCGGAAATCGTAATACATGTGTGAATACATAGACCACAATGTGTCCCTAGTGAGCCTCTAGTTGACTAGCTCGTTGATCAACAGATAGTCATGGTTTCCTGGCTATGGACATGGGGATGTCATTGATAACGGGATCACATCATTAGGAGAATGATGTGATGGACAAGACCCAAACCTAAGCATAGCACAAAGATCGTGTAAGTTCGTTTTGTGAGAGCTTTTCTAATGTCAAGTATCATTTCCTTAGACCATGAGATTGTGCAACTCCCGGATACCGTAGGAGTGCTTTGGGTGTATCAAACGTCACAACGTAACTGGGTGGCTATAAAGGTGCACTACGGGTATCTCCGAAAGTGTCTGTTGGGTTGGCACGAATCGAGACTGGGATTTGTCACTCCGTATGACGGAGAGGTATCTCTGGGCCCACTCGGTAATGCATCATCATAATGAGCTCAATGTGACCAAGGGGTTGGTCACGGGATCATGCATTACGGTACGAGTAAAGTGACTTGCCGGTAACGAGATTGAACAAGGTATTGGGATACCGACGATCGAGTCTCGGGCAAGTAACGTACCGATTGACAAAGGGAATTGAATACGGGATTGATTAAGTCCTCGACATCGTGGTTCATCCGATGAGATCATCGAGGAGCATGTGGGAGCCAACATGGGTATCCAGATCCCGCTGTTGGTTATTGACCGGAGAGGCGTCTCGGTCATGTCTGCGTGTCTCCCGAACCCGTAGGGTCTACACACTTAAGGTTCGGTGACGCTAGGGTTGTAGAGATATTAGTATGCAGTAACCCGAAAGTTGTTCGGAGTCCCAGATGAGATCCCGGACGTCACGAGGAGTTCCGGAATGGTCCGGAGGTAAAGATTTATATATAGGAAGTCCAGTTTCGGCCAGCGGGAAGGTTTCGGGGGTTACCGGTATTGTACCGGGACCACCGGAAGGGTCCCGGGGGTCCACCGGATGGGGCCACCTATCCCGGAGGGCCCCATGGGCTGAAGTGGCGTGGGAACCAGCCCCTGATGGGCTGGTGCGCCCCACCCAAGGGCCCAAGGCGCCTAGGGTTGGAAACCCTAGGGGGCCGTTGCCCCCCGAGGGGGCATGCGCCCCCCTGGTTGGAAACCCTAAGGGGGCCGTTGCCCCCAGGGGCCGCCGCCCCCCCTTTTAGATGGGATCTCCAAGGGGGCATGCGCCCCCCTAGCCCCTATATATAGTGGAAGGGAGGGAGGGCAGCCGCACCTTGCTCTTGGCTCCTCCCTCTCCCTCCGTAACACCTCTCCTCCCCGCTTGTGCTTGGCGAAGCCCTGCCGGGATCCTGCTGCATCCACCACCACGCCGTTGTGCCGCTAGATCTTCATCAACCTCTCCTTCCCCCTTGCTGGATCAAGAAGGAGGAGACGTCTTCCCAACCGTACGTGTGTTGAACACGGAGGTGCTTCCCGTTCGGCACTTGGTCATCGGTGATTTGGATCACGGCGAGTACGACTCCATCATCCCCGTTCACTTGAACGCTTCCGCTCGCGATCTACAAGGGTATGTAGATGCACTCCTATTCCCCTCGTTGCTAGAATACTCCATAGATTGATCTTGGTGATGCGTAGAAATTTTTTAATTTCTGCTACGATCCCCAACATCCGAAACTTCCCCGGACCCGACCCGGACAATTGTCACCGTTGTGTCCGGATCATCCCCAAACATCTACAGAACATCTTCGTTTTGTTAATTGGGCCCCCTAACCTAATTATTTGGGATCGTCCGATTACGATCGGATGGACCGAATAGCCCCTAACCAAAATCCAGTGCTATATATATAGACCAATTCCCTAGGCAGCAACCCTAAAATCTAGGTCTTTGGTTCCCCCTCAGCCGCCACCACACTCCACCGAATCCACATCGGGATCCTCCCATTCCTCCTCCCACCAACCAGAGCCCGAGCCCGAGCTCTTCGATTAGAAGCCACCAAAGAACCCCGCCGCCTCGACCGAGAGCCTCCTCCTCCCTCTTCGATCCAGAGGAGTGGAGCTCCTCTGCGCCTCCCCCCATCTTCTCTTTCTGTTCCTCTCTCTCACGGTCTCTCTCTCTCTCTCTCTTGTGTTGCATCAGGGATCCAACAAGGCGCCGGCCGCCGGATCCGAATCCAGCTGCTTCCCTCGCCTGCTCCCATGTTCGGTCTCCGTCGTCCTCGCCCTGCTGACCTCGCCGGAGACCCCCTGCATCCGCCTGGGTTCCTCTCACGCCAAGTCCGCAGCCACAGTCCCTGCCGCTCGCTTCCTCTGCTTCGAACGAGAAGACCAGTGCCGCGCCCTGCTTCCTCTGAATCAAAGACGAGCGCCTCGCCTGCACCCGTTGACCACATCGCTCGCACGGGCCTGCCTCGCCTGCCCAGATTCGCGTCCCGCCCGTGTTGAGCAGGCCCAGCTCCCTCCCTCGCTCGAAGCCCAGCTCCAGCAGCGCCCTGCCTCCTCTCGCCTGGGCCAGCGCACTGACTCAAGCCGGCCCAACACTCTTGCCGCGGCCTGTTGCTCCACCGACCCGGGCCTTGGCCCATGGTGAGACCCCCATCAGCTCTGCTCCTGTTAGCCAGCCAGATTCGGCCCATATCATGTTTTTCTAGCGTCTACGAATTTGTGTATTAATCCTGAGACAACAGTTTTGCAGTTTAGTCCCTAGAGTTCATGCATTTAATAACTAATTAACCGTGCACCGGATTAAAACAATTTATATATGAAATATGCTTAGTTTTTAATCTAGTTTCATAATATGTCATTTTCATCCATGTTTAAAATGCTTAAAATGTCGTTTGATTAATTTTGCTCTTATGCCATGCTAAAATGATTTAATTCATAACTTAATAACCGTAGCTTGGTTTTAAATAATCTTTATATGTAAATGGGGTAGAAAAATGCCTAGTTTTATATGGTGGCATCACTTTGCATGTTTAACAACTATAAAGTATGGTTTAGGGCAGAACAGTACCAAACCTAATATATGCATATGGGGATTTACCGGAATTGTTGTTCGTTGCTTCCAGCCTCATTTAAACTTGACTAGATAGGTAGTTTTACTTTGCTTCACCTCTTACCATGCTAACAACATTTAATCTTGTTGGGTACCTAAACGAGATAGAACTAAATAAGTCACGTGGTGTTTCGTCAATATGCAACGAAGTTGCATATTGAGCTCCACTTAACTTGTAGTTTGTTTGTGCACTTTGCCATGCCATGCCTCATTAAACTGGACATGCATCATACTTGTTTGCACATCGTGCCATGCTTATGTGATGATTGTTCACTATGTTGTTTGCTTTCTTTCCAGTGTACTTCTTCTCGATAATCCGGTAATGTTGCGTTTGTGAGGATACGTTGGCTACGTCCGTTTGTCTTCTTCATGGACTCGTTCTTCTTCCTTGCGGGATCTCAGGCAAGATGACCATACCCTCAAAATCACTTCTAGCTTTGCTTGTTAGATGCACGCTCTTTTGCTATGCCTATGCTGCGATACCTACCACTTGCTTATCATGCCTCCCATATTGCCATGTCAAGCCTCTAACCCACCTTGTCCTAGCAAACCATTGTTTGGCTATGTTACCGCTTTACTCAGCCCCTCTTATAGAGTTGCTAGTTGCAGGTGAAGATTGGAGTTTGTTCCTTGTTGGAACATATTTATTGTTGGGATATCACAATATCTCTTATTTAATTTAATGCATCTATATACTTGGTAAAGGGTGGAATGCTCGGCCTTATGCCTGGTTTTTTGTTCCACTCTTGCCGCCCTAGTTTCCGTCATACCGGTGTTATGTTCCTTGATTTTGTGTTCCTTACACGGTTGGGTTATAATGGGAACCCCTTGACAGTTTGCTTTGAATAAAACTCCTCTAGCAAGGCCCAACCTTGGTTTTACCATTCGCCACCTAGCCTTTTTCCCTTGGGAGTCACACATCCCGAGGGTCATCTTTATTTTAACCACCCCGGGCCAATGCTTGTCTAAGTGTTGGTCCGAACTAGAGTCCTTTGCAGCGCCACCTCGGGGAAACTTGAGGGCTGGTTTTAGTTGTACAGAGCGCTCATCCGGTGTTGCCCTGAGAACGACATATGTGCAGCTCCTATCAGGATGTCGGCGCATCGGGCGGTCTTGCTGGTCTTGTTTTACCATTGTCAAAATGTCTTGTAACCGGGATTCCGAGTCTGATCGGGCCGTCCTAGGAGAAGGAATATCCTTCGTTGATCGTGAGAGCTTGTGATGGGCTAAGTTGGGACACCCCTGCAGGGATTTGATCTTTCGAAAGCCGTGCCCGCGGTTATGGGCAGATGGGAATTTGTTAATGTCCGGTTGTAGAAAACCTGAAACCTTAACTTAATTAAAATGCATCAACCGCGTGTGTAGCCATGATGGTCTCTTCTCGGCGGAGTCCGGGAAGTGAACACGGTGTTGGAGTTATGCTTGAACGTAAGTAGTCCAGGATCACTTCTTGATCATAGATTCTCGACTGTGCTTTGCCTTCTCTTCTCACTCTCATTTGCGTATGTTAGCCACCAAATATGCTAGTCGCTTGCTGCAGCTCCACCTTATACCTTTTACCCTTCCTATAAGCTTAAATAGTCTTGATCGCGAGGGTGTGAGATTGTTGAGTCCCCGTGACTCACAGATACTTCCAAAACCAGTTTGCAGGTACCGACGAGACCGCTCCAGGTGATTCAACTGAGCTCAAGGAGGAGCTCGATGAAGATCTCGTTCATTGTGTTGTTTCGTTTTAGTTGATCAGTAGTGGAGCCCAGTTGGGATGATCGGGGATCTGTGTAGCTTTTGGGGTAGTCTTCTTTTATTTTGGTTCTGTAGTCGGACCTTGTTTGTATCTGGATGAATGTAATGCTTTATTCATGTATTGTGTGACGTGGCGATTGTAAGCCAACTATGTATCTCTTTCCCTTATGTATTACATGGGTTGTGTGAAGATTACCTCACTTGCAACATTGCTTTCAATGCGGTTATGCCTCTAAGTCGTGCTTCGACATGTGGGAGATATAGCCGCATCGAGGGCGTTACACGGGTTTGGAGCCTTTCTTCATGAGGAATTCCTTCAAGGTATCATACCACGCCCGAGTGGCCTGCTTGGGGCCATAGAGGGCCTTATTGAGTCTGAAGACTTTGTCAGGATGCTTTGGATCTTCAAAACATGGGGGTTGGGCAACATATACTTCTTCCTCAAGCTTACCATTGAGGAATGCACTTTTCACATCCATTTGATATAAGATGATATTATGATGGTTAGCATAAGCAAGTAATATGCGAATAGTCTCAAGTCTAGCAATAGGCGAAAAAGTTTCATCAAAATCAATTCCTTCAACCTGTGTGTAGCCTTGAGCTACAAGCCGTGCCTTATTCGTCACCACAAGGCCATTTTCATCTTGCTTGTTGCGGTAGATCCATTTGGTGCCGATGATATTGTGCTTGCGTGGGTCTGGTCGCTTGACAAGATCACACACATTGTTGAGCTCGAACTAATGTAATTCCTCTTGCATTGCTTGAATCCACTCAGGCTCCAGAAATGCCTCATCTACTTTGGTGGGCTCTGTAATAGAGACAAAAGCAAAGTGCCCATAAAAGTTAGACAAATGTGAAGTGATACATCTCCGTCGTATCTATAATTTTTTATTGTTCCATGCCAATATTATACAACTTTCATATACTTTTGGCAACTTTTTATACTATTTTTGGGACTAACATATTGATCCAGTGCCCAGTGCCAGTTCCTGTTTGTTGCATGTTTTTTATTTCGCAGTAAATCCATATCAAACGGAGTCCAAACTGGGTAAAAACTGGCGAAGATTTTTTTGGAATATATGTGAATTTTGGGAAGTGAAATCAACGTTAGACGATGCTCGAGGGGTCCACGAGATAGGGGTGCGCTCCTGACCCTTGTGGACACCCCATAAGATAGTTGGTGCCCTTCTTTCTCCGCAAGAAAGCTAATATCCGGATAAAAATCGTGTCCAACATTCAGCCCAATCGGAGTTACGGATCTCCGTGAATATAAGAAATGGTGAAAGGGCAGAATCTGGAACGCATAAACAGAGAGATGGAGAGACAGATCCAATCTCGAAAGGGCTCTCGCCCCTCCCATGCCATGGAGGCCATGGACCAGAGGGGGAACCCTTCTCCCATCTAGGGAGAAGGTCAAGGAAGAAAAAGGAGAAGGGGGGCTCTCTCCCCCTCTCTTCCGGTGGCACCGGAACGCCGCCGGGGCCATCATCATCACCGCAATCTACACCAACAACTTCACCGCCATCATCACCAACTCTTCCCCCCTCTATGTAGTGGTGTAACCCCTCTTTTACCCGCTGTAATCTCTACTTAAACATGTTGCTCAACGCTATATATTATTTCCCAATGATGTATGGCTATCCTATGATGTTTGAGTAGATCTGTTTTGTCCTATGGGTTAATTGATGATCGTGATTGGTTCGAGTTGCATGTTTTATTATTGGTGCCGCCCTATGGTGCTCTCCGTGTCGCGCAAGCGTGAGGGATCCCTGCTGTAGGTTTGCAATATGTTTATGATTTTCTTATGATGGGTGGCGTGAGTGACAGAAGCACAGACCCGAGTAAGTAGGTTGTTTGCGTCTGGGAGTAAAGAGGACTTGATGCCTTATAATGCTATGGTTGGTTTTTACCTTAATGATCTTTAGTAGTTGTGGATGCTTGCTAGAGTTCCAATCATAAGTGCATATGATCCAAGAAGAGAAAGTATGTTAGCTTATGCCTCTCCCTCAAATAAAATTGCAATAATGATTACCGGTCTAGTTATCGATTGCCTAGGGACAAATAACTTTCTTGTGTGACAACAAGCTCTCTACTAAAACTAACTTAGTTGTGTCTTCATCTAAACAACCCCTACTTTTTATTTACGCTCTCTTTATTATCTTGCAAACCTATCCAACATCACCTACAAAGTACTTCTAGTTTCATACTTGTTTTAGGTAAAGCGAACGTTAAGCATGCGTAGAGTTGTATCGGTGGTCGATAGAACTTGAGGGAATATTTGTTCTACCTTTAGCTCCTCGTTGGGTTTGACACTCTTACTTATCGAAAGAGGTTACAATTGATCCCCTATACTTGTGGGTTATCAATAGCTTTTTTTGGCGCCATTTCCGGGGAGTTATAGCATGGGGTGAATATTCTCGTGTGTGCTTGTTTGCTTTATCACTAAGTAATTTTTTATTTTGTTGTTCTAAGTTGTTCTCTATCTTTAGTTATGGATATGGAACACGAAATACCAAAAAAAAATAGGTTTACTTGCTACTCGTGGAGATGGGGAACCTCCTAAAACCCTCGATGCTCATCATGTGAAAGAGATTATGTACTACTTTGATAATCCTGAGAAAACCCCATTCAATTATGTTATGGGAGACACGTTGGATCAGCGTGAATACTTCAGGGATTATTGCTTGACTCAAAAAGGGAAACTATTATGGGATCAAATTTATATGTTGCATTGGTAAGCTAGGCAACTATGCTTGAGATATGATTATACTTGTTGCTCTAGGATGAAGGCTCCACCTTCCCTTTTCATGTGAATTTAATGATGATGAAACCTTAGCTTCTTATGCTAATGGTATATATGATTACTATGATGTGGAATGAATAGAAGAATTCGTTGCTTTTATGCGTGCTTATGAAATTGAATCTTTGTTTAAAGAGTGCGAAACTCTTGATGATGCTGTTTACAGACCTGAAAATTTTACCATACTTAAATATTGCTATGAAAATTATGAATTCAATTCCGATATTGATGATTTTATTGAGAGAGTCTCCACTGTCCAAGAAGAGACTAATATTTTGCAGGAGTCTATGGAAGAAGAAATTGATGAAACTGTGAGTTGATTGGATGAAAAAGATTACGAGGAGAGCAAAGAACAAAAGGAGGAAGAGCGGATTAGCTACCCGTGCCCACCTTCTAATAAGAGTAACTCTTCAACTCATACATTGTTTAATTTCCCTTCGTTCTTACCGAAGGATGAATGCTATTATGATTGTTATGATCCCGTTGATTCTTTTGAAATATCCCTTTTTGATGATGCTTGCTATGCTTCTGGCCAAGATGCCAATATGAATTATGCTTATGGAGATGAACTTGCTATAGTTCCTTATGTTAAACATGAAATTGTTGCTATTGCACCCACACATGATAGTCCTATCATCTATTTGAATTCTCCCGACTACACTATATCGAAGAAGTTTGCCCTTATTAAGGATTATATTGATGGGTCGCGTTTCACTACTACACATGATGATTTTGATAGATATAATATGCATGTGCTTCCTGCTCCTACTTGCAATTATTATGAGAGAGGAACTACATCTCCGCCTCTCCATGTTTCCAATATGATAAAATTGCAAGAAACTGTTTATACTATGCATTGGCCTTTACTATGTGTGCATGAATTGTTCTTTTATGACATGCCGATGCATAGGAAGAGAGTTAGATTTCGTTAGTACATGATATATGTTTCTTTGTGCTCACTACTAAATCACAAATCATTGTTAATTAAAATTGGCTTTGATATACCTTGGGATCCGGGGGGATTCATTACTTGAGCACCTTATGCCTAGCTTAATGGCATTAAAGAAAGCGCTACCAGGGAGACAATCCAGAAGTTTTAGAGAGTCACTTATTCCTGTTGAAGTGCTTTTATATAGTTTAAAAATAAAATAAAGAGGGGAACCCAGGACTTTTCAAAAAGGAAAGTGAAAGTGAGAGAGACAAGCATTGTTAAAGTGGGGGAGCTCCTTGAACTTTGTTCATGCTCATGGAAACTTTGTGAATCTTGATTACAGAAACTTTTCAACAAAAATAATTATCCCCTTGTACAATTCCATTGTATTATAAAAATAATGTGCCAAGATTTGCCTTTAGGATGTTTACATTGCTTGTAGGTTTGTGCGGTGCAGAATAGAAACTTTAGCTATAGTGCGCGATTTTACATTTTTTACTGGAACGTCAAACGGTTCTGAAACTTTTTGCACTGTCTTTCCGTACAAATTTTTTATTTTTTCCTAATTTTTTTCAGAATTTTTGGAGTACCATAAGTATGGCGAATGTTAATATTACTACAGACTGTCCTGTTTAAGATAGATTCTGTTTTTGATGCATAGTTTGCTTGTTTTGATGAAACTATCAATTTCTATCAGTGGATTAAGCCATGGAAAAGTTATATTACAGTAGCTACAATGCAAAAACAAAATATGAATTGGTTTACAATAGTACTTAGAGTAGTGATTTGCTTTATTATACTAACGGATCTTACCGAACTTTCCGTTAAGTTTTGTGTGATTGAAGTTTTCAAGTTTTGGGAGAGATCACGATGGATGAAGGAATAAGGAGTGTCAAGAGCCTAAGCTTGGGGATGCCCGAGGCAACCCAAGGAAATATTCAAGGACCCCCAAGCAACCTAGCTTGGGGATGCCCCGGAAGGCATCCCCTCTTTCTTCTAATGATCATCGGTAATTTCACTTGGAGCTATATTTTTATTCGTCACATGATATGCGTAAATATTGGAGCATCTTTTGCATTTAGTTTTCACTTTTATTTGATGCACCATGCTGGTATGAGATAGTCAATGGTTGATTTATAGAATGCTCTTTGCACTTATATCTTTTGAGTATGGCTTTATGGAATGCTTCATGTGCTTCACTTATATCATTTGAAGTTTGGATTGCCTGTTTCTCTTCACATAGAAAACCGCCATTTGTAGAATGCTCTTTTGCTTCACTTTTATTTGTCAGAGCGTGGGCATATCTTTTGTCACTACAAAAAAAGACACATCCGTGACATTTTGGGCCGAACAAAAAAAATTCCTGTCATACATATGACACTTCTATGACGATAATTGCGACAAAACCCGGTATCATCATAGATGTGGCGGGCTCCTACTTATATGAAAAAAAATCATGACAGAAAATGGGCTTTTCGTCCTGGGCGGGCCGGAGACGCAGCTGCATGACATTCTTTGGGCCGTCCATGACAGAAAAAACCGTGGTAGAAGCGAGGGGGAGGAAAATTTCGGGGAGTTCCCGGTTACGATGGGAGGTCGGGGGCCGAGCGATGCGTGTTTCTCTCGTACACGTACGCGCGTGTGTGCGAGGCGTTGGCTCTAACTGAACCCGAGCGAGGCGTTGGGCTCTAACTGAACCCGAGCGATTGCACTGCAGGCTACGCGTTACTGAACCCGAGCGATCGATCGATGGCTGTTAACTGAACCCGATCGAGCGATTCCTTCGCTACTGCTGCTAACTGAAGCCGATCGATTGGATGAACAGTGAGCGTTGCAGGGGGGGTTGGATCTACAGTGAGCGGTGGCGTTGCCTCTGGATGAATAGGACCCTGTGGTGTGGAGGGCTGGATGAACAATAGACGGTGAAGGAGTGCCCGTGGAGGGGTGGTTGAACAGGTGTGGTGGGCTGGATGAACAGTAGACGGTGGAGGGGTGGTTGAACAGTAGCCGGTGGAGTAGCGCGCGGTGGAGGCTGGATGAACAGGAGCCCCTGGAGGCTGGAGGAGGTCGACGGTAGCCCGTGGGGGCTGGAGGAGGTCGGCGGTGGAGATGAACAGTATCCCGTGGAGGCCCGTTTTGCGGTACCCCACACCCCTCCCGATGAACAGGACCACCGTTTCGACCGTAGGAGGTCTGTTTCGTCCGTTTTGCGGTACGCCACACCCCTCCCGATCAACAAGACCCCCGTTTTGACCGTAGGAGGTCCGTTTCCTCTGTGTTGCGATACGCCACACCCCTCCCGATCAACAGGACCCCTGTTTCGACCGTAGGAGGCCTGTTTCCTCCGTTTTGCGGTACGCCACACCCCTCTCGATCAACAGATCCTTGTTCCGAACGTAGGAGGCCCGTTTCCTCCGTTTTGCGGTACGCCAGGCCTCGTTACCATCGCATGTTCCATCCAAGCCCTCCTGATGAACACAACCATGCATTCCGTTTCGACCCAGCCAGTTGGCTCCCACGCATTCCGTTGCCTCCCGATGAACACGACACATTCCGTTGCCTCCCCATGAACACGATGCATTTCGTCGCCTCCCCATGAACACGACGCATTCCGTTGCCTCCCCATGAACACGACGACGATGTTGTTTCTCCATTCTGACCCAGCAATGTACACGAGCCCTGGCCGTACGTATGCGTGAGTAGGCGTTCGAGACCCCTCCCGTATGTACACATACGTGGCCGTATTTTCTTTCTTGCACCTTGGCCGTTGTACGTACGTGTACATGCTACATGCGCGCCTCTATTACGACACATGCGCGCCTCTACATCCACCAGTATATATGTACGTACATGTTCGCGACCAGAATGACAATGCTACGTACGCTTCGACCAGGTGGGTCCCGACTGTTAGGCACTTCCTTGCGTGCGAAGATGTAGCTGGTGGGTCCCAGCAGTCAGGGGGCGAATCGTTTTTTATTTGCCCGGACGCACTTCCTTGCATGCGAAGATGTAGCTGGTGGGTCCCAGCAGTCAGGGGGGCAAATCGTTTTTTTGCCCGGACGCACTTCCTTGCATGCGAAGATGTAGCTGGTGGGTCCAGCAGTCAAGGGGAAATGTTTTTTTCGCGAAATATAGTGGCCCGTCCGGTGGGTCCTAGCTGTCAGGTGGAGGAATCATTATTTTCCGCGTAATAAGGAGGCACTTCCTTGCTGCGGCCGTGGACCCATCTGTCAGCCTCTCCATGTACAGTCCATATCCGATGGAAGTCGTTCCTTGACCACGTTGACCATGCCGCGCCGAGAGCACCAGGGCGGTGGATGACGGCGAGGCCTAGGAAGGGGATGACACGGAGCCGGGGAAGACGCGGCAGTGGAAGCCCGCGCGGAGAGGAGTACGAGGGTTCACTGGTTCGGCTGCAGTGTGAGGCTGCCATCGCCGCAGGGCCTGGCCAGCGGTGGGAATAGTAGGGGGCGGTGAGGCCTCCGCGGCACCACATTCGGCCACGGGAGGCAGGAGCATGCGGCACGACCGGCGCTGCTTTGGGCGACTGGAGCAAGAAGACCAGAGGTTGAAGAAGCACTACGGCCGTTGGATGGACATCGTACGGTCACTGGAGCTAGAATCGTTTATATTGACTAAGTTGACAAAGCTCTTCGTCCCCGTCAACTTAGTAGGCCCACAAGTTAGCCTCCCACCAAGGTGGGTCCCAGCTAGCAGGGGGTATTCATTTTTTTTGTGTAATAAGGAGGCACTTTCGGTGGGTCCGAGCTGACAGCAGGGGGAACATTTTTTCATGAAATACGGTGGCCTGTCGGGTGGGTCCCACCAGTCAGGGGCAAACATTTTTTTTGCGAAATACTGGTGGGCGCCCGGTGGGTCCCTGCTGTCAGGTGGAGGAATAATTATTTTCCGCATAATAAGGAGGCACTTCCTTGCGGCTGCCGTGGACCCAGCTGTCAGCCTCTCCACGTACAGTATTCTTCCGATGGAATTCGGTCGTTGACCACATTGACCACGCTGCGCCGAGAGCACCATGGCGGTGGATGACGGCGAGGCCTAGGAAGGGGACGATGCGGAGCCGGGGAAGACGCGGCAGTGGATGCCCACACGTAGAGAAGTACGAGGGTTCACTGGTTCGGCTGCGCTGCCGTCGCTGCAGAATAACAGGGGGTGTGGGTGAGTGGAGTGGAGGGATGGCTGGCCAGCGGTGGGAGTAGTATGGGGGCGGTGAGGCCTCCGAGGCAGCACAGCCGGCCATGGAAGGCAGGAGCAGGCGGCACGACCGGCGCTGCTTTGGGCGGCTGGAGGAAGAAGACCAGAGGTTGAAGAAGCACTACGGCCATTGGATGGACATCGTACGGTCAGTCGAGCTAGAATCATGCATATTGACTAAGTTGACAAAGCCCTTCGTCCCCGTCAACTTAGTAGGCCCACTACACTGGGTCCCAGCTAGCAGGGGGAGTCTTCATTTTTTTGTGCGTAATAAGGAGGCACTTCCTTGCATGCGAAGATATAGCTGGTGGGTCCGAGCTGTCAGTGGCGGTAATGTTTTTTTCGCGAAATATAGAGGCCCTTTCAGTGGGTCCCAGATGTCAGGTGGAGGAATCATTATTTTGCACATAATAAGGAGGCATTTCCTTGTGTGCGGCCGTGGACCCAGCTGTCAGCCTCTCCACATACAGTCCACTTCAGATGCATGTCGGTCATTGACCATGTTGACCACGCCACGCCGAGAGCACCAGGGCGGTGGACGACGGCGAGGCCTAGGAAGGGAATGACACGGAGGCAGGGAAGACTCGGCAATTGTTTTTGTTTCCCACGTGGAGGGGAGTACGACTGTACGAGGGTTTACTGGTTCGTCTACCGTCGCCGGAGAATAATAGCAGGTGTCGGTGAGTAGAGGGATGGCTAGGCCAGCGATGGGAGTATGGTGGGGGCCATGAGGCCTGCGCGGCAGCACAGCCGGCCACGGGGAGGAGGGAGCAGGCAGTCCCGCCGGCGCTTGTTTGAGCGGCTGGAGCAGGAAGAGAAGAGATTGAAGAAGCACGACGGCTGTTGGATGGACATCCAACAGTATACAGGCCATCTATGGAAAGCCTCAAATATGTGGAAAACAGCATACAACCCATCTGCCATTATTTCAAATAATTTATAGCCCATTTGCTAATTCTTACGGGTTTTTTTGGAGCCCATATTCTTTTTGTTAGCATTACAGCCCATATTGTGGCCACGGTTAAAAAATTATACGAAATTTGGCATATGTCAGTGCGGTCTGAACTGTTTTTAATCCCGAAATTTCGAGTCACATTCAGACCGATTTAAAAAATAAATGTATATCAATATAAAATCCAATAAATTGTCCACGCATAAAAATCAATGCAATTTAAAATCTCGAAAAGAAAAAAGATATTTGAAACTAATTGTCGGTTTGATGTGTTTTAAAAATGTACAACCCATTTCTCATTACTGATAGGCCATTTTCTCGGCCAGCCGAATGAAGCTCTTCTCGTCTTGAAAGATTTGCAGCCCAACAGGCCTAATAAAGCGACTTACTTGACAAATCACAAAAAAACTGGGCTAGCCATTTTCAGAAAGAAAAAAAAACTACTAGGCTGGTGTGTGGTAAACATAAAAGAAAAGGCTCTCTAGACATGCCAGAGTGTCCCGCACAGCCCTGTTGACACCCTGCTTCCGTCTCAAAAACAAATTAGATAAATGCCACTCCAATTATGGCGATTCATAAAAATGCCACTGCAATTTCCAAACTTTGAAAAATGCCACTGCAATTTTTGCAAACTTTGAAAAATGCCACTACAGTTTGCAAACTTTGAAAAACGCCACTACAGTTTGCAAACTTTGAAAAACGCCACTCCAGACTTCGAAAAATGCCACTAGAAATGGCATGAAATGGCATTTTTCAAAGTTTGGAAATTACAGTGGCATTTCTCGGATACAGCAGATTTGGAGTGGCATTTATCAAATTAACCCAAAACAAAAATAATTGGGCGAGCTGCTGGGTCCCTGGTGTCAGCCGCTCGTTGTGCAATTCTCTCGTTTATTGACTACGTTGTCAATGGCATGGGACCCAAATGTCAGAAATCCACTAGGAGGAGCCACTTTTTATTGGCTTGAAATAAGGAGGCACTTGCTTGCGTACTGCCATGACCTTGGTAGGTCCCTACTGTCATCCTCTCCACGTACAATCATCTCATGATTGTGTACACGTCAACTTGCTAGGCCCACAAGTCAGCCTCTGAACCCGTGGAGGACAAATACAACCCATTTAAAAAAATAACAGCCCATTCCATATGTTCAAACGGAAAGTTCAACATTCAGAGAAAAGTAACAGGTCTGATCCACATATAGAGTACTGAACTTCCACGTTGACAACCATCATAGCCAAGTTAACTATCTACTCCCACTAATATTCTAGTAGCGTACAAGTACTAACTTACTCTTAGCTAACTAGACGATGTCGGCCGCCATCAGTGGTACACGCTAAACGCCAGCACCGGCGTCGTGCGCCTCGCCTCAGACTTGCAAGAGGTGCGATAGGGCGCGTTGCTCGCATGCGTTGGCCCTTTCCATGCCGGCGTGGTCCACCGAAGCTTTGGCTTCCAAGCGGGAAACCCACTTGACGAGCTGGTAGTAAAAATCGGCGTCGCGAACACGTGCGTGCCCGACAGCCTCCAGGGCTATTTGTCGGGCGCCGGCCTCCACGTAGTTGGCCCAGTTGTGGGCGCTCTGCTTGTGACTCAGAGCGTCGGTGCGCTGCTGCTCCATGTCCAGCTGGCGGCGCTAATCGGTGATATGCTGCTCCTCCGCCAGGCGGTCGCGCTCCAACAACTCCTGCTCCTCCGCCATGCGGTCGCGCTCCAACAACTCCTCGATCTCCGCATTGCCATCTAAAGACAGATAGGATGCCTCCTCCCGCCGTCTGCCTTCCGGTGAAAACCCGAACACTAGTTTCGGTGGTGACCGCCTCCGGCGTTGCCTATCGCGGATGGGCGGGGGCATGGCGGACGTGGCGAGCGACGTTGGGCCGGTGGGGGCTTATGAGGATATGGCGAGTTGGGTCACGGTGGCACCGGAGAAGGCCGGGAAACAATACTTATAGGCGGAAGGTAGCGCGACGGTCATCGAAATTCAATGCATAATGGCTTAGCGTGCCAGCTTGCCGTGGAAAACTAGAGAAACTGAAATTATGACCGTGCCGCCCCATCCCGTTTGGGTCGTACGCCAGCATGGCGGTCAAATGAGTGCTCTCGAATCATCTCCCTCCTTGTCAATAATGATTCCACGGATTTAAAAAGCCCGCAACAATTAAAGCGTATCTTTTTTCGCATCAGTTAGCTGCCTTAATTACGGCCGGCTGCATGCAGGCACTCAGAACCGCTCATAGGCAGTACGCGAAGCAGCATGCAACGAGTCGCAGCCGAGGGCACGCATGCAACCACTTAAATCGCTGGAATTAATTAGGCTTAAACTTCTGCAGGCCGTTAATTATTGCCATGCCTTGGTCTTGCTGCTTTGCTCACGTGACTAATAAACCCGGACGGAGGGAGTACCTTGGTTGTTGAGAGGTTTGAATTAAGCCCTGCAAACTAGAAAGGAGGTACTAGTACGTGCGTGATCCGCTATTTATTCGTGTAGGATCGAGTAGGTCATTTCTTGAATTGAGCCCTGCAAACCGGAAAGGAGGCAGTACGTGCGTGATCCACTATTTATCCGTGTAGGATCGATAGTGTAGCTTGTCACTTTCTTCAGAGGTAGGCATTTTTATCCGTGTAGGATCAATAGTGTAGCTTGTCAGTTTCTTCAGAGGTAGGCATTTTTATTCAAAAAACTGCCACTTCGCATCTTGCGTCGCAAATAAAACAGCCAGGAGCGCATTTGTAGGCTAGCTAGTGATCGATCAGTAACTTGTAAACACTGAGCGAACAGAAATAAGTAATTGTTAATGCATCTCAATGATTCACAGATCATATACAAATATGTAGCTCCAAAAGCAAAGATCAGCCACTTTGGATCTTGCGTCGCAACTAAAACTAACTAGTACGATTCCCATACATAAGATCAACATGTTAATGCATCTCAATGATTCACAGATCATATACAAATATGTAGCTCCAAAAGCAAAGATCTACAAAAAAACATCTGTTCTTCCTACTAACATGGATGCTTCTCTTGGCTAACATTCAGTACAGACTGAAAGACAAATTTGTTTGTGAAGTCTACAATTCCTCTTGCAAACGTAAGTGGTTTCACCAACAGCTGAAACCATGAGAATGAACCACACATGATGGAGGAACATCCACTGCAATATGATTTGGTCTTCTCTCGATCACACCGCGAGACTATTTTCGGAATACAAACTTTAACTTAGGCAAAATTATGCCCATTGTATAATCAGACCAAAGCAATGAAGCACCTAGTGTTGGCCAATAAATAGTACAGTACTACTTTTCTGCAGTACATGAAGTGACTATCCAATCTTTCTGTATCTATTTTCAATGGCACTGCATGCAGTGACTATACTATTCTCTTGTGCAGTTCAACCAAAATTGCAGACACTTTGTTTGTTTGCCAAATAGCAATGGGCAGACATCTCTATCTGCACAAATATCAACCAGCTAGTAAACATATACCACACCTTGTATTTTCGGTTTAAACATGTCTCTTCCGCTTAGCATCTGTCATGTTCTGCACTGGACAATCTGATATAGTTATGTTTTGCCCTGGATAATTTCATACTGAATTGATTTGCTGGTCCAGAGCAGAAATATAGTGCCTATTCTTCATCAGACCAAGGATATCCATGTTCGCAGTGATGGAAGAGGTGAAATCGATACAATCGAAATTGAGCATCCAATCATTGAATCCTGTCCTGCACCTCCAATGTAGGTCCACCCTGCCAATAAATTCACATGCAAACCACTAGTATTACTATCTAATGACAGTACAAAAAGAGTAGCAAGATAGTAGCAAACCATGTACCTTCGTAATGAACAACTCATAGTGCCACCAATTGGATATAAAGGTTTGGAAAAAAACATGCTCCTAATGTTGAACTAGTTGGACTTTTTGTGCAGTTCCACTAAAATCGAGCATCCCTGTTTGCATAGATATTGAAAGTGTGATTACTCTAAAAGTGGCACTAGTTGAAGCATAGACTCACAAATATAAGCATTCCAATTTCTTAATGGGAAAAGGTAGCAAGACTATTTCTAACCACCTGTTTGAAGGAATAAATAAAGCAACAGCGGCTGATGTCAGGAAGGCATACATAGTTTTTTCTGAAAAACTGAGCCATTCCTGACCTATCCTCTTCTTTTAAGCATATTTTGTGCAGTTCTACTAAAATAAAATGCCATCACCGCCTTGATAATTCAGTGACACTGTACAAAAGGAAATGACTTAACATTACATCATGATGTCAGGTATGTAGTCGACATGCATTAGAGACAAACATACAGACCTCCTCCGGTAACATAATGGACATTAATTTTAACAAAGGTGTGACTAGCTTTACCGGGATAATTTGAGTGAACTCTACACCCTTTGTTCCTTAATATAAGACATTTTCACAGTTCAATTTAAAGTACCCAAATGTCTAGTATTTAGAAAAACAGGTAGTAGTTTTCTTGAGCACATATCTTGGAAAGCTTGCCACACTTTATTTATGTCCATACGCTAATGCAACACCATTCGAATACTACAAATATACACTAATCCAATGGCTAGTGCAACAGTAGAGTAGTTAGTTTATTACAGGGTACAGTACAATGGTTATACTGAACAAATTTCAATAAACTCTAGCTCTGGAAGGTTTCTATAAGAATTAACAATACAAAATGTAAAGGTAACAAGTTTCAGCATTGGTATACTAGCTGTGCATGAGCATTAAACCAAATACAAAAGTCTGAAGGTAACTAGCATTATTAACTAATGATAGTATAAAAAAATTGCAAACCATGTACCTCCAAGGTAAATATCATTTCGAACTCGGGGGGACCTTAAAAATTGCTATCCCAATCTTGATAATCAATCAAACATAAAAACTTGATCGAACGAATCAAGAGAACGGCCGGGGGAGGAGGTGCCCACTCTTGACCTTTCCTCTTGTCTTCATAATTGTCTGTGTAGTTTAACCAAAATAAAATGACATCAACGCCTTGGCATTTTGGTGACACTGTACAAAAAAATTAACTTATCTCATGAAAGTGAGGTATGTAATCTATAAGCATTAACAGTGCAAAAATCTAAAGGTAGTAACAAGTTTCATCGTTGGTATACTGGCTGTGCAACAGCATTAGAATGCCTTAGCTGAAAAATCTTTAATACATCCACAATCAACAGCTAACCCTGAAATAATCCAGTGACATTAAATGGCATTGTTTAAATTTATCGGTGGCATTATACTGAGAGCGACATTAGTTAAATGTGGTATCACTTTAGTAGTAGCATTGCTTGACTTGACTGCTGGTGTTATACTAACAGCAAAAAAGTGGCAATAAGAGCATGGGAGGCCCATTCGGACAGTGGGCGCACTAGTACGATGTACCTCCACGGACGCAGAGTGGTGAGGGAGGTATGGTTGCCCAGAGCAACAAATATCCAGGCATCATATGTGGATTATGTCCCACTTTTGTTCTCTTTAGCCACCTTTTTCCTATGCGAGGATGACAAACCGATCGACCTGGTCATTCTCTATTGCGTTGTCATGCCTTTCTACCCTTCTTCAACGAAGAGACACGAGACTCATTCCTTAGCTACTGATTTTCCCCTTTTCAACCTAGATGCGGGTTCGATGCCTACTCTCTTGGATAGTACAGTCTCCCTTCCTTTCCTTATTCAACCCAGACATGTATTAGTCTGCATGAAGTAGGGTTTCCTTTAATAGTGCAAATTATGGTTTTCGTCTGCGTGGCCAGCAGAGCAGAGGATAGCAAATTGGGAAGATGGTGGAGTGGAAAAAGATCCACATGCAACGACGTGGCAGATGGGGCAATAGAACAAGGTTATGGTTCGAAAAGAGGTAGCATACCTGAGGGTCGGCGGGAAGTGGCTTTGCTCGTGGTCGTCGTCCTCCGCACACACTACGGCAGCGAGCTTGGGGACGGAGGCCATCCCGCACGGGCGCTAGGTCTGAGAGGACGGCCTTGTCATCACTGCGTGACCTCGCTCGCCGACGACGAGTGCGTCAACGCTGCACGTCATTTTCTTCCCCGGCGGATCTGTGACCACCGGTGAGGAGGGAGAGAGGGGCCGTATTTTTTAGATATGGAGAGAGGGTGGTAGTGTGAGAAGCAAGTGGGCAGCCCTTAGCAAGAAAGCGCTGAAGCTCCAGCCTATATATCTTTTTATACTACCGTGGCAAACTCGCAACCGTCCACCGACTCTTCGCCTTTCCCTCTCGATTTGGAACTGCTGTCGCACGCTCTTCCTCTCCCTCCTCCATTTTCCTTCAGCCCTTCACCCTTTCTTCTGCCATTGTTCGATCGTCTTCTCCATGGAGGGAACAAGCCGGAAACGACCCCGTTATTCTTGCCCCGATCTGAAAGATGACGTGGTGGGGGAACTCATTGATCAGTGCGACATCATCACC
This sequence comes from Triticum aestivum, assembly GCF_018294505.1. Classification (NCBI taxonomy): domain Eukaryota; kingdom Viridiplantae; phylum Streptophyta; class Magnoliopsida; order Poales; family Poaceae; genus Triticum; species Triticum aestivum. The sequence continues at coordinate 513,289,163 of NC_057797.1, read as the reverse complement.
TCGGCTAGCATGGCAGGTTCGTTCAAGCCCATTCTCGACTCAACTAATAACATCATTACAAGGAACCCAAGAGTCAAGGAGCGGTTTGATCTTCTTCGTCGTGACCCTGATGACTGGTGCCGGCACGATGGAGGCCTTGCCCTGTGCAAGTTGATGCACTTGATAATGATACGTATGATGTTAAGATGCCATCGCTTGAGGGCAAGGCTTGGGCGGGCGCAAATGGAGATTGGGTTGTTTACATTGGGTCCAACTGTGAGTGGGAACTTGTGAATGTGTTCACTCGTGACCGGGTTCCACTTCCAAAAATCTCAGCAGACTGTCCAGAGGTTGAGCACACATGTATTGTACGCATGTTCAAATACAATCATGGTGACTGTCTTCTACGGAAGATAGCAATTTGTCGTGTTCCCAACCGCTCTTGGAATTACAACAACTATCAAGTTGTTGCTATCTTCGACAAGCTTGTTGCCGTCCTTGGTGGTTTGACTCGATGGATATTGCTCAAAAATCAGTTTCTGTACATGGATGAGTACTGTGATGCAATCCAATACGAGGGCCTTGTGTTTGCTGCCACCACTCGTGGCACTGTTTTTGCATGGGATCCTCGTAGTTTCGGTACGTTTGTCTTCCACCGTAATTATAATTGTTTCATCCACATGCATGCGGGTTAGCAAGTTTGCCTTTACTAATTAACCTTCTTCTTGTGTTTCCAAGGTCCTGTGAACATCCCACCACCTATACTTGAAATTTTTTATAACCAAGGGGGAGATGACGATGGTGATGATCACGAGCATGAGGACGTGCAGCGCCCATATACTCTGTGGCGCCTGGCAACTAATTTCGATGGATCATCTCTTCTTGTGTGTATATAGCCCACTGATGATGTTACTGCTAAGGAAGCATGTGTAGTCTCCCATGTTCGCACTCTCTGGACCTATTCCAACACCCGTTGCATGGTATTCAGGATGGATACTAGTGTGCTAGCACCAACTCCTTCTCCCTGGTACATAATTGATAGTCTTGGAGAAAACTCGCTCTTCCTTGGACAAAACTATCCGATGATGGTGAAAGGCGATCCAACTGTTGTTGACACAACATTACTAGTACCATTTATGAGAAGCAATTGTGTCTATACCTCAGACATTTGGGTGGTTCCCTACCCTGGTACTGATATAGTAGGCCGCTTCAGCCTGGATGATCAGTCCTGCGTTGGTCTCCAGATCGACAATATATGGCCCGTCCCAGGGAATCACTTGTGGTTCAATGCAAGCATTTCCAATGTCGAGGAATGGTTGAGTTGAAGTTCATTTCATTGCTTGTTATTTGTTGTGTGGTGAAAACTTTAGTATTTATAATGTATCCTTGTTGTCGATGTGGGTTGATGACCTGTTGTATGTAATAAAATGATATGCCTGTGATAAACTTACTAAATTTATGAATGGATTTCGAGTCGCTTCTCTGAGTGAGTGGTGCGACGAGGCAAAAAAATATTTTCCGAATACATAATTGTACGTGCATTGCAACAGGTTATCGGATGAGGCCAATCAACAATAGTAGTACACTATTTGTACTAGCTTCACATGCTTCGCGCGTCGGGCGGGTGTTTTTACTGTAGCCATATGTTAATGTGTTCGCTGTATGTAACCGGCACCTCGAATCCTCGATACTAGTACTATATAGTAGGAGTAAGTAGTAGGAGTAGTAGGGTGGCATGGGCCAGAACAAGCATTCACGTCCAGGAGTACGGCACACGCCACCACCACGACATCCATCTGACACCATATTATTTCTTGGAGTCCGTGCTAGAGCAATCTCTTCAACCTCGTCATTTCTCTAACTTCAGCCATCCCGTGGCGGGCGAGGTGGGGGTTTGCCGATAGTCGGTTTCCTTAACTGCGGTCCCACTTGTAAGGCCAACTCCAACGCACGACCCCAAACGGACCTCCGTTTTGCACGAACTCCAACGATAATTTTGACTAGAAAAGCAAGACCAAAGAAAACAAGAACCACAAGAATACATTTTACTACTCCTGTAAGTTGGATTAGTGCCTTCTCGATGCATTCATTGTTGATCTGCGGAGGCTCGATCTTGCGTGCTTCTTTCTTCTTCGAGTGTAAAGAAGTAGACGTTGCTTCCTTGCATCTAGTCTCATGTCTAGCCTCTATTCTAGTAAGAGTATCATCAAGTGCACTAATCTCATCTCTAGCCTCTGTGCTAGCTAAAAGTGATAGAACATCTACTAAATTGCGCTCTATCAATATATGGATGTACTCTTCTTCCCAATACAAAAACTTGCATCCATTCTACTCCCTCCGTTGCACAATACATGCCTTCTATTTGTCAAAATATATATGTATCTAGACATGTTTTAGTATATAGGTACATCCATTTTTGGACAAATGGAAGTCAAGTATTTTGGAACGGAGGGTGTACACAATAAAATTTTTAAGTTAGCACAACTAGTCTAATCCGAGAGCACAACCGAAGATTTGGTCGGGTTCTTCCTCCTTTTGCCGACACGTGGGACATCCAGCATCCAGGTCGTGTCATGAAAGAAAATAGAGTGGTAGTTGAAGCCACGAGATGTGCATCTTGGGTTAAACTGTAAATAGAATCTTACTACTCTTGAGTAACTCCAAAAGCCGCCACCGAAGATCTTTATTGGATTTGTTTTTCATCACCAGCACGTTGAGGTGAAAGATGTGCAGGTTCAGTGGGTCCTCTTGCATTTTCACTGACATGTGGGGCCGCATGTGAGCAAACAGATGATGGGCTCCGTGCATCCGCTGGCTGGCTGAGAAGAGAGATAGAGGAGGGCTGAGCACGGACTGCAAGAAATTTGTTCTACGTACCTCGATATAGGCTCGATATAGTGGGGTGGCATGGGCCATAACTAGCATTCAAGTCTAGCAGTACAACATACGCCACCCACACGAGTCCCATCCGACACCAATTTTCTTGGAGTCCGTGCTACAACCATCTCTTCTCCCTCCTGTTTTCTCAGCCATCACGCGGTGGGCGGGGTGGGGGTTTGCCGATAGTCGGTTTGCTCAACTGCGGTCCCACTTGTAAGTGAAAATGCAACACTGCACGCATTCCCGCTTGAGCGGCGTGCCGGACCAACCGTGTGGGGGTGCGACGCAAACACGGCAGGCTTTTCCTTTTGAACTTGTAACTTGTAAAATTTGGTTCTACTCCATGGCGCGACCGATAGATAGAAAATAACGATTTTGCCTAGAGTAATGAGAAGTTTGGTTCTGGCACCGTTCATGCATGGAGTACGTACGAAAATTATGAAGTCGATGTGAAAGGTAAGATAATTATTGTAGTATCATATACTACTACATGGATTTGATGGAAAGATAAAAATACATACGGATGCATCAACGACATCCTCGCGCCCTAGTGCGCTGGGTCACCAATCAACGTGTGAGGAGCAGCGGCGTTGGTGGCGAGCTCAATGTGCTTCTGAACAGTGTCGTCCAAGGTTTCCATGCGGTCCAAGAAGGCCAGCGTCCTATCATCCTCCTCTTGCATGTAGTAGTCCTTGTGGACGATTTGCACGTAGACGTGGGTGATTATGTCGATGGTGTCTTGCTACGCCAGGTGCTGCGCGGCGAGCGCGACCTCGAGGTGGACATTCTCCGGCGCGACGCCAGGCAGTCGCAGGGCCACCAGTGCGTCGAAGAGGTTGTCACCATAGTAGCCGTTGAGGGTGGCGGGCATCGCAGAGCCTGGGCGCGTCGGCTGGAGGCTTACGTCAAAGTCGTCCGCAAGCTTCTTGACGACGGTGAACTTGTCAAGGAAACCGACGAGGACCTCGTCGAACAAGGAGACGAAGCTGTCGTCCAAGCGGCCCCTCGCCCTGGAGGCCTCAAGCAATACTACCTGGAGACGTTCCTCGGTGCTGGGCCGCAGGCCAGCATCGTGGACCATCTGGCACAGCCGGCTGATGCTCGCGCCCATCACCTCCATGGGTCTAGCTTAGCTTCTAGTCAACTGATCTTGCGATTCGAGTGATCACTCTTGCCCTTGGTTAGCATGCGTTGGTGCGTAGGATTTCATACTACTCCTCGGCCCTCTACTGCACCTGCCTTTGGCTGTATGATAGGTGGGCCAGCCACCCCCTGGGCCCACATGTCATTCACCCAAAGGCAGTTGCCGTAAGTCAATGAAGCTGCGCCCCCCTCCGTGCCGGTGCAGTATAGTCATCTCACCGGACCTCTAGTTGGGGCCAAACGAGAGAAGTTTGATGTTTACTGGTTTATTGGTCCCCTTTGCATTTTGCGCCAAGTTTTGACCTTTGATTTAACTAATAAAATGTTAATGCATGTAAACAAAAATGTTGTGTAAGTCACCTTACAAAAACCAAATACTAAAATCCAGATAGACGTGGTAGTACTCCTAAATCCAGACGGTGGTGCTACTAGTACTAGTAGTAGTACTACCAATGTAGTAGTAGGAGTACTAGCACTATACTACCCGTTGGTCAAATTATTACGTGCTGCTCCTCACAGTGAAGTGACAAGACCCTGCGTCGGAGATAACACCTGAGTATAGGCGTCATGTTCGGCATACCATAGTCAGCCTCACCGTCTGCAGTCACTATCATCATGGCTGTAGAGCTAGCCTGCTTACAACTAGCCCTGTTCGACATAATTTCCCGTGCGTAGATGCCTGTGCATTGCACGGAACACCAAGATTGGGGGTGGACGGCTCCGGCAGCGGCCATTGCGCCAGATTTTTCCATGGCCTTCTAGATGTGGTGGGGAGGAGATAAGGCTGATTGTGAGAGACAAGGAGTTGTTTGTAAATAGGGAACAAGTGCGGTCATCTTTTTACAAAAATGGAGAAGCTTGGTTTGTATGCGTCAGATCTAGATCCGACGGCTATTGGTGAAAGATGGGAGGCACAACATCATCACCAACTCAGGACCTGTTTGATTCGCAGGATTTTGAAAATGCAGGAATAGGACACGACAATATTACAAGTTTCAAACTGATATTACAAATGTTAGGAGTAATGCTGCACCTACGAAGAGGGAATTACTAGGAAGTTTATGTAAGAACTTCCGTTACTTTAGGTGGATGCATCATTATCGTACAAACTAAAATCCACTACCCTAACAAGTCACTAATGGGCAAATAAGTTTTTGAGTCTCTGGCCACTTGATGTTTCAGAAACAAATTCAGCTTCTGCGGAGACTTTGTCATTTAGGCTTAGACGCTTGCGGTGATCAGCACGCCATTCATTGTTGCGCCAGAGAACGCCAAACCTCATTACCTTGAGCACACTTGCCTCCAGAACAAAGAATCTGGCCAATTTAATCTCAGATGTGCTGCCTCGGTAGTCGATCAAATCAATTTCTGTAAGATGGAGATCAAGGCATTCGATGAGATTGTTATAGTGCAGCACATTTTTCACTTTTGGGTCTTTTTTTATCTGCAAAAGAAGAGAACATATTAGAGCAGTTGGCTGCATAAGATTGCCGTGTCATCAAGAGGTACCAATATCATTCGCTCATACGATAGGGTTGGCTGGCTAGTGATATTTTTTCACTCTCTCTCTCTCTCTCTCTCTCTCTCTCTCTCTTTCTGTTTCCTCTCATTTAACTAGGAGCACATGAAGAGCTTGGGCATTTGTTGCCTTCCACTATGTGGCCGATGCCATATTCCGTAAAAGTATGCCACATAATACGCATCGATGTCAAATCAAAAGATTTTGGCACCGCTCTCGCGATGTGAGAGAGTTGGCACCGCTGTGCACACAGACCCACATGTATAAACAAATCAATCAAACCAACTACACCAGCCTCTCACTCTCCCAAACAAGTGTTTTTTATTGCCTCAGTCCTCTCTCTCTCTCCCACGCAGTGTTTTTTCATTGCGTGAGTTAATTTGGCACCGGAGCAAAGTAGGTGATCCAGATTGGGGCACCAGGTGAGCAATGGAGGGGCATCGATGCCAAATGCATCACAAGTGAATTTGGCACATGTTTTGGCCTACATAGCCCACTTTTGTACTCCCTCCGTCCCAAAATTCTTGTCTTAAATTTGTCTAAATACGGATGTATCTAGTTACATTTTAGTGTTAGATACATCCGTATCTAAACAAATGTAAGACAAGAATTTTGGGACGGAGGGAATACTACCTCGTATTTAGTATAAAATTTTGACCATAGATTTACCTAAGAAAATGCCAATGCATGTCACTAAAAATTACACCATTTGAAATTATGTTCAAATACGAATCCAATGATATAGTTCTTAGTGACATGCATTAACATTTTGTCAGTTAAATCTATGGTCAAATTTTGATACTACAAAATTGGAAGAGTAAACCAGGACGGAGGTAGTACTTGCTCTTAGGGTAACCATAGAGTTACTGGAGTAGTCTAAGTTACTTTCCACTATGACTAGCCTAGGCTACTATAGTAGTACAACATAAAAACGATGCAGGTGATCACGTGAGAAAAAATACTAAAAACATTTCTTTCGGTGCAGTGCGTAGATGCAGTTTTGAACACTACACTTGTCATCGTAATTTGGGAAAATTACGAAAAAATTGAGCTATGTTGTGATTACCGTTTACTTATAGGAAAGAAGTTTCACCTCGATGAGTAGCTTCTCCGTGCACGGAAAGCATGTAAGGAATCCAACAACTTGATCCAGATTGGGGCCGATAGATTTTAGTGCTAAGATCTTCACTGTGCGCATGGACTGGGTCAAGCTTGTGGGAATCATTTTCTGGAAGACGGTCGTAAATACATCAAGAAGAAATTTAAAAATGTGAATTTCAAGAAGACGGAGAAGAAGATGAGTGCTGTACCTGAACGATTACGGATCCAATAAAGAGTTCGGAGAATTTGGCAGACGAGTACACCAACGCTGTCAATTTCGGCGCGTCAATGACCCTGATTTTTGTTGGACCTTCTAGATCCGATACAAGCAATCTCTCAAGGAAAGGCGCATTCTCAATGACCATAACATGGAACAGCTGGAGTGATCTCTTCCCAATTGATGTCTTGTTGCGGGGCCAGCAAGACACATAAATCCATCGGAGATTCGTCGAGGCGATGTGGAGGCTAATGAACCCGTGGATCTGCTCAAGACGAAGGTACTCGAGCACAGTACAGCTGCGGAGCAGGTGCTCCATAGCCTTCTTCGAGATGACAACATCGAAGAGGTCGAGCTGCTTGAGTTGAGGGAGAAGAAGGGCGGGCGCGACATTAATCTGGGGAAGATAGCAGGAGCTGAAGCTGGCGCGGTGAAACGTTGGCGTGAGGCGGAGCGCGGACGGCGGCAGAGAGCGACATCGTCCAGCTTCAAAGTTGAGCTCCTCGAGCTGATCTAGGGCGGGGGATAAGAACCACTCGTCGAACTTGGGTTGGACCTTGCAGTTGGTACTGAACATGCGGATGTCAAGGCGTCTGGCTGGCCCAGGGTGCGATGAAAGGATCTTGGAGACTGCGGCCATGCGTTTGCAATCCTCATCGCAGAGGCAGCTGTCGACGGTGAGGTTGAGGGGGACACAACGCCAGAGGGGGCGCCATCGCCAGGAGAGCAGGGCGGTCCGCACGGCAGATTTGGTGGGGAGGAGGCCGATGATGACGAGCAACATGTCGTCGGGGAGGCTGCTGATGAAGTCCAGGCTCGCCGGATGCGGTTTTGGCTCGAGCCGCCTCCGCTTGTTGGCTGCCTCGCCGTCCATCCCAACCGGCGGCGACGCTGGTGTACATGTGTGCTGGTGTTTGTTGTGTGCTGGGTGTGCGCGAGTGCGTCCTTCTGTGCATGCCGCCGCGCAGTGGTGAATTGTGCGCGAGTGCGTCCTTCGCGCGCAAGAAGTTTGTCCTCAATGCGCCCTCAATTTACTAGCGTGCGGGGTGCTACCCCGAGTGGTTTCAACTTTGTTTACTTCACCACGTGTCAGATGGGCCTCTAGTTTACTTATTTTCACACACTGCCACATGGGCTAGCACACGAAGATACAAAACACGAGCTGACAAGGCAGCATGTGGATTGGTTGACCGGTCAACTAAACAATATACGGAGCTATACGCTGACACAGTGAGCGTATAATCCGTCGGTATAGAGAGTTCGAGTGAGAGGGGAGGCCCATGAGAGATAGCAGAGAGAGAGAGAGAGAGAGAGAGAGAGAGAGAGAGAGAGAGAGAAAGAGCTACTCCCTCCGTTCGATAATGTAGTTCCAACATTTTTTTAAGTCAAACTTTTGAAACTTTGACCAAGTTTATAAAGAAATTACTTATATCTACAATACCAAAGATAAATGATAGTATGAAGTAAGTACATGTTGTGATGAATCTAGTGATCGTTCCAGATGTAAATGTTTTTCTCCACATATACCTGGTCAAACTTTTCTGAGGTTTGACTTTTCAAAACATCCATATGCTTATGGACGTGACAGAGTCCCTAACTAGAGAGAGAGAGAGAGAGTGAAAAAAGTGTGCGTGCGTGTGTGAAAGAGACATGGACAACACACGATAAAAGTAGAGAAAAAGCGTGCGTGTCTTATGCAAACATATCACACATGCATCTTCGACAACGGAGGCAAGGTGAGGAGATAGTGTGTGGTTGTTTGGAACCGAGAGAGCAAGACCCCTAGCACGTGGCCAAGAGGGGTCTGACAAACAAGGGAGAGAGGTCGAGAGAGACGTACGGAGAAAATGCAGACATGGGGAGGAGAGAGTGTATGTTTGTCATAGAGAGATCCCCTGGAGATCGTGATGGGACTACATGGGTGGGAGATCGAGTGACAAGGTGTGTGCGCGATAGAAGATGCCCCGAGAGATATCGAGATAGACGTATGGATGGAAGGAGACAATACGTGTGTTCCTGATGGCTAGTAAGAGATAATCATACTTAGGAGGGGGGAGTGCTTGCGCCTATGATGGAGTGAGGGATTATGGTACTTAGGGGGGTGCGTGTCACATGGAGAGAGAACAAGGGCGGAGAGTGTTGGATGGGTCTATATGTATAGCGCGAGCGAGACATGTGTATGTGTGAACCAGGGAGATATAAGGCCAGTTTGGCTTGCGTCCTGAGCATCTTTTGCCTGGCCTGGGGTTGTGGCTGGATTTCATGCACGCTTGTTTGGTTGCTACCCTGTGAAAAAGAAAGCCCGCCTGGCCTGGGTTCCCTTGCACTTTAATTAGCCTGGCTGAACTCCAGACACTGCAAGTAGCCTGGCCCAGGCGACCGATTTCGAACGCCTGGCCGTGCCTGGTCGTGTGGCCACGAGGCTAACAGCAACATGGATGGATATTAGCATTAAATAATTGATGCATGGATTGATTGATGGGACGTTGATGCTTTGCCTGGCCCAGGCATGAACCAAACGCTTCAGCACCACACAAGCCTGGCCAGGCAGAAATATTTTACATCTCACGTCCACACCAGGCAGTACCGGCCATCAAGGCATGAGGGTCAGGTCACGAACCAAACTGACCAATAAAGTTTGAGAGAGATTGAGGAGCCCCGATAAGGCTGAGTGGTGCGTCAGATAGCTGAGAGGGGGAAAGAGATATTCCATCTGCTCGATAATGCAGTGCATGTAAATTTTTAGAAGTCAAACTTTGGAAACTTTGATCAGGTTTACGCAAATGTTATTTATATCTACAATACCAAAGATACATCATACAAAACTACATCTCATGGTGAATCTAATGGTATATGTTTGCCGTACTAGATGTAATTCTTTTTCTCCACGTACATGGTCAAACTTTGTGATGTTTGACTTTTCAATAAATCTATATGCTATGGACAGAGGAGAGTGCCTCAGTCGAGACAGATCAAGTGCGTGTGAAGGAGAATGAGTAAGTGTGCAAAAAGAGTATGTGTGTGAAAGAGAAAGTGACAACAAACGATAAATTAGAGAGAGAGTGTGTTTTTTCGTTTCTTATGGGAACATATCACGCATGCATCTCCGAGATGGAAAAGCGAGGCGAGGAGATACACGAAGATAGCTAGTGTGTGATTGTTTGCAACGGAGAGAGACACCCCTGTAGCACATGTCCAATAGAGGTCTGGCCAACAAGGAACAAAGGTCGAGAGGGACACATGGATGGCATGGACGCATGGGGAGGTTGAGAGGGTGTGTTTGTGATAGAGAGATCCCGTCGAGATCGTGAGGGGACTATATGGGTGGGAGATCGAGGGAGTGCGTGCGCGATAGAAAGATGCCCCGAGAGAAATCGAGATAGACCATGCACATGTTTGTGATGGAGACTAAGATTAGCTAGTCATATACATATAGGGGGGACTGCGTGTGCCTACAATTGAGTGAGAGACCATCATACTTGGCTAGCTGGGCATGAGATTGTGTGTGTGCGCGTGTGAGATGGAGAGAGAACGAGGGGGAGAGATAGAGTTTTAGATGGGCCTATCGAGTGCGAGTGAGATATGCATGTGTATGTGTGACCCAGGTGGATGGAGAGTTTGAGAGAGGGGGGGGGAAGAGCTCCGAGACGACATAGTGGTGCGTGAGAGAGTTACGGGCAAAGAGCCAAGGAATTTGTGTGCGTACGATGAGTGCACCCAAGATATCTAGCTTGGACTAGCTAGAGTATCATACATAGTGTGCGAGAGAGACCTATAGATGGTGTATATATGCATGCGAACTAGAAAGACCCCCCCCACACACACACACACAAAGAGAGAGAGAGAGATGGAGAGAAAGGGAGAGGGACCAACAAGGTTTTTGTGTCGGATGCGTGCGACGGAATTGAAGATTGTCAGCGAGAGAGAGAGAGAGAGAGAGAACAGGAGTCCGAGAGAGGGGGAGGTCGCGTTTTATGCATCAAAGACTGATATAAACCATGTTTCGATATAAACTTGCATTCAAATATTTAAATTGGAGAACATGTTGTCTGCAATCCACACATGAACGGATATATGCGTATATCAAACAAGTTCATTAATTTGACTTTCAACATGTTCATGGAGTACTATAATACTGTACAACATGCTACTCGATTGAGGTGTTCAATTTTGGATTTAGTTCACTATTTTGACCTACTGAACGAGCTATTTCATTGAATTGAGATATTTCATTTTGGGTTTGATTCGCGTTTTTGAGTGGGTCAACTATTTGTCATATAGTAAATCGCTAGCAACGAGCATGTAAAAACACATTACTCCCGAGCATCATCTCTCCATCTAAAAAAGAAGTGGCAAGCTAATATTTCAAAATTTGATCCGAATCGACTTGGTAAGGTAGACGTGGATGCTCGTTCTCCCAAAATTTGAACGAACCGTTAAACATCCTCTCTGCTCGGTGGAATTCGCCCGAGCAAATAAATGGGAGACGCGAAATTACCGTCCTATGTGGGACACGCATCAATTGGCCCGTTGTACATCGAGGGTAGGTTCGTAACTTCATCCAAGCGCGCCTTCTCCTCAGCCGAAATGACATGTGCCGAATAATTCATAAACCATGGTCGGCAAAACACGCTCTCCTCGCCCGAAATAGCTCGCGCCCACTATTTCAAAACACGCTCTCCTCGCCCGAAATCGCTCGCGCCCACTATAGTTCAAAACACGCCCTCCTCGCCCGAAATCGCTCCCGCCCACTATTTGGGGAGAAGCAAAGTTACTCTACTATCCCCGACCCTCAGTACACAGACCCAAGCCGAGAAGCCTAAAGGCAAGGGTAGAACTGTAACTCCCCGACAAATGCGTCCGTAAGACATGGTTCCACTCCCCTCCCAATTCCCCCCCCCCCCGCCCCCATTCATACCTCGTGGGCGCCAAATCACCTTCTCCCCGGGAAGCTCCCTTCTCCCGAGCCGCGAAACCTCAGCCCCACCTCCATGGCGCCCCCACCGCACCAATTTCACAGCCGCCCTCCTCCCTAATGCCGGAGACGCTGTCCATTTGCCGTCGTGCACTGGGCCGTGTGCCTCTTACTCCGTGCTGCTGGTGCTGCCTCGACGACGGCCGCGTGAACCGTACCGGAGCCGATTCACCCCCGCCGTTGTTCACGGCGCCGGAGCGGCTCCAACTTCGGATCCGTCCAGAGTCCTGGCGCTGCTTCCGCGTAGCCGTCGACCGTCGCGACATCGCTCTTTCCCTGCCGCCGGTCGCCACCACAACCGCGCCGGCCTCACCGACTCGGCAGCTGGACCTGCCTACTTCACCATGCCGCCAGATAGGTCGCACCCTCATCTCAAATCACTTTATTTAGGCGTCAGTTGTCTGAATTTTTATTCTGGGCCAATCGATTCCCAATGGGAAGCAGCACCCCTCGAGGCGGCGGAGCTCCTAGGCTGCCGGTTGGCTGGTGTCTAACGTAAGGGTGCGGGGCCGCAAGTTCGCCGCGGAAGCAGCGCTTAGATGGCTATCTTTTAGAGTTGCGTGGGTTGAAGGTACTGCCGCCGCCGGATCTGGATGACGGGGAGTCTTTGTGGATTGGCCCGGGGGCGGCGCAACCACGGCAGTGCGTTGGGGAGGGGAGCGGGGTTTGGCTGGGGCCACGGACGGCGGAGGCAGGCTGCTCTGCCATTGGTCGCTGGCTCTTCGGGGAAGATTCCGAACAGTGTCAGCCGGGAGGCACAAGACGGCCAGCCATCCGGCGTAGATCGGACAGTACCAAAATAAAATAAAATCGTGTGACCCCAATTTAGTCTTCAGTCAACAGACGTGTGATCACTCTCGTACCTTGCTGTTGATCTCTTAGTGTATTTCTTCAGATCAAAGAGATATGTCGTTCTTAACATTATGCGTTATCTGCATCTTCAGACACACCGTCTTCCGACTCACCGCAGCTGCTCCAACAAGGGAAGCATACACCAGAAGGGAGCTATAGTCCCCACTCAACAGTTCCCTGCATCGAATGCGCGTGCCCGACATGGACAGCCACAACAACTGCAGGGCCATCGACAAGTCAGCACATGATGCTCACTCCTATGGATGGCAGCCAGATAGGTTGTACCCTCATCTTACTTGTGTGCAACATTTATGGCTTTGTTATTCATCTAAGCATGGAAAATAGATCATCACATTTCACTGTATATTCATGCTGATCTCTTACGGGTCTTGTTCAGGAGTTAACGTTGTTCCATAGTTCAGCTAAGATACTTGTTCTTTAGGTAACGTTGTTCCATAGTTATCATCCATCAGCCAATGCTATCCCACAGGCTGGTGATTATAGTATTATACCACTTCTAGTATTACCTATGTTGTTCTTTAATACTTTTGTGTGCCATCTAGTTAATCTCGAGTACAAACGATACATATTCTGTAGCTTTCATCTGTGTTCTCCCTTTAGTTTATGAGACCTGTTGCTGCTAGTTAACCCCAGTCCTACTATTTATGTCGTCTCCTACAGGCACTCATTACATAAATCTAACTACTAGTTGTCTTCCATGCATGTCAGATATAATTGCACACACTGATATATCCACAAGAACCTCACGGAGCAATGTAAAGGCCAATAAACTTGATGTCAATGATACCCAATATGATGGAACATGTAAAGGCAGTTCTTCAGAAGACTTGCAGAAAGATGATGAATCCTCTTCACCCCACAAGGTCCTTGCTCTAACTTGGCCTGTGATATGGGTACAACATGCATATAATGTCCTGGAGTGTATCTACTCTGTTGCAATGCCATGTGCTTAGCATGCTGATCATGCATGTAAATATGTCATGCCTTCCTGTTTTTCAGTACCTATTCCATTCATGATAACATGTTTTCAAATTCAAGTACTGTCATTCTACTCTATCGCAATGCCATCTGCTTAATTTGGACATCATGCTTCTGAATATCTTATGCATTGTTATTCATCAGTATGTACTTCATCTGTCTACCATACCATGTTTTTTACATTGAAGTGTTGTTCTAGTGCTCTGTTGCAATGCCATCTTATTTTCCCAATCATACACGTGTATGTTGCCTTAGTTATTTCTGTACGTATTCCGCTAGCATACAGTTTTACATTCAACTAGTGTTTTTTTGCTGTGTTGTCCTGTCGTATCCCTAGCTCTTACACCATACTCCCTCCGTCCGGATTACATGTTGCCGAAATGGATAAAAAGGATGTATCTAGAACTGAAATACGCCTAGACCCATCCATTTTTTCCGGATGGAGGGAATACATGTCAATATGTCATGCCTTTCTATTCTTCAGTACCTATTCCATCTCTCTGCTGTCGCATGTTTTATAATTAAAGCACCATTCTTCTATACAAGGCATGCAAGGGGAAGACGACTATGTTAGAATCTGAAGGGTTACAAACAAGGCCTTTGCAAAAGATCCAAACGCCAGGAGATAATAAACCAACTCCAGTTTTTATAGATACTGCTCCAGCACAGAGAAACCCAACTCCTACTGATAATAAGCAGATTCCAGTGGCCAAAGAACTAGTCCGCTCCAGTCCAGCAAAAATATGTCAACTCAATTCTAAGAAGCGTGTGCGTATCCTTGCATCATGAAATTTTATAGCATGCTGATCATATTTTCTACATGTTTCTTACCCATCTCTCTTTTAGAAAATAAGCTTAACAGATAGAAGAATTTCTGCAATGGTATCGTTTATGAGGAAAGATTCTTGCAGGAATTCTCTGTGCTCCAATGTAGATGTAAGTACCTGTTGTATATCACTATATTTTTACATCAGCATGTATTTTGTTAATCGGCGTGAATCCAACCTTTATCTGATCTAAATTTAGTTGTAGCAAAATGTATGATTAAAGGCCACAATGTTGATTTTTGCAAGGAAAACTGCCTGGTAGTTTTGCATCCTGAGCTGCATGAGTGTACTATCTCATATCAGTGGGTTTGAATACTTTGGTTCTGCAGTGGGTTTTTCAGTGTTTTTTTACTGTGTTGTCCTGTCGTATCCCTAGCTCTTACATCATACTCCCTCCGTCCGGATTAAATGTCGCAGAAATGGATAAAACTGGATGTATCTAGAACTGAAATACGCCTAGACCCATCCATTTATTTCCGGATGGAGGGAATACATGTCAATATGTCATGCCTTTCTATTCTTCAGTACCTATTCCATCTCTGTTGTAGCATGTTTTATAACTGAATCACCATTCTTCTATATAAGGCATGCAAGGGGAAGACGGCTATGTTAGAATCTGAAGGGTTACAAACCAGGTCTTTGCAAAAGATCCAAACGCCAGGAGATAATAAACCAACTCCATTTTTCATAGATACTGCTCCAGCACAGAGAAACCCAACTCCCACTGATAATAAGCAGATTCCAGTGGCCAAAGAACTAGTCCGCTCCAGTCCAGCAAAAGAATGTCAACTCCATTCTAAGAAGCGTGTGCGTATCCTCGCATCATGAAATTTTATAGCATTCTGATCATATTTTCTACATGTTTCTTACCCATCTCTCTTTTAGAAAATAAGGTTAAACGATACAAGACTTCCTCCATTGGGATCGTATTCGAGGAAAATATCTTGCGGGAATTCTCTGTGCTCCAATGCTGATGTAAGTACCTGTTGTATATCACTATATTTTTACATCAGCATGTATTTTGTTAATCGGCGTGAATCTAACCTTTATCTGATCTAAAATTAGTTGTAGCAAAATGTTAAAGGCGCCAATGTTGATTTTTGTAAGGAAAACTGCCTGGTAGTTTTGCATACTGAGCTGCATGAATGTACTATCTCATATCACGCACATTACTGAATTGTAGTGCTTCTCTGGTTGCCCATTCATTCATTGTGTCAATGTTGCTTTCGTATTACCTTACCTGGCTGATGATAGCTGTGCCATATTGTGTTAATTTGGTGTAGGCTAGTTGCCCAAACGTTCGTTGTGTCAATGTTGCTTTCCTATTATCTGACTTGGCCAATGATAGCAATGCTAGTGTGTTAATTTTGTGCAGGCTGCTGAAGATAAGAAGACAAACTCTGAAAACAGCAAGGCAACCCCATTGTTTCTTTCCAGTAAATCTAGGCCAGGTAATATGGCAATAACTCATGATTAATCTGTTTGGTTCCCGTCCTAATTTATGTTATGATGCAGTGGTCGAGACACTCTCCACTATCAATAATACAAGCCTGCCAAAATCGCCATCTGAATCTGTTCAGTATCCTCTGTCTCGAATGCAACGGAATAAATGTATGTTTGTGAACCAATTAATGGCTGAAGCAATGATGGAAATGGTGGATGAATCAGAGGTGCAGAGTCGTGCGACACAACAACTGATCAATGTTTTCAGAGACAGTGTAGCAAAGCAGCAAGAACTTGCCCACATGCTTATGGGCGTCATCTGTGCTGAGGTTGCAGATTGTGACGTTGTAGATGGTTAGGTTCTGCTCATTTATTTGCACTGGCATCAATCTTTGATTGCCCAGTGGATGTAATTTCCTGTAATATATGCTGGATGTGCAACGTTATTCCCTGTATGCCGTACCTTTGCTTGATCGGTTTTGGTCCTGTGCATAATTGCTCATCGTAATGGGCTCAAATTATCTAATTTGGCCTAAAGACATGAACGAACTTTAGTGGGCCCATTAAGTTAATGGGCCGTTACTAGGCCGAAAGTTAATGGTCGGCCCTCTTACCTCCCGGGTCGTTAACAGGCCGACATCGAAGCGGGCAACAGGTGGCCCCAATTTATTTCACGGGCCGTTAACAGGCCGTTACTAAGTTTGGGCTACATATGGCCCAACTATACTGTAGGCCTTTAGCAGGCCGAAAGAGACAGCGGGCTTGTACTGGACCATGAAGAGCATGGGCCGCTAAGAGGCCGAAAGTCAGGTCGTATTGTAAACGGCCCAACTGTGTTGTGGGCCTTTAGCAGGCCGAAAGAGAAACCGGGCTGGTATTGGACCATGAAGGGCATGGGCCGTTAAAAGGCCAAAACTAAGGTCCGACTACAAATGGCCCAACTCATTTATGGTCCGTTAACAGGCCGAAAGGCACACAGGGCCGGGAATTGGCCCAACACTTAAATGGGTCGCTAAAAGGCCAAAACTCAGGTCCGACTACAAATGGCCCAACTGATTTATGGGCCGTCAACAGGCTGAAAGTGACACCGGGCCAGAAATTGGCCCAACACTTAAATGGGCCGCTAAAAGGCCGAAACTCAGGTCCGACTACAAATGGCCCATCAGATTTATGGGCCGTCAACAGGCTGAAAGACACACCGGGCCGGAAATTAGCCCAACATTTAAATGGGTCGCTAAAAGGCCGAAAGATGTACATCCTGAAAATTGGCCCATCCATTAAATGGGCCGTTAACAGGCCGAAATCTCATCGGGCCGATATTGAGCCCAAATATATAGCGGGCTGTTAACGGGCTCGAACTGACGATGGGCTGCAATGGTGTCAAATCTTTAACGGGCCGTTGACGGGCCGAATTGGCACATCTCGTATGGGCCGTGGGCTTAAATGGAACTGACACAAGTAGGCCTTATATGGGCTGGCCTGCTAATTTTTACTGGGCCGGCCATTTTCACCGGAATGGGCCACTATTGGGCCGTGCCACGTGTCGAGCTATCATAGGCGCCTCCTGTCTAATGAGTGCATGACATCTGTCCCAACGGTGAGGCAACACGTGTTTCCTGCGGCCAATGATGATTTTACACGTGGAAAATCCCCATTGGTCCGGGCTGTTAACGGGTTATCGGATCCAAAACCGGACCCAATAGCTTAACGGCGTTCTGTTACGGTGGATGCCATGTGTCGGTCACCCTTGACGAAAGCACTTCTATGACGCGTGATTTATTGTCATGGAAGTGGACACTTCCGTGATGATAATTTTGGTAATATCATGGAACACTTCTATGACAGCACAGGTATGGCTATCTTGATTCTGTCATAAAATCGTCATGGATGTACATGCATGACAAAAAACGCGACCTACTATGACAAACACGTATCATCACGGAAGTGTAATTTTTTGTAGTGTGTATAAATAATTAAACTCTCTTGCTTCATTTATATCTATTTAGAGAGATGACAGGAACTGGTCATTCACATGGTTAGTCATAAAATCCTACATAAAACTTGTAGATCACTGAATATGATATGTTTGATTGCTTGCAATAGTTTTGCGATATAAAGATGGTGATATTAGAGTCATGCTAGTGGGTAGTTGTGGATTGTAGAAATACTTGTCTTGAAGTTTGTGATTCCCGTAGCATGCACGTATGGTGAACCATGATGTAACGAAGTTGGAGCATGAGGTATTTATTGATTGTCTTCCTTATGAGTGGCGGTCGGGGACGAGTGATGGTATTTTCCTACCAATCTATCCCCCTAGGAGCATGTGCGTAGTACTTTGTTTCGATGACTAATAGATTTTTGCAATAAGTATGTGAGTTATTTATGACTAATGTTGAGCCCATGGATTATACGCACTCTCACCCTTGCATCATTGCTAGCCTCTTCGGTACTGTGCATTGCCCTTTCTCACCTCGAGAGTTGGTGCAAACTTTGCCGGTGCATCCAAACCCCGTGATACAATACGCTCTATCACACATAAGCCTCCTTATATCTTCCTCAAAACAGCCACCATACCTACCTATTATGGCATTTCCATAGCCATTCCGAGATATATTGCCATGCAACTTCCATCATCATCATATACATGACTTGAGCATTTATTGTCATATTGCTTTGCATGATCGTAACATTGCTAGCATGATGTTTTCATGGCTTGTCCATTTTTATGTCATTGCTACGCTAGATCATCGCACATCCTGGTACACCCCAGAGGCATTCATATAGAGTCATATCTTTGTTCTAGTATCGAGTTGTAATAATGAGTTGTAAGTAAATAAAAGTGTGATGACCATCATTATTAGAACATTGTCCCATGATCAAAATAAAAGTGGCCAAAGAAGCCCCCTCCCCCCCAAAAGATATAGGCCAAAGAAGCCTACAAAAAAGAGGAAAAAAAGAAAAAAAAAAGAAAAAAGAGAAGGGACTTTGTTACTATCCTTTTACCACACTTGTGCTTCAGAGTAGCACCATGTTCGTCATATAGAGAGTCTGTTGAGTTATCACTTTCATATACTAGTGGGAATTTTCATTATAGAACTTGGCTTGTATATTCCAACGATGGGCTTCATCAAATGCCCTAGGTCTTCATGAGCAAGCAAGTTGGATGCACACCCACTTAGTTTCAGTTTGAGCTTTCATACACTTATAGCTCTAGTGCATCCGTTGCATGGCAATCCCTACTCCTCACATTGACATCAATTGATGGGCATCTCCATAGCCCGTTGATTAGCTGCATTGATGTGAGACTTTCTCCCCTTTTGTCTTCTCCACACAGCTTCGACCATCATATTCTATTCCACCTATAGTGCTATATCCATGGCTCACGCTCATGTATTCCGTGAAAGTTGAAAAGGTTTGAGAATGTCAAAAGTATGAAACAATTTCTTTGCTTGTCATTGGGGTTGTGCATGATTTGAATGCTTTGTGTGGTGAAGATGGAGCATAGCCAGACCATATGATTTTGTAGGGATAACTTTCTTTGGCCATGTTATTTTGAAAAGACATGATTGCTTTATTAGTATGCTTGAAGTATTATTGTCTTATTGTCAAATGATAGACTATTGCTTTGAAGCACTCGTGTCTTAATATTCATGCCATGATTAGATTACATGATCAAGATTATGCTAGTAGCATTCCACATCAAAAAATATCTTTTTTATCATTTACCTACTCGAGGACGAGCAGGAATTAAGCTTGGGGATGCTGATACGTCCAAAACTCCGTCGTATCTATAATTTTTGATTGTTCCATGCCAGTATTATACAACTTTCATATACTTTTGGCAACTGTCGAGGACCCACTCAATGGCTTTGGGTTGATCATCCTGCAGATGAATTAGTGTATCTTACGGACTCATATACTTCAGCAGTGAAGAATGTGACATCAAATTCATCAGATCAATTTCATCGGGCAATAGAACAGATAAACAGTATGAGGACGCGAGAAATGAAAATTCATTTCTTCATGATTAGCTTGCGTCCTTTCAAGCATATTCAGGTCTCCAGCAAATTCTTTAGACCTTTAGGTTCGTCTGGAGACCTGACCCTACATAAGAGATTAGTTCTTTTTCTTCACCACCCACATCTGGAGGGGTGGCAAAGAGTTCATCATCCTGCGAGCTCCATAAGAGAAAGGTGGCATAGACGGCAATCCACTTCGTTTCACATAAGAGGGGTTAGAGTAAGCATATGAATAAGCAGAGAAATTCTTCGAGGACTTATGAACATAATGGTTTGAAGAATAATGCACATATTCATAGCCCTTAGATCTTCCCTACAAAACAGAAGGGTTAGCATGATGATGTTCATATGAGGATCTGGATCCGTATGAGGAATTTGATCCACGTGAAGAATTTGGTCCATATGAAGAATTTGATCCGGGGTTCCTATTCTTCACAGGTGGTGTCATGATGACACTCACTTGAAGACTTTCAAGGCACCTTTTGGGAACCTAGATTTTCTTTATAGGGGGGCCATTCCTACAGTTAGTGCCAACATAACTAGCAAATACTTCACCATTCTGATTTTTGAACAGTTTATAGTTGGAGTCAAAAGACTCATCAGAAGAATATGAAGATTCACATGTAAAGCCAGATAAAGTAGATGGATCACTGAAGGTCCCTTTGCAGCAACCCATGAGGTTTTAGGATACTGCTCAGGTTTCCAATAGGTCCCATCAGCATTGAGTTTCCTCTCAAAGGCAATACCCTCTTTCCTAGGGTTCCTGTTGAGGATCTGCTTTTTAAGCACATCACAAAGAGCCTGATGCCCTTTGAGGCTTTTGTACATGCCTGTCACATACAATTCCTTCAGCCCTGCATGGTCAGTGATACTAGCAGCATCCTTAGATGAGGAATTTGTGATAGCAGAGACAGTTGAAGAATTTGTAGCAATATAAGCATTTGAACTTTCAGGTGAAGAATTAGCAGATTCACGTTCAATGCATTTCAAACATGGTGGAATGAATTCAACCTGAGCGGGAGTGATTTGTTGAGCAAGCAATGAACCACGTTCCTTCTAAAGATCTTCATAACTCACCCTTAGCTGCTCAAGATCTTGCTTTCTTTGAAGAAATTCATAAGAAAGCTTCTCATGATCAGATAAGAGAGTGTTATGATGACTCTGAAGATTATCAAACTTAGTCTGAAGTCTCTGAAGATTTTCAGTCAAAGTTTTGGTGCGATCCATTTCTTCACCCAACATATCATCGTGTTTGTCTATCATATTTTGAACCTTTTCGAAAGCCTTTTGTTGTCTCACAGCAATATTAGCAAGTTTAGAATAGCTAGGCTTGAGGTTTTCATCAGATTCATCCTCACTTGATCCAAAGGAGGGATATTTGAGTACCTTTGCACCTTTTGTCATGAAGCAATAGGTTTGAGCATAGTCATCTGTCGGATCATGGGTTCCAACAAAACCCTTAAGGTTCGAACTCTGGGGTGCGCACGAAGATCTCCCCCCTATCGATCCGCGTCCTAACTTAGCCTAGATCTCGTGAACTAACTGGACGAACTCGCAACACAAAGGACACAAGATTTATACTGGTTTGGGCCACCATTGTGGTGTAATACCCTACTCCAGTGTGGTGGTGGTGGATTGCCTCTTGGGCTGAGGACGAACAGTACAAGGGGAAGAACAGCCTCCTGAGGTTGAGGTGTTCTTGTGCTTGGTGCACCTATGTGGTTGAGGATGAACTTGATGATCCCCCTACCTATGGTGGCGGCTAGTTCTATTTATAGAGGCCCTGGTCCTCTCCCCAAATATTGAGCGGGAAGGGAGCCAACAACGGCCAATTTGAAAGGGGACAACTTGTACAAGCAATCCTGACAAAAGGTGGTCTTCGCCTGCCAAAGGTTCTTGTGGTGACGCCGTCCTGGGCTCCATGGTGACCTCCGTCTTACCATCCTTCTGGTCTTGGTATCGTTGCACCAATATGGAAACCTATGCTTGAT
Organism: Triticum aestivum; assembly: GCF_018294505.1. Taxonomy (NCBI): domain Eukaryota; kingdom Viridiplantae; phylum Streptophyta; class Magnoliopsida; order Poales; family Poaceae; genus Triticum; species Triticum aestivum. The sequence continues at coordinate 513,267,218 of NC_057797.1, read as the reverse complement.
GCCTCGGTACTCCGCGCCTGCGCTTGCCCCTTAGCACTAAAGAGGAAACAAGGATGTTGTGTGCACTGGCGCCCGCCTGGTCTCGATCGTCATGGCTTACATCACGAAAACCTTGCGAGGTTTGCCCGACCTTGGACTCTCCACCCCTCACGAGCCGGCATGGCGAGGCCGCTCCTGAGGAGGTCTTGTGTCGTCCGCCTCGCGAGGGTCTTAATTCCTGGTTGATGAAGATGGGCCGTACAGGCCTGCCAGCAAAGCCACGCCGTGGGCCGCAGGCAGGCAAGTCTGGGGACCCCCATTCCCAGAATGCCGACAGTAGCCCCCGGGCCCAAGGCGCGCTCGAGCTTGGCTTCGAGGCGAAGCCAAGGGTCAAGTGCGGAGTGTCGCGGCCCCCAATAGCCTGCGGCCTCGGTCGACGCGTGGTGGTTGATTAGACGTGGGTGTCTCCGCTTCCCCATGCTGACTCGGCAACTGCGCGATGTGACATATCCCTGCGACATGCAAGGAAAACCATCATTACCTGTGATCGTGGGGGGTGCTGGTTGGCCTTCTCCTGGTATAAATGGGAGGGGGGCGGAGCCCCCGTCGCCCATCTTTCCTCTTCCTCTTTCCGCTTCTTCTCCTTCCTTGCTCCTCTCCTGCCACCAATGGCGCCGTCAAGGAGGTTCACCGCCGCGGAGAAGGGGAAGGCCCCTCACGAGGGGCTCGGGTCTCCGGTGCCCAAGCGTGGACGCCGCCGTCCCCGCAAGCACACCGCAACCCCCGCCGCGGCTCCGCGCGACCGTGGTGGTGCCGCTTCGCGGGGCAGGGGTCGCTCCGGTTGTGGTGGTCCCGTCGACGAAGGGAGGCGTGCCGTGGTCGCGCGGCCTCCCCGGCCAAGCTTCCACTCGGCGGAGATGCTACCGGAGTTCGTCGTCTGGTCGGAGAACCCGGCCGGCAACTGGCTTCAGCTCCCGCGCTTCCTCACCGACGGGCTGCCGACCTCAATTCCTGGCGGGCTTTGGCTGCAGGCGGACGGCTGCTACAGCAGGGCTTCCTGGGTTGCGGTAGTGGTCTCCTCCACGGGCAATGTAGCTCTAGCCTGTGGTTGGCAGACGTTCACCCACGCGCACGGCCTGGGTAGGCAGTGCACCCTTCACTTCAAGTATGACGGTGACGCGACCCTCTATGTGAGGGTGTTCGGGGAAGATGGTCGCCGCGTCGGGTGCTGCCCCGAGGTAAACGATGGTGAGGAGGTGCCCGGCCTTGGCGATGGCCTCGATGAGGATGGGGGCGAACCCACCCTTGGCGCCGACCGCGTCTCATCCGGCTACGATAGCTCTTCCCCTAGTGACAGCTCCAGCAGCGGCGGCTACGACTAGCTGCCACGCCACCGTGCCCGCTTCGAAGACGGTGGAGGGTCGTCTCGTCGTTGCACCTCCGTGAAGTGCGAGGAGGGGTCTGGCTGAGCTCAGGAGGGCGCTGGGGCCTGCGCCCGTGAACCGCTGTAGGCGTCGCTTCTATTTTGTTCTTCCTTTCCTTCCTGCATTAGAAAGAAACCAGAATGACCCCCGGAAGGGCGTGTATCGAACTATGGTCCCAATCATTATGTTATGTTTGTCGTTCCTATGCCGTGTCGTAACATTATTGTTTTATGTAGGGATGACTTAGCTCGACTTGTTTTGAGTGACCTCCTCCTCATGAGGCGCTCGCTTCCTAGTGCTTGTCGAGGCCTCCTTGACCTGATATGCACTTAGGAACTGCAAAAATTCATAAGAGGCTTATTGCTCACCCGGGGTTTGGTTATAGACGCTGCTGGCCTTGACTCAGTGCTTTGCGTCGCGGTGCCCGTGGGGCACGGACCAGGAGAGGTGCGCCATCTTGTGGGCTCGAACGAGGGTGCCTCACGAAAAGATAGAAGGAGGAAGCTCACGAAGGTATCTGTCCAGCCCCCTTGCAAGGAACGCGAGGGAGAGTTCAGGTCGACCAAAGAGGCGAAGGCAGAAATAGAGGTAGAAAGCGATAAAACAGAACCAACAAGAGACACCAGAAAGCAAATTTCGATTAAAAGAGGGGCAAGCCAACTTCGGAAAGCAAATGAAAAGCCGCGTCCGACACCTAGTCTAGTCTTCAACATCTTCTCACCAGCGCAGAGCTAAGTGTTGCCACTCGGCATGGGAGGGAGCCCCCGAGGCCTGAGGGCGGCTCTCCTGAGGCACCGGGGCGTGTACAGCCCCACTCATTATTACGTGAGGGTGTCACGGGCGACGATTCTTCCCATGCACGGGGCCTTGCTTCACAGGCACTCAGCCTTTCTTCACAGGCACGGGCGTTGCTTCACAGGCACACGACCTTTCTTCACAGGCACCGGGCCTTCTTCACAGGCACTGGGCATTTCTTCACAGGCACCGGGCCTTCTTCACAGGCACTGGGCCTTTCTTCATGGGTAGAACTTCCGGAGGTGTTGGATGTTCCACGCGTTCTGGACGGGTACCCTGTCCCGTGTCTCCAGGCGCGCGGTGCTAGGCCTGGAGACATGGACGACCTTGAACGGGCCTTCCCACATAGGCGAGAGCTTATGCAACCCCTCCCTGGAGAGCACCCGCCTCAGGACGAGGTCACCCACCTCAAGAGTCCTGGAGCGGACGTAGCGGCAGTGGTACCGCCACAGCGCTTGCTGGTATCTTGCCGCTCGTAGTGTAGCTTCACGGTGTCGCTCCTCCCCTAGCACGAGGTCCATCCCCCACATGGCGTCCTGCTGCGTCTCATCAAACGCCAGGACCCGTGCAGCGCGATGCTCGACCTCGTGAGGGAGGACTGCTTCTGCTCCATAGAAGAGGAGGAACGGGGTTTCGCCCGTTCGCTTGGTGGCGGTGGTGCGGATCGACCACAACACAGACTAGAGCTCGTCGCGCCACCCCTGCCGCAGGCCTCAAGCTTTTTCTTGAAGGTCCTGGTCTTGAGGCCCTTCAGGACCTCCGCGTTGGTGCATTCGGCCTGGTCATTTCTCCTGGGGTGTGCTACTGAGGCGTAGCTGATCTGCGTTCCAAGGTTAGCACAATATGACTTGAAGTGATTACTAGTGAACTACGAGCCGTTATCGGTGATGATGCGGTTGGGGACCCCAAAACAGCTCATGAGGCCCTTGATGAACTTGACTGCAGAGCCAGCTGGGATGGCGCGGACGGCTTCAACCTCCGGCCACTTAGTGAACTTGTCGATGGTGACGTAGAGGTATCGATAGCCCCCAGGCGCCCGAGGTAACGGGCCCAGAATATCCAGCCCTCAGACCGCGAACGGCCATGAGAGTGGGATGGTCTGGAGGCCCTGAGCTGGCTGATGGATCTGCTTGGCGTGGAATTGGCAGGCCTCGCAGGACTTCACCAGCTCGGCCGCGTCGTTGAGCGTCGTAGGCCAGTAGAATCCACTTCGGAATGCCTTGCCGATGAGGGTTCGCGACGATGAGCGGTGCCCACAGTCTCCGCCGTGTATGTCAGCTATCATCTCTTTCCACTGTTCCCTGGAGATGCAACACAGTGTAACGTCATTCGGTCGCTTTCTGTATAACTCACTGATACGTCTCCGTCGTATCTATAATTTTTGATTGTTCCATGCCAATATTCTACAACTTTCATATAGTTTTGGCAACTTTTTATACTATTTTTGGGACTAACATATTGATCCAGTGCCCAGTGCCAGTTCCTGTTTGTTGCATGTTTTTTGTTTCGCAGAATATCCATATCAAACGGAGTCCAAACGGGATAAAAACTGACAGAGATTTTTTTTGGAATATATGTGATTTTTGGGAAGAAAAATCAACGCGAGACGATGCTCGAGGGGCCCACGAGGCAGGGGGCACGTCCCAGGGGGGCAGGCGCGCCCCTGACCCTCGTGGCCATGCCATAAGGCGATTGTCGCCCTTCTTTTGCCGCAAGAAAACTAATATCTGGATAGAGATCGTGTTAAAATTTCAGCCCAATCAGAGTTACGGATCTCCGGGAATATAAGAAACGGTGAAAGGGTAGAATCTGAACGCAGAAACAGAGAGAGACAGAGAGACATATCCAATCTCGGAGGGGCTCTCGCCACTCCCACGCCATGGAGGCCATGGACCAGAGGGGAAACCCTTCTCCCATCTAGGGAGGAGGTCAAGGAAGAAGAAGAAGGAGGAGGGGGGGCTCTCTCCCCCTCTCTTCCGGTGGCGCCGGAACACCATCGGGGGCCATCATCATCACCGCAATCTTCACCAACAACTTCACCGCCATCATCACCAACTCTTCCCCCCTCTATGTAGCAGTGTAACCTCTCTCTTACCCGCTGTAATCTCTACTTAAACATGGTGCTCAAAGCTATATATTATTTCCCAATGATGTATGGCTATCCTATGATGTTTGAGTAGATCCATTTTGTCCTATGGGCTATTTTATGATCAAGATTGGTTTGAGTTGCATGTTTTATTATTGGTGCTGTCCTATGGTGCTCTCCGTGTCGCGCAAGCGTGAGGGATTCCCGCTGTAGAGTTTGCAATACGTTTATGATTCGCTTATAGTGGGTTGCGTGAGTGACTAAAAAACAAACCCGAGTAAGGGGGTTGTTGCGTATGGGATAAAGAGGACTTGATACTTTAATGCTATGGTTGGGTTTTACCTTAATGATCTTTAGTAGTTGCAGATGCTTGCTAGAGTTCCAATCATAAGTGCATATGATCCAAGTAGAGAAAGTACGTTAGCTTATGCCTCTCCCTCAAATAAAATTGCAATAATGATTACCGGTCTAGTTATCGATTGCCTAGGGACAAATAACTTTCTCGTAACAAAAAGCTCTTTACTAAAACAAACTTAGTTGTTTCTTTATCTAAACAGCCCCTACTCTTTATTTACGCTCTCTTTGTATTCTTGCAAACCTATCCAAAAACACCTACAAAGTACATCTAGTTTCATACTTGGTCTAGGTAAAGAGAACGTCAAGCGTGCGTAGAGTTGTATTGGTGGTCGATAGAACTTGACAGAATATTTGTTCTGCCTTTAGCTCCTCATTGGGTTCGACACTCTTACTTATCAAAAACTATTGCGATCCCCTATACTTGTGGGTTATCATGACCTTTTTCTGGCGCCGTTGCCGGGGAGCAATAGCGTGGGGTGAATATTCTCGCGTGTGCTTGTTTGCTTTATCACTAAGTAATTTTTATTTGTTGTTCTTAGTTGTTCTTTATCTTTAGTTATTGATATGGAACACGAAATACCAAAAAAATTAGGTGTACTTGCTGCTCATGGAGATGAGGAACCTACTAAAACCCTCGATGCTCGTTATGTGACAGATATTATGTACTACTTTGGTAATCGAGAGAAAACCCCATTCAATTTGGTAATGGGAGACACGTTGGATCAACGTGAATACTTTAGGGATTATCGCTTGACTCAAAAAGGGAAACTATTATGGGATCAAATCTATATGTTGTATTGGTATGCTAGGCAACTATGCTTGAGATATGATTATACTTGTTGCTCTAGGATGAAGTCTCCACACCTTCCCTTTTCATGCAAATTTAATGATAATGAAACCTTGACTTCTTATGCTAGAGGTATATATGACTACTATGATGTGGAACAAATAGAAGAATTTGTTGCCTTTAAGGGTGCTTATGAAATTGAATCTTTGTTTGAAAAGTATGAAGCTTTTGATGATGGTGTTTATAGGCCTGAAAATTTTGCTATATTGAAATATTTCTATGAGAATTATGAATACAATTCCTATATTGATGCACTTATTGAGAAAGTCTCCGCTGTCCAAGAAGAGACTAATATTTTGCAGGAGTCTATGGAAGAAGAAATTGATGAAACTGTGAGCTCATTGGATGAAAAAGATGATGAGGAGAGCGAAGAACAAAAGGAGGAAGAGCGGATTACCTACCCGTGCCCACCTTCTAATGAGAGTAACTCTTCAACTCATACATTCTTTAATTTCCCTTCATGCTTACGGAAGGATGAATGCTATGATAATTGCTATGATCCTGTTGCTTTTTTTGAAATATCCCTTTTCGATGATGCTTGCTATGCTTGTGGCCAAGATGCCAATATGAATTATGCTTATGGATATGAACTTGATATAGTTCCTTATGTTAAACATGAAATTGTTGCTATTACACCCACGCATGATAGTCCTATTATCTTTTTGAATTCTCCCGACTACACTATATCGGAGAAGTTTGCACTTATTAAGGATTATATTGATGGGTTGCATTTTACTATTACACATGATGATTTTGATGAATATAATATGCATGTGCTTGCTGCTCCTACTTGCAATTATTATGAGAGAGGAACTATATCTCCACCTCTCTATGTTCCAATATGATAAAATTGCAAGAATATGTTTATACTATGCATTGGCCTTTACTTTGTGTGCATGAATTGTTCTTTTATGACATGCTGATGCATAGGAAGAGAGTTAGACTTCGTCATTACTTCATATATGTTACTTTGTGCTCACTACTAAATTACAAATCATTGTTAATTAAAATTGGCTTTGATATACCTTGGGATCCGGGTGGATCCATTACTTGAGCACTATATGCCTAACTTAATGGCTTTAAAGAAAGTGCTGCCAGGGAGACAACCCGGAAGTTTTAGAGAGTCATTTATTTCTGTTGAGTGCTTTCATATAGTTTAGAAAGAACAAAAATAAAGAGGGGAACCCGAAACTTTTCAAAAAGAAAACTGAAAGTGAGAAAGACGAGCATTGTTGAAGTGGGAGCTAGCCTTGAACTTTGTTCATGGTCACGGAAACTTTGTGAATCTTGATTACAGAAAATTTCAACAAAAATAATTATCCCCTTGTACAATTCCATTGTATTATAAAAATAATGTGCCAAGGTTTGCCTTTAGGATGTTTACATTTGCTTGATGGTTTGTACGGTGAAGGACAGAAACTTTGGCTGTAGTGCGCGATTTTACATTTTTTACTGGAACATCGAATGGTTCTGATTCTTTTTGCACTGTATTTATATACAATATTTTTATTTTTCCTAATTTTGGAAGAATTTTTCAAGTATGAGAAGTATGTTGAATGTTCTGATTGTTACAGACTGTTCTGTTTTAGACAGATTCTGTTTTTGATGCATAGTTTGCTTGTTTTGATGAAACTAACGATTTATATCAGTGGATTAAGCCATGAAAAAGTTATATTACAGTAGACAAAACGCAAAAACAAAATATGAATTGGTTTTCAACAGTACTTAGAGTAGTGATTTGCTTTATTATACTAACGGATCTTACCAATTTTTTTGTTGAAGTTTTGTGTGGATGAAGTGTTCGATGATCGAGAAGGTCTCAATGTGAGAAGAAGGAAGAGAGGCAAGAGCTCAAGCTTGGGGATGCCCGAGGCACCCCAAGTAAATATTAAAGGAGACTGAAGCGTCTAAGCTTGGGGATGCCCCGGAAGGCATCCCCTCTTTCTTCAACAAGTATCGGTATGTTTTCGGATTCATTTCGTTCATGTGATATGTGCAATCATGGAGCGTCTTTTGCATTTAGTTTTCATTTTTATTTTATGCACCATGCTGGTATGATATAGTCCTTGGTTGATTTATACAATGCTCATTGCACTTCACTTATATCTTTTGAGTATGGCTTCATAGAATGCTTCATGTGCTTCACTTATATCATTTGAAGTTTGGATTGCCTGTTTCTCTTTAATAGAAAACCGCCATTTGTAGAATGCTCTTTTTCTTCACTTATATTTGTTATAGCATGGGCATATTGTTTGTATAAAGAATTAAAGTCGCTTGCTTCACTTATACCTATTTAGAGAGATGACAGGAATTGGTCATTCACATGGTTAGTCATAAAATCCTACATAGAACTTGTAGATCACTGAATATGATATGTTTGATTCCTTGCAATAGTTTTGTGATATAAAGATGGTGATATTAGAGTCATGCTAGTGGGTAGTTGTGGATTAGTAGAAATACTTGTGTTGATGTTTGTCATTCCCGTAGCATGCACGTATGGTGAACCGTTATGTGATGAAGTCGGAGCATGATTTATTTATTGATTATCTTCCTTATGAGTGGCGGTCGGGGACGAGCGATGGTCTTTTCCTACCAATCTATCCCCCTAGGAGCATGCACGTAGTACTTTGTTTCGATGACTAATAGATTTTTGCAATAAGTATGTGAGTTCTTTATGACTAATGTTGAGTCCATGGATTATACACACTCTCACCCTTCCATCATTGCTAGCCTCTCTAGTATCGTGCAACTTTCGCCGGTACCTTAAACCCACCATATACCTTCCTCAAAACAGCCACCATACCTACCTATTATGACATTTCCATAGCCATTCCGAGATATATTGCCATGCAACTTCCATCATCATCATATACATGACTTGAGCATTCATTGTCATATTGCTTTGCATGATCGTAAGATAGCTAGCATGATGTTTTCCTGGCTTGTCCGTTTTTTTATGTCATTGCTACGCTAGATCATTGCACATCCCGGTACACCGCCGGAGGCATTCATATAGAGTCATATCTTTGTTCTAGTATCGAGTTGTAATATTGAGTTGTAAGTAAATAAAAGTGTGATGATTATCATTATTAGAGCATTGCCCTAGTGAGTAAAGGATGATGGAGACTATGATTCCCCCACAAGTCGGGATGAGACTCCAGACTTTGAAAATAAATAAAAGAGGCCAAAGAAGCCCAAATAAAAAAAAGAGGCCAAAGAAGCCCACCAAAAAACAAAAACAAAAAAAGAGAGAAAAAGAGAGAAGGGGCAATGTTACTATCCTTTTACCATATTTGTGTATCAAAGTAGCACCATGTTCTTCATATAGAGAGACTCTTGAGTTAACACTTTCATATACTAGTGGAATTTTCATTATAGAACTTGTCTTGTATATTCCGATGATGGGCTTCCTCAAATGCCCGAGGTCTTCATGAGCAAGCAAGTTGGATGCACACCCACTTAGTTTTCAGTCTGAGCTTTCATACACTTATAGCTCTTAGTGCATCCGTTGCATGGCAATCCGTACTCACTCACATTGATATCTATTGATGGGAATCTTCATAGCCCGTTGATACGCCTAGTTGATGTGAGACTATCTTCTCCTTTTTGTCTTCTTCACAACCACTATTATATTCCACCTATAGTGCTATGTACATGGCTCACGCTCATGTATTGCATGAAAGTTTAAAAGGATTGAGAACGTCAAAAGTATGAAACAATTGCTTGGCTTGTCATCGGGGTTGTGCATGATGTGAATATTTTGTGTGGTGAAGATGGAGCATAGCCAGACTATATGATTTTGTAGGGATAACTTTGTTTGGCCATGTTATTTTGAAAAGACATGATTGCTTTATTAGTAGGATCGAAGTATTATTGTTTTTTACGTCAAATGATAAACTATTGCTTTGAATCACTTGTGTCTTAATATTCATGCCATGATTAGATACATGATCAAGATTATGCTAGGTAGCATTCCACATCAAAAATTATCTTTTTTATCATCTAGCTACTCGAGGACGAGCAAGAATTAAGCTTGGGGATGCTGATACGTCTCCATCGTATCTATAATTTTTGATTGTTCCATGCCAATATTCTACAACTTTCTTATACTTTTGGCAACTTTTTATACTATTTTTGGGACTAACATATTGATCCAGTGCCCAGTGCCAGTTCCTGTTTGTTGCATGTTTTTTATTTCGCAGAATGTCCATATCATACGGAGTCCAAATGGGATAAAAACTGACGGAGATTTTTTGTGGAATATATGTGATTTTCGGGAAGAAAAATCAACGCGAGACGATGCTCGAGGGGCCCACGAGGCATGGGGCATGCCTCAGGGGGCAGGCGCGCCCCTGACCCTCGTGGCCACCCCGTAAGGAGGTTGATGCCCTTCTTTCGCCGCAAGAAAGCTAATATCCGGATAGAGATTGTGTTAAAATTTCAGCCCAATCGGAGTTACGGATCTCCGGGAATATAAGAAACGGTGAAACGGTAGGATCTGAACGCAGAAACAGAGAGAGACAGAGAGATGGATCTAATCTCGGAGGGGCTCTCACCCCTCCCACGCCATGGAGGCCATGGACCAGAGGGGAAACCCTTCTCCCATCTAGGGAGGAGGTCAAGGAAGAAGAAGAAGGAGTGGGCTCTCTCCCCCTCTCTTCCGGTGGCGCCGGAACACCACCGGGGGCCATCATCATCACCGCAATCTTCACCAACAACTTCACCGCCATCATCACCAACTCTTCCCCCCTCTATGCAGCAGTGTAACCTCTCTCTTACCTGCTGTAATATGTACTTAAACATGGTGCTCAACGTTATATATTATTTCCCAATGATGTATGGCTATCCTATGATGTTTGAGTAGATCCGTTTTGTCCTATGGGCTATTTGATGGTCAAGATTGGTTTGAGTTGCATGTTTTATTATTGGTGTTGTCCTATGGTACTTTCTGTGTCGCACAAGCGTGAGGGATTCCCGCTGTAGGGTTTGCAATACATTTATGATTCGCTTATAGTGGGTTGCATGAGTGACTGAAACACAAACCCGAGTAACGGGATTGTTGCGTATGGGATAAAGAGGACTTGATACTTTAATGCTATGGTTGGGTTTTACCTTAATGATCTTTAGTAGTTGCGGATGCTTGCTAGAGTTCCAATCATAAGTGCATATGATCCAAGTAGATAAAGTATGTTAGCTTATGCCTCTCCCTCAAATAAAATTGCAATAATGATTACCGGTCTAGTTATCGATTGCCTAGGGACAAATAACTTTCTCGTAACAAAAAGCTCTTTACTAAAACTAACTTAGTTGTTTCTTTATCTAAACATCCCCTACTCTTTATTTACGCTCTCTTTATATTCTTGCAAACCTATCCAAAAACACCTGCAAAGTACTTCTAGTTTCATACTTGTTCTAGCTAAAGCGGACGTCAAGCGTGCGTAGAGTTGTATCGGTGGTCGATAGAACTTGAGGGAATATTTGTTCTTCCTTTAGCTCCTCGTTGGGTTCGACACTCTTACTTATCGAAAAATGTTGGGATCCCCTATACTTGTGGGTTATCAAGACTCACCGTCCTGGATGCAGTATGCCATGGCCTGACGAGCCACGCGCTCCGCGTCCTCCTCCTTCTCTGGCAGCACCCCTTGCATCAGGTATTCCTTGAATTCCTTGGTCCGGCATCCCTCCTGGGGCTCGAGCGCCAGGAGAAGGCGTGCTCCTAAGGTCGGGCCGCAGGCTAGGGCTCCTGAGGCTGGCGGCTGTGGGAGTTCCTCCTGAGGCTGAGTTGCTCTCGAAAGCGGCGGCGTTGCTTATGGCTTTGAGAGCCGCTCCTCGAAGACGCCAGGCTCCTGGGGCTGTCGCTTGGATGCTCTTCTGGTGATGTCGTATGCTTCCTTGTTGGTGCCTCAGGGCACGTGCTGCAATTCCAGGCCCAGAAATTGCTTCTCCATCCTGCACACCTCCATGAGGTATGCTTCCATGTGCTCGTCCTTCGGCTCGTATACCTTGTTGGAGAAGTTGACGAGGAGCTGTGAGTCGCCCCTGATGGTGAGACGCTTCACCCCCAGCACCGCTGCAGCCTTCAGGCCGGCTATGAGGCCCTCGTATTCTGCAATGTTGTTGGAGACCTTCTCGCCCTACTGGAAGCAGAGCTGCACGGCGTAGTAGAGCTTGTACTGAGTGGGCGAGATGAGTACTGCTCCAGCCCCCGCGCCCTGACGCGTGAAGGCACCATCAAAATACATGACCCAGCCGTCAGACGCCTCGCTTCCCGGCGAGAGGGACCGGTCTTCGCCTTCTTCAGACGATGGGGCATCTTTCAACTCTACCACAAAATCAGCGAGTGTGGCCCCCTTGATGACCCTGGTGGTACTGAACTCCAGCTGGAATGCTTGCAACTCGATGTTCCATTCAGCGACTCTTCCGGCAGAGTTGGGGCTCCTGAGAACTCTCTCCAATGGGTATGCTGAGACGACCTTGATGGGGTGGCCCTGGAAGTAGTGCCGTAGCTTTCACGAGGCGACTAGGAGTGCGAGTAGGAGCTTTTGAGGCATGGGGTATCGCGCTCGTGCGTCCCTCAACACCGTGCTGACGAAGTATACCGGGTGCTCGACGAGGGTTGGTGTGCTGGTGAGGTTTGCATCTTCTGGGAGCCGGGGAGTCTCCGGAGGTGGTAGGGCCCCCGATGCTTGGTCGCTTGCCGAAGTCTTCGCGGGTTCGGGGGAGTCGTCCTGCCGAGCCTGACCCTCTACCGCTGCTGCTTCGGCCCTTGCGGCGCCCTTCTGGTCTATCGTCGTCTCTGCTGGAGGCGTGGCATGGCGCGATGCACCCTTGGCTTGGTGTTCTTCCCGAACCGCCACCAAGGCCGTGCTGGCTGAGTACGGGGTGGCAGCCAGGTAGAGCACTAGTGGCTCGCGAGGTCGTGGCACCACCATTATTGGAGGGCTGGTCAGGTATCTCTTGAGGTCTTAGAAAGCTTGGTCGGCCTCCGGGGTCCACTCGAACGGGCCCTTCTTTTTCATCAGCTTGAATAAGGGTAGGGCGCGATCTCCCATCTTGGAGATGAAGCGCCCCAATGCAGTCACCTGACCAGCCAGCTTCTACATTTCCTTGAGGGTTTGCAGTGGACTCGTGTCTTCAATGTCCTTCACCTTTTCTGGGTTGGCCTCGATCCCCCTGTGGGATACCAGGAAACCCAGCAGCTTGCCGGAAGGGACGCCGAACACACATTTCTCCAGATTGAGCCACAAGTCCACCTGGCAAAGGCTTTCAAAGGTCTCCTCTAGGTCTTGGATCAAGGTCTCCGCCTCCCAAGACTTCATCATGATGTCATCGACGTAGGCTTCAGCGTTTCTCCCTCCCTGCCGCCCTAAGGCGATGTGCATGAGTCGCTGGAAGGTTGCGCCCGCGTTGCGCAGTCCGAACAGCATGCAAGTGTAGAAGTACACCCCACACGAGGTCAGGAAGGCCGTCTTCTCCACATCTTCTACCGCCATCTTGATTTAGTGATATCCTGAGAACGCATCCAGGAATCATAGCAAGACGCACTCGGCGGTGGAGTCGACGATCTGGTCGATGCGCGGAAGCGGGAACTGATCTTGGGGGTAGGCCTTGTTGAGGTTGGTGAAGTTGACGCACATCTGCTCCTTCCCGCCTTTCTTGGGGATGACGACGGGGTTTGCCAGCCACTCGGGGTAGCGAACCTCGCGAATGACACCCGCAGCCTCCAACTTGCGGGTTTCTTGGACGATGAAAGCTTGCTTCTCCGTGGAGTACCGCCTTGTCTTCTGCTTCACAGGGCGTACATTGGGGCACACCTTCAGGTGGTGCTCTATTACCTCTCTTGGGACCCCTACCAGCTGATCGGGCTCCCAGGCGAACACTTCCTTGTTTTCACGCAAAAACTTCACTAGCGCCTCCTCCTGAGCGGGCTCGAGGTTGGCGCCTATGGTAAAGGTTGCTCCTGAGGACCCTTCCTGCTTGACCAACACTTGCTTGGTTTCTGCCTTGGCCTGAGTGAAGAACTACTTCTTCTTGGTTGGTACGTCTCCCTTGGCCTTGGAGGTATCCGCATCGGTGGGTCGTGCTCTCGCAACGGCCTTGAGGGTGAGCTTGAGCACTACCAGGGCCTCCTTGGCGTCCCCCTTGATGGTGAGGACACCCTGGCTCCCCGGCATCTTCTTGAGATTGTAAGCAGGATGGGTTGCTGCCATGAACTGGGCCAAAGCTGGGTACCCGAGGATGGTGTTGTATGGAAGGCCAATGCGGGTGATGTCGAAGTCGATGAGCTCGGTGTGGTAGTTGTCGCGCGTGCCGAAGGTCACGGGGAGGCGGATCTGCCCCAGGGAGCGGGCGGGGCCCCCACCAACTCCCGAGAAGGGCTTGCTGGGGCGGAGTCGCTCAAACGATACGTGAAGGAGGCTGAAGGCCTCGACATAGAGCACATTGAGGCCGCCGCCATCGACGAGCGTCTTGGTGATGGATACGTGGCAGATGGTGGGTGCGCACAGCATAGGGAGCGCACCCGAACCGACGGTGGAGGCGGGATGGTCCTCCGAGTTAGGGGTGAGGTTGGCCTCAGGCGCGGCCCAGCCGGGCGGAGCCCCCGAGCGCTTGGAAGCAACACCGATCTGGCGAAGCTACGGCTTGACGTGCCAATCTGAGGTGGTGCTTGCGAACCGCCGAGAAGAGCTGCAATGACGGGGGCCGCCAATTCCCCAAAGCGAGTGACGAAGAGGCTGCGCAGCTCCTCCCAGGTGGCGACAGAAGACTCTGGCAAGTGGAGGAGCCAAGCGCGCGGTGCGCCCACGAGGGCCAATGGGAACCAGTTGGCCAGGATCTTGTTGTCACCCCCGGCTTTCAGGACGGCCTCCTCATATGCTAGCAGGAAAGTAGACGGGTCTGCCGCGCCATCGTAGCGCGGCGGCATCTCCGGCTTGAACTTGGGTGGCCACTGCACCTGCTGCAAGGAGGGGGCAAGGGCTCGGAGCCCCCGAGCGCCGCCGTGGGCACCGGTAGATCCAGATGGAGGGGCGTCCGCCATGGGGAGCGGGCGTGGAGATGGTGGAGCGCGAGCCGACGAAAGGTAGACCCCGGCTCACCCCTACCCGGCGCGCCAAATGTCGGATCACGGGTTCCGGCAAAACCCTTAAGGTTCAAACTCTAGGGCACGCGCGAAGATCTCCCTCCTATCGATCTGCCTCCTAACTTAGCCTAGATCTCACGAACTAACTCGACGAACTCGCAACACAAAGGACACAAGATTTATACTGGTTCGGGCCACCGTTGTGGTGTAATACCCTACTCCAGTGTGGTGGTGGTGGATTGCCTCTTGGGCTGAGGACGAACAGTACAAGGGGAAGGACAACCTCCTGAGGTTGAGGTGTTCTTGTGCTTGGTGCACCTATGTGGTTGAGGATGAACTTGATGATCCCCGTGCCTATGGTGGCGGCTAGTTCTATTTATAGAGGCCCTGGTCCTCTCCCCAAATATTGAGCGGGAAGGGAGCCAACAACGACCAATTTGAAAGGGGACAACTAGTACAAGCTATCCTGGCAAAAGGTGGTCTTCGCCTGCCAAAGGTTCTTGTGGTGACGCCGTCCTGGGCTCCATGGTGACCTCCATCTTGTCGTCCTTCTGGTCTTGGTCTCGTTGCACCAATATGGAAACCTTTGCTTGATGCCTCGGTACTCCGCGCCTACGCTTGCCCCCTTAGCACCAAAGAGGAAACAAGGACATTGCGCGCGGTGGCGCTCGCCTGGTCTTGATCGTCATGGCTTACGTCACGGAAACCTCGCGAGGTTTGCCCGACCTTGGACTCTCCGCCCCTCATGAGCCATCATGGCGAGGCCGCTCCTGAGGAGGTCTTGTGTCATCCGCCTCATGAGGCTTGGACCCTTGCGAGGGTTTTGATTCCTGGTTGATGAAGATGGGTCGTATAGGCCTGCCAGCAAAGCTACGCCGTGGGCCACAGGCAGGCAAGTCTGGGGACCCCCGTTCCCAGAACGCCGACATCGTCATCACCGTCGTTAGCAGTGCTGGGGAGGTCATTTTCCTCAGAGTTGAAGATGGACTTGCTGACGAACGCAGTAGCGAGGGCTAGGCTCGCTACACCAGAGTCCAACTCCTCAGATGCCTCATGTTCCTCATTTTCCTCCGATTCAACCTTAGAGTCCATTTCCTTGCCAATGAATGCCCGAGCCTTCTTGGAGCTGCTCTTCTTGTGAGATGAAGACTTTGAGGATTTTGATGATGAGGACTTTGAAGATTTCTTCTTCTTCTTTGAGTCATCAGAACTGTAATCCTTGTACTTCTTCTTCTTTGATTCCTTTTCCCACTAAGGGCAATCTTGAATGTAGTGACCAGGTTTCTTGCATTTGTGGCAAGTTCTCTTCTTGTAGTCACGAGATGAGGAATCTGATCTCATGTCATCATTTCTTGAGGATTTACCAAAGCGACCACGTCTTGAGAACTTCTGGAATTTCCTCACGAGCATTGCTAGCTACTGGCTCAGTTCTTCAGGATCACCAAGGCTGCTACTAGAATCCTCACCTTCGGATTTAGATACTGCCTTGGCCTTCAGAGCGCGTGATCTACCATAGCTCGGTCCATAGAGATCTCTCTTCTCAGCAAGTTGGAACTCATGAGTGTTTAGCCTCTCGAGGATATCAGCGGGATCAAGTGACTTGTAGTCTCCACGTTCTTGTATCATCAGTGCAAGGGTTTCAAATGAGGAATCAAGCGATCTCAGCAATTTCTTCACCACCTCATGGTCGGTGATGTCAGTGGCACCAAGTGCTTGAAGCTCATTTGAGATGTCAGTGAGGCGATCGAAGGTTTGCTGAACATTTTCATTGTCGAGTCTTTTGAAGCGGTTGAAGAGATTGCGAAGAACGTCAACCCGAGAGTCACACTGTGTTGAGACTCCTTCATTGACCTTGGACAGCCTATCCCAGATAAGCTTTGTTGTCTCCAAAGCACTCACTCTGCCATACCGCCCTTTGCTCAGATGGCCACATATGATGTTCTTCGCTGGAGAGTCGAGTTGCTTGAGTCTCTTCACGTCAGCAACGTTGATGGTAGGAGTGACAGAGGTAACACCATTTTCCACAACATACCAGAGACCATTGTCAATTGCCTCAAGATGCATTCGCATCTTATTCTTCCAGTAGGGGTAGCCCGTCCCATCGAAGGTAGGACACCCAACAGAGGCCTTGATCATACCTGCGGTCGACATAACTAAAACTCTAGGCAGTTAAACCAAAATCACACAGAACAAGGGAGTACCTTGCTCTGATACCAATTGGAAGTGCGTTAAGTTGACTAGAGGGGGGGTGAATAGGCAATTTTTACAAATTCGTCACTGAGGAATTTCACAGTGAGGAAATTCCTAAGTCACGAACTACTAGCAGCGGAATAAGTACTCAGATGCAAGCATAACAGAACAGAAGCACAATCATCATGATGAAATGAAAACAAGCACAGAGTACAGAAAACGTAAACACAAGATAAGCAGGCTGAAGACAAACTGACTGAAGGAATTGAACTGAGGAAATTCAGAAAGTCTTCAGTCAAAGTCTTCAAATAGTTGCGATCAAGTACACAACGCAGTAATGAGGAAATGGAAGGGTTGAGGAAATAGAACTAGTTAGCTCGGTGAAGACAATGATTTGGTAGACCAGTCCCAACTGCTGTGACAGTCGTACGTCTGGTTGGAGCGGCTAGGTATTTAAATCTGAGGACACACAGTCCCGGACACACAGTCCTCACCGTATTCTCCTTGAGATAAGGTCACACAGACCTCGCCCAATCACTTGTGGTAAGTCTTTAGGTGACCTCCAAACCTTCACAAACTCGGTCACTCGGCGATCCACAATTTCCTCTTGGATGCTCTAGACCATGACGCCTAACCGTCTGGAAGATGCACAGTCTTCAAAGGTACACTACAAAAAAAGACACTTCTGTGATGATACTTGTTTGTCACAGTGGGTCACGTTTTCTGTCATGCATGTACATCCATGACGATTTTATGACAGAATCAAGATAGTCATACCTGTGCTATCGTAGAAGTGTTCCATGACATTACCAAAATTATCATCACGGAAGTGTCCACTTCCATGACGATAAATCATGCGTCATAGAAGTGCTTTCGTCAAGGGTGACCGACACGTGGCATCCACCATAACGGGTCGCCGTTACGCTATCGGGTCCAGTTTTGGATCCGATAACCCATTAACAGCCCAGACCAATGAGGATTTTCCATGCGTAAAATTGTCATTGGCCGGAGGAAACACGTGGTGGATCACTGTTGGGACATATGTCATCCATTCATTGGACATGAGGCACCTATGATACGTCGACACGTGGCACGACCCAACAGAGGCCCATTTTGGTGAAAAGGCCGGCCTGTTTGACTTGGTCAAAAGGTAATGGGCCAGCCCAGGGAAAGCCTGTTAACGGCATGTTCGTATGTCGCCCATTTATGGCCCGCTAAATCCCGGCCTGTTACGGCCTATCGGAATTAAGCCCAGTAGCTTCATCTGGGCCGTCCAATATGATTCCAGCCCGTTGTTACTTCCGACCCATGTATGGCCCATGATGTCTTTCGGCCCATATGAGGCCCGGAGTTAAGGCCCGAGATGAAACTGGCCCATAATGAACAGTGTATCACTTTATACCCATTAACGGCCCATTATCTCGTCGGCCGTTTCCAGCCCGTGTTAACTTTCGGCCTTCTAAGGGCCCATTTATTCTTGGGCTCATTTCTAGAATTCGGTTAGTTACAGTCCGTTACTGGCCTGTTTCGTTTGTGGGCCAAATTCAGCCCGTGTTTACATTGGGCCCGTTTTTGGCCCGTTAACCCGTTGGGCTATTTCCATAGCGTTATCAAATATGACCTATTAACGACCCGTTATGGTCCACGAATAGTATGGCCCATGTTTGGCTAAATGATTATATGCCCCGTAGAAGGCCCATGGATCCTACGGCTCGTAGAAGACCAATGGACCCCACAACTCGTAGAAGGCCCATGGATCATAAGGCCTGTAGAAAGTCCATGGATCCTACGGCCCGCAGGAGGCCCATGGTTACAACAGTCCGTGTGTTGCCATGATTATTGTGGCCTAGTTACCAAAAATAGGTTATTGTGGCCACTAGAAAAATGTAGAAAAAGAACTACATTGACTACAAGCAAACAACTAAACAAGACAATAAGGAAATAATTAACCAAGCAACTAACGCTAGCCTATTATAGCCATTACACATATTACATCCACCGGGCATAAAAGTTCACCACCAGTACAAATATAGGGAACAAAGCAGCATATTACATACACCGGCTGTCAAAATTGGCCACTAGTGCAAATAAACGCGGAAGCAAAACAAGTCCATAACTGAAACAACTTCAGAAGAGCTCAAGAAATGTTATCCTGGGTATCCACCATGTTGGCAATAAGCTTAGCAAGCTTATTAGCTTTGTCCTGTTTGGCGCTAAAATCCTCCAACGCTTGTTGTTGCACCAGAAAGTATGCATCTGAATGCTCCAGGGACTTCCGCATTCCTTCCGCTTCTTGTTGCAGCACAGCTGATCGATGTCTTTCAGCTTGTTGTTGAGACTCAAGAAACCGAACTGATTCAGACAGTGAGTTTGAATAGCTTGTGCAAGCGGTAGTGGCCAGTAACTCGAATAGTAAACCAAGACAGGACTTTGGGGTTGCCTCACTGTCTTCAAGATAGTTTTCCTTAGTTTTTTTACCATATTCGTTGGAGACCAACAAGGATGTCTCACGATCCCGAACCTTGTCTGGATTACTTCCGTTATCATTGCTTAATAAGACACTCTTCCCCAATATTCTGTGAGCGTTCTAAAAGAAGAAACAAGCAGACACATAACAGGTTTAGCATGTACTAGTATATGAAACTCATTTCGGTGAACCAGTTCATTAGTAAGGTGGACAAGATTGAACTACCAAGTCTTCTATTGCCAAGTAGTACATTATAAAAGCATCAAACAAACATATATCTATGTCCTATGGTCACTGCATTGTCTTGCCAAATCAAAATAGAGACACGGTTCAAAATATATCAGTTCAAGAGAAAGCAGCACTAAAAGAATACAAAGCGTGGGAAACTAAACGACACAACAAGATTTCAGATGGGTACCACGGGTCTACATGTACAACAACACTATTGGCCCTGTTATGATACTAGTAATGTGCATGATATGAGAAGTCAACTATATACACAATTGAAATTGAAATCAACAGAGCTATTTATAAGAGCAAACCTATTAAAGAAACATGCATAAACATACCTGATGTGCCATTGGAGTTTCCATTGGATAGTTCAATTTTAAAATAAGTTTGTATGAGTAAATACAGTGATACAAGAGCAAAGCAGTATGCACGATAGCAGTGGAATCTTAGATGAGAACATTTGTTCTTCAGGTTTAAGCACTTGTTCTACATGAACAGTGTACAGTAAGACGCAAGCATATAGTACTTAAAATAAAATGAGCTCATAGACCTTACCACATTCTTGGTTTGGGACCAGTAAAGAACAAGGCGTTCCTAGTCATCGTCCAGTAAATGTGTCTTAGGAGAACGTAATGGAATTTGATGAGTTTCTTTGCCAGTGAAGTACATTTTCTTCAGGTAATTCTGATACTACCACCAAACATTCTTGAAGATAGCAGAGGTATTAGCACAGGTTACCTCATCCCGAGTTTCCAAATCGGTCCTTCTCTATAGAGAAAAATGGGAAAATTTGTTGTATTATAACCATCATGGAGGTAGAATGTATGGGAAAAAGCAAAGTAATTGCCATGAATAACATTACTTACACATAACTCCTGGACAAACACCTACAACTGGCATTTTCCTTCATCTTCAGTATAATATTTCCACGATGGGAAGATACACACATAGGATTTAACAACATCAAATGCGATAGATGCTAAACTATGAATGGCTGGTTGTGCTACCTCCACAGGAATAGGTGTACTAACTGGTGGAGTTGGGGTTCACCGTGGAAGTACTGGCGCTTTGGGCACTGGAGCTGCCTTACTAATTGCTCTTGTTTGGGAGCTCTATGGTGGAGATGGTGTTGTGTCAATAGGAACTGGGTTACTATCTGCTGGGGTTGGGGTTATATTGGGTGAAGTTGGTTCTCTATCCATCGCAGTAGGGGTAAAATCTGCGAGAGTCTGGGTTATGTGTGGTAGGGCTGGTTCTCGTGGATGTACAACCGGGGTGCTATCTCCACCAAGAGGTAGCACTGTTTTATTTGAATACCATGTTTTTACTCAGCTAGATACTGATACGTCTCCAATGTATCTATAATTTTTGATTGTTTGATGCTATTATGTTGTCCATCTAGGATGTTTTATACGCATTTATATGCTATTTTATATGATTTTTGGGACTAACCTATTAACCTAGAGCCCAGTGCCAGTTTTATGTTTTTCCTTGTTTTTGAGTTTTACAGAAAAGGAATACCAAACGGAGTCCAATTGACGTGCCAATTTTTGATGATTTTTATGGACCAAAAGAAGCCCCCGTAGTAAAAGAGTTGGGCCAGAAGAGTCTTGGGCCGTCCACGAGGGTGGGGGGCGCGCCCTACCCCCCAGGCGCGGCGCCCTATCTCGTGGACGACTCGGGGACCCTCCTGACTTGTTCCCGACGCCAAAAATTCCTATAAATATATAAACCTCCAGAAAATAACCTAGATCGGGAGTTCCGCCGCTGCAAGCCTCTATAGCCACCGAAAACCAATCTAGAACCATTCCGGCACCCTGCCGGAGCTAGGAATCCCTTTCCCGTGGCCATCTTCATCATCCAGGCGCTCTCTATGCAAGGATGGAGTAGTTCACCCTCGGGGCTGAGGGTATGTACCAGTAGCTATGTGTTTGATTTCTCTCTCTCTCGTGTTCTTTATATGGCACGATCTTGATGTACTGCGAGCTTTGCTATTATAGTTGGATCTTATGATGTTTCTCCCCCTCTACTCTCTTGTAATGGATTGATTTTTCCCTTTGAAGTTATCTTATCGAATTGAGTCTTTAAGGATTTGAGAACACTTGATGTATGTCTTGCATGTGCTTATCTGTGGTGACAATGGGATATTCACGTGATCCACTTGATGTATGTTTTGGTGATCAACTTGCGAGTTTTGTGACCTCGTGAACTTATGCATAGGGGTTGGCACACATTTTTGTCTTGACTCTCCGATAGAAACTTTGGGGCACTCTTTGAAGTTCTTTGTGTTGGTTGAATAGATGAATCTAAGATTGTGTGATGCATATCGTATAATCATACTCACGGATACTTGAGGTGACATTGGAGTATCTAGGTGACATTAGGGTTTTGGTTGATTTGTATCTTAAGGTGTTATTCTAGTACGAACTCAAGGATAGATCAAACGGAAAGAATAGCTTCGTGTTATTTTACTACGGACTCTTGAATAGATCGATAAGAAAGGATAACTTTGAGGTGGTTTCGTACCCTACAATAATATCTTCATTTGTTCTCCTCTATTAGTGACTTTGGAGTGACTCTTTGTTGCATGTTGAGGGATAGTTATATGATCCAATTATGTTATTATTGTTGAGAGAACTTGCACTAGTGAAAGTATGAACCCTAGGTCTTGTTTCAACGCATTGCAATACCGTTTTCACTCACTTTTATCATTAGTTACCTTGCTGTTTTTATATTTTCAGATTACAAAAACCTAGATCTACCATCCATATTGCACTTGTATCACCATCTCTTCGCCGAACTAGTGCACCTATACAATTTACCATAGTATTGGGTGTGTTGGGGACACAACAGACTCTTTGTTATTTGGTTGCAGGGTTGCTTGAGAGAGACCATCTTCATCCTACACTTCCCATGGATTGATAAACCTTAGGTCATCCACTTGAGGGAAATTTGCTACTGTCCTACAAACCTCTGCACTTGGAGGCCCAACAACGTCTACAAGAAGAAGGCTGTGTAGTAGACATCAAGCTCTTTTCTGGCACTGTTGCCGGGGAGGTTAGCGCTTGAAGGTATATCTTTAGATCTTGCAATCGAATCTTTTAGTTTCTTGTTTTATGACTAGTTTAGTTTATAAAAGAAAATTATAAAAAATGGAATTGAGGATGCCTCATATGCTTCATCTTTTTAATGTCTTTTCGTGAAAATAAGGATTCCGATAATTGTGCCAAAGTGTTAGAAGAAGAATGCATTAGAATGTTTGGCACTACATCTTTGAATGATGAGCATGATTGCAATGTTGTTAGTATGAATTCTTTGAATATCCATGATGCTAATGATATGCAAAGCCACAAGCTTGGGAATGCTATGTTTGATGAAGATGATATTTTTAGTCCCCCAAGTTTTGATATGCAAATTTATTATGATGATAGCATGCCTCCTATTTATGATGATTATATTGATGAAAGTGGGTTTGGAAGAGTGTCAACTTTAGGAAGTAATGAACCCACTATCTTGGAGGGTGTTGAATCTTATTGTGACAATTATGAAAGTGGATTTGGAGAGGTCATGACTTTATTTAGTAATGATTCCACTATTTTGGAAGAGGTTCCAATTGATTATGAGAACAAAGTTGCTATCTATGATGATTATTGTGATGACATGTATGCTATAAAGAATAATGATATCCATGAAACTTGTCATCATGATTTTAAATTGCAATTGGATTATACCTCACATGATAGTTATTTTGTTGAGTTTGCTCCCACTACTATTCGTGAGAAGAAATTTGCTTATGTGGAGAGTAATAAAAATTATATGCTTGTAGATCATGAAAATAATACTTTATGTGATGGTTATATTGTTGAATTCATTCATGATGCTACTGAAAATTATTATGAGGGAGGAATATATGCTTGTAGGAATTGCAATAATATCAAGTTTCCTCTCTATGTGCTTAAAATCTTGAAGTTATGCTTGTTTTGCTTTCCTATGCTAGTTGATTATTGTTCCCATAAATTGTTTGCTCACAAAATCCCTATGCATAGGAAGTGGATTAGACTTAAATGTGCTAGTCATATTCTTCATGGTGCTCTCTTTATGTTTCAATTCTTATCTTTTATGTGAGCGTCATTGAAATTATCATGCCTAGCTAAAAAGGCAATAAAGAAAATCGCTTGTTGGGAGAAAACCCAACATTTAATCCTACTATTTTTGTGTTTCCTCATGATTAAGATACTATAGTAATCATGTTTTATGGCTTTTGTTTCAATAAAGTGCCAAGTAAAGCCTTTAGGATCTTCTTGGGTGATTGTTGTTTGATCTTGCTAATAAAAACAGAAAGTATGCGCTCACGAAAATAATTTTAGTTTCTTACCAGAGAGCGATAATATAACAATTCCAATTGAAGTAGATCAATATACAAATTATTTAGGTTTTCCTAATTTTTCAGAATTTTGGGAGTTATAGAAGTATTCGAAACCTCCAGATAGCTACAGACTATTCTGTTTTGACAGATTCTGTTTTCTATGTGTTGTTTGCTTATTTTGATGGATCTATGAGTAGTATCGGAGGGTATGAACCATAGAGAAGTTGAAATACATTAGATATTACACCAATATGAATTTATAATGAGTTCACAACAGTACCTAAGAGGTGATTTATTTTCTTATACTAACGGGGCTTACGAGTTCTCTGTTAAGTTTTGTGTTGTGAAGTTTTCAAGTTTTGGGTAGAGATCCGATAGACTATGGAACAAGGAGTGGAAAGATCCCAAGCTTGGGGATAACCAAGGCTCCCCAAGGTAAAATTCAAGGACAACCAAAAGCCTAATCTTGGGGATGCCCCGGATGGCATCCCCTCTTTCGTCTTCGTTCATCGGTAACTTTACTTGGAGCTATATTTTTATTCACCACATGATATGTGTTTTGCTTGGAGCGTCATTTTATTTTTTTGCTTGCTGTTTGAATAATATTCCAAGATCTGGAATTCTTAAATTTTAGAGTCTTCATATAGTTACATAATTATTCAACTACTCATTGATCTTCACTTATATCTTTCGGAGTAGTTTGTCGTTTGCTCTAGTGCTTCACTTATATCTTTTTAGAGCACGGTGGTGGTTTTATTTTATATAAATTATTGATATCTCATGCTTCACTTATATTATTTTTAGAGTCTTATAAAACAGCATGGTAATTTGCTTTGGTTATAAAATTAGTCCTAATATGATGGGCATTCAAGATGGGTATGATAACAACTTTCATATAAAGTGCATTGAATACTATGAGAAGTTTGATACTTGATGATTGTTTTGAGATATGAAGATGGTGATATTAGAGTCATGCTAGTTGAGTAGTTGTGAATTTTAGAGATAGTTGTGTTAAAGTTTGTGATTCCCGTAGCATGCATGTATGGTGAACCGTTATGCGATGAAGTCGGAGCATGCTTTATTTTTTGATTGTCTTCCTTATGAGTGACGGTCGGGGACGAGCGATGGTCTTTTCCTATCAATCTAGCCCCCTATGAGCATGCACGTCGTACTTTGTTTCGATAACTAATAGATTTTTGCAATAAGTATGTGAGTTCTTTATGACTAATGCTGAGTCCATGAATTATACACACTCTCACCCTTCCGCCATTGCTAGCCTCTCTAGTACCCTGCAACTTTCGCTGGTACCATAAACCCATCATTTACCTTTCTCAAAACAGCCACCATACCTACCTATTATGGCACTTCCGTAGCCATTCCGAGATATATTGCCATGCAACTTACCACCGATCCGTTTATTATGACACGCTTCATCATTGTCATATCGCTTTGCATGATCATGTAGTTGACATCGTATTTGTGGCAAAGCAACCATTCATAATTCTTTCATACATGTCACTCTTGATGCATTGCACATCCCGGTACACCACCGGAGGCATTCACATAGAGTCATATTTTTTTCTAAGTATCGAGTTGTATTTTTTGAGTTGTAAGTAAATAAAAGTGTGATGATCACCATTGTTAGAGCATTGTCCCACGTGAGGAAATGATGATGGATACTATGATCCCCCACAAGTCGGGATGAGACTCCGAACAAAAAATAAAAAAGAGAAAAAAGAGGCCATAAAAAAGAGAAGGCCCAAAAAACAAAAAAAATGAGAGAAAAAGGGAGAAGGGGCAATGCTACTATCCTTTTACCACACTTGTGCTTCAAAGTAGCACCATGATCTTCATGATAGAGAGTCTCCTATATTGTCACTTTCATATACTAGTGGGAATCTTTCATTATAGAACTTGGCTTGTATATTCCAATGACGGGCTTCCTCAAAATGCCCTAGGTCTTCGTGAGCAAGCGAGTTGGATGCACACCCACTTAGTTTCTTTTTGAGCTTTCATACACTTATAGATCTAGTGCATTTGTTGCATGACAATCCCTACTCACTCACATTGATATCTATTGATGGGCATCTCCATATCCCGTTGATACGCCTAGTTGATGTGAGACTGTCTTCTCCACAACCACCATTCTATTCCACCTATAGTGTTATGTCCATGGCTCACGCTCATGTATTGCGTGAAGATTGAAAGAGTTTGAGAACATCAAAAGTATGAAACAATTGCTTGGCTTGTTATCGGGGTTGTGCATGATTTAAATATTTTGTGTGATGAAGATAGAGCATAGCCAAACTATATGATTTTGTAGGGTTTCTTTGGCCATGTTATTTTGAGAAGACATGATTACTTGGTTAGTATGCTTGAAGTATTATTATTTTTATGTCAATATTAAACTTTTGTCTTGAATCTTGCGGATCTAAACATTCGTGCCACAAGAAAGAAAATTACATTGATACTTATGTTAGGTAGCATTCCACATCAAAAATTCTGTTTTTATCATTTACCTACTCGAGGACGAGCAGGAGTTAAGCTTGGGGATGCTTGATATGTCTCCAACGTATCTATAATTTTTGATTGTTCCATGCTATTATATTATCCATCTAGGATATTTTATATGCATTTATATGCTATTTTATATGATTTTTGGGACTAACCTATTAACCTAGAGTACAACCATTATTGTTCGACTTCCGGAAGAGGCGAAGATCCAAGCGCAAGGCTAGTCATAGTGGGAGTAACATAAGTAGGAGTACCTCCTTTTTTATTCTAGAAATAACCACACGCAAATATTGGACGGTAGCAGCACATCAACTGAATCAAAAATCGAAACCTTCCCCCCAGTGCCATATGAGCCCGCCGCTCCACATTGATGGCAAGTCAGGGCGATGAGACCTCTCACTGCTTCCGCCGTTGAAGCGATGCGCCGACCGAGGGCACCGTCCGCTGCACGCCCAACATTTCAGAATACACATACTTTGTGAGGAAAAAGGTGGGGCCATTATTAATGATATAATATTATAGTAAAGGGACTAACTATTGTAAGTAGGCTATGTATTAGGTTGGTTCTAGATGATGTGTCAACTTCATATAGCCAGATGTTGGCTATACTATTAACCATGCTCTAAGTGTGGTGTGAGTCGGAAAATTTACTAAGTCATTAATTAATAATTAATGGATGCCTTAATTACTCAGCCATTTCTGATTCTTTTAGATAGTGGGGCTATTATTGACTTGGACGTGGGGTTTGAGCCAAAGGCCTACTATTATACTACTTGGTCTTACTTGCACGACCGACCTGACAGGCTCTACCCTAGCCGCCGATGTATCATATGGTCTTGCACCATTCCAGATCTTAGCACCGCCACGGAATTCTTCTCCATCCCTCCTTCCGGCGTGCACCGCGAGAAGGGACAGCAGTCCTCCGAACCACGTCTTTCGTGATCCTGTACGGGAGAGGGGCGATCAGGTTTTTGGGGAGCACACTGATGTGACTGCTGCCAGCGACGACTTCCTCAATGACAACCTTCTTCCCCGACCTCAGTAACCTCTTCATCAACGACATGAGTGACAACATCAACTACAACAGTTCTGCTCCCACTGTACAGTATGTGATTTTGTCCTCCTGGTTTAGTCCGCATCATTACTTTGATCTTTGCTATTGTCGTCATGATCTATTTACTGTTGATTCGGATTACATCTCATAGTAAATTGCTCATATATTCAACAATCCAATCCAAAAACCTGCTTATAGGCAATTTACTCCGAGTGGTTTTGCTGCGCTTTTGAAGCTGCCTACTTTTAAGGGGGTGCAATATAAAAGGTGGCGCACAAGAGCAGTATATTGGTTTCAGATCATGTACTGCTATGACGCCACTAAGGGTAAGCCTGAGGGCGATCTTAATCCTACACAGCAGGAAGCTTTTGAGAACATGGATACCCTCTTCAAAGCCGCCCCGCTGAGTGTTCTTGACGATTCCATTGTGGATTCATATATGTCATTTGATAGCGGCAAAGACATGTGGGCTCCGCTCGAGGCCACATTTGGGGCCTCGGGCGCTGGCAACGAGTTGTACGTCATGGAGCAATTCTGTGACTACAAGATGACTGATGAGCGCTCTGTTGTTCAGCAGACTCATGAGATACAGTCACTTGCTAAGGAACTTGAGTACTTCAAGTGTGTGTTGCCGGACAAATTTGTTGCTGGGACCATCATTGCCAAGCTTCCACCTTTGTGGAACGATTTTGCTACTTCTCTGAAAAACAAGAGACATGAGTTTTCTGTTTCGGATCTCATTAGCACTCTTCATTTTGAAGAGAAGGCGAGAGCAAAATACACACGTGCTTCATTCGCTGAGGGAGCTTCTAGTGCCCACATGGTACACGAGAAGAACTTCCAGCCCAACCAGCCCCAAAACAACAAGAATAAATCTCAGGGGAAAGGCAAGTTTGATGCAAAGAACAAGTCGTCACATTCTACCAATTTCAAGAAGAATTTCATAACGGGAAGGGATACAAACCTCAATTTTGGCAGCACCACACAAAACTTATATGGCTGCATCTACCTACTGTCAGCTAACCTCATGGTGCTCCAGGTATTCCTACATTCGTAACTAGGTACAATCACCACCACAAGATGAAATAAGCTTATTCATACATTGACTTGCTGATTGCAGTGCAGAACGATCCTGTCATGTGTGGAGTAGCAAACAAGTAGTGCAGCCGAAGGTGGAAATCAACCAAGGACTTATGAAATTATATATAATCTTCCTCAGGCAGGTCAGTATCCCCTTCATCCAGATGATCATGTTTTGTCATGCCGAGCTATTGATATGTGCTACTATTTTGCAACACCGTTTAAGTATAGCTATTGTTTTCCTATCTTTTCAGATTCAGGACAATGAAGATGATTTCAGGGGAACTGCACAATATGGACTCATGTTGAGTCATCTCTATTGCCTCATGTGTTTGCTGCAAATGTTTCAACATCAATTGCAAGATGAGGCAGCTAGCTAGCTGTGGAGTTGCCAACATGCTCAAAGTGCTCGCAACATTAAGAAGAAACAAGCATGCCCAGGAAATTAATGCGTGCGCAGGGAGGCCCTTTGCGCAGAGAAGCATCGACCGATTTTCTTTATTTCCACACCTTCTCATAGCTTTGTATTGGTTATAGTATGGTGAATCACCGAGATGCATAAACATGCTGAACTTTTGTTCTTCTAAATGTTAGTATGCATACCGTATCTTCTGAAGCTTAGTTTAATGTAAATGTTGACTAGCCTGTGAACCTTCACAATATAGTAAGTATATTGTAGGCCTATTATTTGACACCTCACTTTGCCGCGCTACGTGACCAGTGTGAGTGTCTGCATCCAGTATCGCATCCTCTAATTTGGTGGATGCCAAGTTGAAAAAGGTTACCGATGAGTAGCCATAAGCTGGAGGCGTCTCTATTTTTCTTTCGAACGGGTAATAAGCTGGAGAGTGTCTCAGGCTCCCTCTAGCACAAGGCCCTCCAGTACGAAACACGGGCAACCGACTGGGCCGATACAAAAGCCTATCCATCTTAAAGCCCATTTGTTTTAGTTTTTTGCGAGGAGAAGCCCATATTTCTTGAAGAGGGGGGATCCCAGGAAAACCCTCCTTCCTCCTTGCTTCCACTTACGCTTCCGTCTTGCCCCAATTCCCCTCGCTCCCCATCTTCCTCACTCTTCCAAAAAAACGCTCACCTTCTTCCTCACTCATACAGAAAACGCCCGCTCCTCTTCTTCCACTCCCACAGAAAACCCCAGCCCTCCTACTTCCCCACTCGCGCTGCCACTAGGCTCGTCTCTCGCTACTCTGCTCAAATCCGTGAGCTCGGCGCGACGCCCACAAGGAAAATGGAGTCGGCTGGCCCTAGCGCCAAGAAGATGAGGCTCCCGCCAGCGGCGACGCCGGTTGTAGATCCCGCACCCGGCATTTCCCAAATTTTCAATTTGGAATGTTATACACTAGATCATCATTGCATATCATATTTTATTACATTTTGGTTGATCCTAGAAAATTCTACGCAACTCAAGGACCCTCGGAGAGAGTTGGGGATTTCGTTATTTTCATATTTGAGTTTCTCAAATTTTGAAAATAGGATCATTTGATTTTATTTATTTTATCTTCAATTATTTCTATTATCAAAATATGAGAGAGGGAATAAAATGACTTTCCCAAAATAAAGAAATATTGAGGATTTAATAAAAAATCAAATAAGATTTTATTTTGGTTTTATTTGCTATTTTATTTGAATTTAGGAAAAATGTGCGTTTTTCAAAATTGCATTTAGGTCCCAAATAAATGTTCATCCTGTGCGACTTGATTTAAGAAGCCAGGAAAAATTTATTTCGGGATTTTTGGAGTCCGTTTAGTATTCCTTTTGTTTTTTTCTGAGCGTAACTATTTAAAAAAAACGCGCAACCAACTTAGCGGGCCGTGTCCGACCTGGACACCCGGCCCGGCCGGCTTTAAATAGCCGGGAAGCCCAGCCGCCACCCCCACCGAAAACCATAGCCACCTCTAGCCCGCCGCCGCCGCCCTAGCGCGCCGCCGCCAGCGCCGCCGCCCGCGCCGCCGTCGCCGGAGGTAGATCTCGCCGCCGGTTATTTTTAAATCGATCGGTTTTTTGTCGGTTCATTCGGTTTTTTAGTTTGTTTTTTTAAATAGATCAGTTTTCTGGTTTATTTAATTAGCAAGTGTTTGGTCGTTCGTTCGTTTTAACGAACGCGTTCTTCATTTAGGTCTAGATAACGAACGTTTGTTCGTTGATCTGTTCGTCGTTTTTCTTTTTCTCGGATTAAATCCGTGATTTTTCTGATCGCGAGTTCTGATTGCGATTTTCGTTTTAATTTAATTTTTCGCTCGTAAATCGGAATCAGGCGATTCAAGCGCCCGGAGTTTCGTCTCAAAATCCTCTTTCCGTTTAACCAACTCAAACAAGTTTTTGCCACTGTAAAAATTGCCCTAGATCCAGAATAGTAAACAAAGCCTGTTTCTTTTACCATTTGTCTTTCGTTGCTCCGTCCGATTTGATTCTTTTTGCCAACCGGAGTTCTTAAGTTGAACTTTCTGGTTAGATCTCTTATTCGAGTTTTACCTATGCATTAGATGAGTACTTATTGTATGCTTGTTTGTTTGCGATAGAGTACCCGAAGTGCGCCGCTTGCTACTTCGAATCGCTAGGTTTTCCGGATCATCAGCAAGGCAAGTAACACTTTGATCATACCTAGTACTACCCAGTTTTATTGCATTAGATCAATCCTCACACATTGCATGATTAGGACCTAATTAAATTGTGGGTTTGGGAAGTAGTTGAGGTAGAACCTATTACCTGTTTATTACCAAACCTTTGGGAGTTACTTCTACGTTTGCTTATTATGCCATGCTATGCTAGTAGACGTGGATTGGGTGAGTGTATCCATGACAGATGTGAGATTGTTAAATTAATGGTTTATCTAAGGTGGCAACTTGAACACACATCTGGGTGGATTGAGGCACCTGGGTATTCCAGCGATTGCATGTTTTCTTTTGGACCGTCACCTAGGCTCAAAGGGATCATGAGATTATTCATGCTAGAAACTTCCGTGTGCAGCCACAAGCTACTATGGGCTCTAGCATAGTTGACTAAGTCGTGCGAACTCTTACAGTGGTAGACTAGCAGATGTAGGGGATGTAGGTTGGTACGGTCTACCCGTTCGTAAGGTGCTGGCGCTTCTGAAAGACTATGTCTCGGTCATCCGTTTCTCAAACACCATGTAGTGCGAGAAAGCAAACGGAGGAGATCGAGTCTTGTGGGGAAAAGTATGCAAACCTATGCAGAGTGTATAAACTAATCATGGTTAGTCGTGTCCCCGGTTATGGACATCTTGAGTATCTAGTACCTGGATTATCATGTGAATCTCATCATGTTACTCTAAATTAATTTTGTTGGGTTTTGTTTAATGATGATGCTTAATTGGGATTGAGAATGTTGTCAACCATTCTCAATGTTTAACAACTACCATGATAGTT
The DNA here is from genome assembly GCF_018294505.1 of Triticum aestivum. Taxonomy (NCBI): domain Eukaryota; kingdom Viridiplantae; phylum Streptophyta; class Magnoliopsida; order Poales; family Poaceae; genus Triticum; species Triticum aestivum. The sequence goes on along the minus strand of NC_057797.1, from coordinate 513,235,342 downwards.
AAATAAAATTTATTCCTTTGCAGTAGGGAAAAATTGGCTTTACGCAAAACTGTAACCATCGAGCTTTCCACCAGCCAAATATGCATGTAGTATAGCCTTATTCCTTCATTACTCTCTATGTGTTACTTTGCCAGCATATTCCATGTGCTGACCCGTTTCGGGCTGCAACGTTAATGTTGCAGATTTTTCAGACGACGATTAAGGTGCTTTTAGGTCGTGGTTCTATACTCAGTGATGCCGTTGGAGTTGATGGACTCACTTATCTTCCAAGCCTTCCGATGTTATCGTTATTAGATGGCCTTAAGCCATATTTATTGTAGTAAGTTCTCTTTTGAGACTCTCGATGTAATAAGTGTGTGATTGCTACTCTGTTATAAATCCTTCAAGTATTGTGTGGTGTCAGCATTACTGATCTAGGGATGACACCTGAGCACAGAGATTGGACCGTTTGAGGTCTGGTCGCTACAAGATGGTATCAGAGCACACGCTGACTGCAGGACACGACCACTAAGCTAAAGACCTAGATCACTACTCACTCTCTTCTCTTTCTGACCTCTCATCTTTTCTACTCTTTTAGGATGGGGGATGCAAGGAACAAGTTCACACAACTGGATGAAGATACACCCTTTAGACGTCATCATCATCGACGACACCGACTCGGATCCAGATGATAGCGATGATGAGTATGTTGATGAAGCTGGAGCAGATATCATGGAGTCTGCAACCGAAGAATATTTCTAGTAGACCACCCCATCAGTAGTAGTAGTCCACCATGTAAATATAGTTGTCCGAGCACTTTTATGATAGATAGATCGATTGTATGCCCTTGTTTGATTGATTGAATAAAGTGAATTGTTTGCTTTTGCCTCATGTGCATATGGGTAGTGTTTTCTCTTTAGACCCCTCTATTCTTAAATCTCATATTTTCTAAACCCTCAGATGCCTCCGAGATGTGACCCCGGATTTACCTTCCCACCAGAGCTCACCCAGTTGATTCAGCAGCAGAACACATTGATGCAGTTGCTAGTCCAGAATCAGAATCAGGGGAACAACAACAACAACCCACCACCACCACCACCACCACCACCTGTTGATCACTTAGCCCATTTTCTTAGGCTGAATCCGCCGGTGCTTTCCAGTAGCACCGAGCCGATAGTAGCAGATGATTGGCTCCGTAAGACTACAAGGGAGTTGACCACAGCAGGATGCACAGATGCGGAAAAGGTGAAGTTTGCCGCACATCAGCTTGAAGGACCCACATCATCATGGTGGGAAAATTTCACAGCCACTTTCCCTGTCGACACTGTCACGTGGGATCAGTTTCAGCAGGCTTTTCGTACTGCCCATGTTTCAGCAGGAGCTATGGCCATGAAGAAGCGAGAGTTTCGCAACTTGCGCCAAGGAGGACGGACAATTGGCCAGTATGTGGAGGACTTTAGTAAGCTGGCACGTTATGCCCCAGATGACATTGCTACGGATGCAGCTAAGCGGGAGAAGTTTCTGGAAGGACTGAATGATGAGTTGAGCATGCAGTTGATGGTAGCAACCTTCAACAACTACCAGGAGTTGGTAGATCATGCTCTCATGATTGAAGGGAAGCAGCAGCAGATTGAGAATCGCAAGAGGAAGTATGGACAAGGGAAGTACAATACAGGAGCTCAGCAGAAGCCATGTTTTACCCCTAGACCGGGAGGACATTCTCAGCATACCCATCGAGGAGGTAGCTCGCACAATCACAATGGCACCAAGAATGGTAATGGGAATGGGGGAAGCAACGGCCAGAACCGCACCAACCCATCGACCCCAGCCAAGAGAGACCTAAGCCAAGCCACTTGCTTTAAGTGCCAGAAGACCGGACATTATGCCAATGAATGTCCTGAATCCCAGAATGGAAATGGCAATGGAATCTCTGGGAATAAGCCAAACCCTTTCAATAGGGGATAGGTGAACCACGTTAATGTGGAGGAGGTTGAAGAGCAGCCGGATGCCGTATTTGGTAAGTTTTTGGTTAAGTCATTTACTGCACTCGTTCTTTTTGATACTTGTGCATCGCATTCATACATATCAAGGGGATTTGTGGATAAGTATAAACTACCAACCCAAGCCCTTAGATCACCCATGTTAGTAACCTCGCCTGAAGCAGAGTATATGGCCAGTCTATGGTGTGCTCGGTTACCATTAAGGATTGGTAACTACGTTTTTCCCTCAGACCTAATAGTATTGGAATCTCAAGGATTGGATGTGATATTAGGCATGGATTCGTTATCAAAGTATGAAGGAAATATAGAATGTGCCAGCAAGTCAATTTTGCTTACCACGCCAGAAGGGAGAAGGATCAAGTATGTATCCGGGCATGTGCCGAAAAGGACTCAAGTAAATTGTTTAATAGGAGTTGTGCAGGAGAAAGTACCAGTGGTGAAAGATTTCCCTGATGTATTTCCAGAAGAGTTGCCAGACATGCCACCGAATAGAGATATTGAGTTTTTGATTGAGCTTTTGCCAGGCACAGGGCCAATATCTAAGAGACCATATAGGATGCCCGCAAAGGATTTGGTGGAGATTAAGAAGCAGATTAAGGAGTTACTGGATAAAGGATATATTCGCCCAAGTTCTTCACCTTGGGGATCGCTAGTACTTCTAGTGGAGAAGAAGGATGGATCGTTAAGGATGGCTGTTGATTATCGGGGATTGAATGAAGTAACCATCAAGAACAAGTACCCACTACCGATGATCAATGATCTGTTTGATCGATTGCAAGGAGCTAAGGTATTTTCCAAGATCAATATGCGATCAGGATACCACCAGTTGAAGATTCGAGAACAGGATATACCTAAGACGGCTTTTACCACCAGGTATGGCCTGTACGATTATACCGTTATGTCATTTGGTCTGACTAACGCACCTACATATTTTATGAACATGATGAACAAAGTTTTTATGGAGTTTTTGGATAAGTTCGTCGTAGTGTTCATTGATGATATCCTGCTTTACTCGAAGAATGAAGAGGAGCATAAGGAGCATTTGCGTTTGGTTCTTGGAAAGCTCAGAGAACATCAATTATATGCCAAGTTTAGCAAATGTGAGTTTTGGTTGAAGTTAGTTGGATTTCTCGGACACGTTTTATCTAGAGAAGGTATAACAGTAGATCCCACTAAGGTTGACACCGTGACAAATTGGGAAGCCCCAACAATAGTTGGAGAGATCCGGAGTTTCCTTGGACTCGCAGGATACTACCGGAGGTTTATTGACAATTTCTCAAAGATTGCGAAGCCTATGACGGAGTTGTTGAAGAAGGATACCAAGTTCATATGGACTAAGGAATGTGAGGCCAGTTTCCAGGAGTTGAAGAAACGTTTGGTTACATCACCCGCGTTGATTTTGCCAGATCAGACCAAGGATTATGAGGTGTATTGTGACGCTTCACGTCAAGGACTTGGAGCAGTGCTTATGCAGGAAGGAAGAGTTGTTTCATATGCCTCACGACAGCTTAAGCCTCATGAGTTAAATTATGCTACGCATGATTTGGAGTTAGCAGCCGTAGTGCATGCATTGAAAACCCGGAGACACTTTCTCATTGGAAACCATTGTGAGGTGTACACGGATCACAAGAGTTTGAAGTATATTTTCATGCAGAAGGAGTTGAACCTCAGACAAAGGAGATGGTTGGAGCTCATCAAGGATTATGATATGAGATTGCACTATCACCCCGGAAAGGCTAACATAGTTGCCGATGCACTGAGCCGTAAAAGTCATGTCAACACCTTAATGACGGGAGATTTACCAAGGGAGTTAGCAGAAAATCTTCGTGAGCTATGTTTGGAAATAGTTCCGAGAGGCTATGTAGCAGCACTGGAGATTCAGTCTACTTTGATGGATAAGATCAGAGACACCCAGAAGACTGGCAAGGAGATTGCCTCTATAAAGGAGAAAATGAGCAAAGGAAAAGCTATGGGATTTCGTGAAGATGAGCACGATACCTTATGCTTTGAAGACCGTGTTTATGTGCCAAATGATTTGGAGATCAGGTAGTTAATTCTGCAAGAGGCCCATGATTCACCCTATTCGATTCACCCAGGAAATACCAAGATGTATCTGGATTTGAAGGATATTTTCTGGTGGACCGGAATGAAGAAGGATATTGCGGAGTATGTAGCAGTTTGTGTTGTATGTCAAAGAGTAAAGGCAGAGCATTAGAAGCCAGCAGGATTGCTACAGCCATTGCCGATACCCGAATGGAAGTGGGATAAGTTAGGCATGGATTTTATTACGGGTTTACCCAGAACTCATTCAGACTATGATTCGATTTGGGTTGTAGTCGATCGTTTGACAAAGGTAGCTCATTTCATTCCAGTAAAGACTACCTATACCAGTGCAAAGTTGGCAAAGATATACATGACCATGATTGTATGTCTGCATGGAGTTCCAAGGAGCATTGTATCAGATAGAGGAACCCAATTCACCTCAAAGTTCTGGAATCAGTTGCACTAAACTTTGGGTACCAGACTGGAGTTTAGTACAGCTTTCCATCCGCAGACAGATGGACACACCGAGATAGTCAACCAGATTTTGGAGGATATGCTGAGAGCTTGTGCGCTAGATTATGGATCTAGTTGGGACGAGAATTTGCCATATGCAGAGTTCTCTTACAACAACAATTATCAATCCGGTTTGAAGATGGCCCCTTTCTAAGCCTTGTACGGAAGGAGGTGCAGGACCCCATTGTCGTGGGATGAAGTTGGAGACCGCCAGTTGTTTGGACCGGATCTGATTAAGGAGTCTGAACAGAAAGTGAAATTGATTCGCGATAGTCTTAAGGTAGCTCAATCCAGGCAGAAGAGCTACGCAGATTCTAAACGCAAGGAGACAGTTTACGAAGTCGGAGACCGAGTTTATCTTCGAGTATCTCCACTTCGAGGAGTTAAGCGCTTTGGAGTTAAGGGAAAGTTAGCGCCATGTTTTGTGGGACCATACAAAGTTTTGGAGCGTATGGGAGAAGTTGCTTACAAGTTGGAATTGCCTGAAGGATTATCAGGAGTTCACGATGTGTTCCACGTTTCCCAGTTGAAAAAGTGCCATGCATAGATGGCTGATATACCGCTGAGAGATACAGTGCCACTGGAAGCGATTCAGTTGGACAGTGATTTGACCTATGAGGAGAAACCAGTTAAGATTCTAGAGTATGCCAGTCGAGTCACCCGCAGCAAGGTTATCAAGTTTTGCAAAGTTCAGTGGAGCCACCACGCGGAGGATGAATCCACCTGGGAGCGAGAGGAAGAATTGTTGAAGGACCACCCTCACCTATTTTCTAGCCAACCTGAATCTCGAGGGCGAGATTCATCTTAAGGGGGGTAGGTTTGTAACATCCCAAATTTTCAATTTGGAATGTTATAGACTAGATCATCATTGCATATCATATTTTATTGCATTTGGTTGATCCTAGAAAATTCTACGCAACTCAAGGACCCTCGGAGAGAGTTGGGGATTTTGTTATTTTCATATTTGAGTTTCTCAAATTTTGAAAATAGGATCATTTGATTTTATTTATTTTATCTTCAATTATTTCTATTATCAAAATATGAGAGAGGGAATAAAATGACTTTCCCAAAATAAAGAAATATTGAGGATTTAATAAAATATCAAATAAGATTTTGTTTTGGTTTTATTTGTTATTTTATTTGAATTTAGGAAATATGCGCGTTTTTCAAAATTGCATTTAGGCCCCAAATAAATGTTCATCCTGTGCGGCTTGATTTTAGAAGCCCGGGAAAATTTTTTTCTGGATATTTGGAGTCCGTTTAGTATTCCTTTTGTTTTTTTCTGAGCGTAACAATTTTTTTTAAAAACGCGCAACCGACTTACCGGGCCGTGTCCGACCTGGACACCCGGCCCGGCCGACTTTAAATAGCCGGGAGGCCTAGCCGCCACCCCTACCGAAATCCTAGCCGCCTCTAGCCCGCCGCCGTCGCCCTAGCGCGCCGCCGCCAGCGCCGCCGCCGCCGGTTATTTTTAAACCGATCGGTTTTCTGTCGGTTCGTTCGGTTTTTAGTTTGTTTTTTTAAATCGATCGGTTTCCCGGTTTATTTAATTAGCAAGCGTTCGCTCGTTTGTTCATTTTAACGAACACGTTCTTCGTTTAGGTCTAGATAACAAACGTTCGTTCGTTAATTTGTTTGTCGTTTTTCTTTTTCTCGGATTAAATCTGCGATTTTTCTGATCATGATTTCTGATCTGATTTTCGTTTTAGTTTAATTTTTTGCTCATTTATCGGAATCAGGCGATTCAAGCGCCTGGAGTTTCGTCTCGAAACCCTCTTTCCGCTTAACCAAATCAAACAAGTTTTTGCCACTGTAAAAATTGCCCTAGATCTAGAATAGTAAACGAAGCCTGTTTCTTTTGTCGTTTGTCTTTCGTTGCTCCGTCCGATTTGATTCTTTTTGCCCACCGGAGTTCTTAAGTTGAACTTTCTGGTTAGATCTCTTATTCGAGTTTTACCTGTGCATTAGATGAGTACTTATTGTATGCTTGTTTGTTTGCGATAGAGTACCCGGAGTGCGCCGCTTGCTACTTCAAATCGCTAGGTTTTGCGGATCATCAGCAAGGCAAGTAACACTTTGATCATACATCCTACGACCAGTTTTATTGCATTAGATCAATCCTCACACATTGCATGATTAGGACCTAATTAAATTGTGGGTTTGGGAAGTAGTTGAGGTAGAACCTATTACCTGTTTATTACCAAACCTTTGGGAGTTACTTCTACGTTTGCTTATTATGCCATGCTATGCTAGTAGACGTGGATTGGGTGAGTGTATCCATGACAGATGTGAGATTGTTAAATTAATGGTTTATCTAAGGTGGCAACTTAAACACACATCTGGGTGGAATGAGGCACCTGGGTATTCCAGCGATTGCCTGTTTTCTTTTGGACCGTCACCCAGGCTCAAAGGGATCATGAGATTATTCATGCTAGAAACTTCAGTGTGCAGCCACAAGCTACTATGGGCTCTAGCATAGTTGACTAAGTCATGCGAACTCTTACAGTGGTAGACTAGCAGATGTAGGGGATGTAGGTTGGTACGGTCTACCCGTTCGTAAGGTGCTGGCGCTTCTGAAAGACTATGTCTCGGTCATCCGTTTCTCAAACACCATGTAGTGCGAGAAATCAAACGGAGGAGATCGAGTCTTGTGGGGAAAAGTACGCAAACCTATGCAGAGTGTATAAACTAATCATGGTTAGCCGTGTCCCCGGTTATGGACATCTTGAGTATCTAGTACCTGGATTATCATGTGAATCTCAGCATGTTACTCTAAAATTAATTTTGTTGGGTTTTGTTTAATGATGATGCTTAATTGGGATTGAGAATGTTGTCAACCACTCTCAATGTTTAACAACTACCATGATAGTTAAATAAAATTTATTCCTTTGTAGTAGGGAAAAATTGGCTTTACGCAAAACTGTAACCATAGAGCTTTCCACCAGCCAAATATGCATGTAGTATAGCCTTATTCCTTCATTACTCTCTATGTGTTACTTTGCCAGCATATTCCATGTGCTGACCCGTTTCGGGTTGCAACGTTAATATTGCAGACTTTTTAGACGACGATTAAGGTGCTTTTAGGTCATGGTTCTATACTCAGTGATGCCGTTGGAGTTGATGGACTCACTTATCTTCCAAGCCTTCCGATGTTATCGTTATTAGATGGCCTTAAGACATATTTATTGTAATAAGTTCTCTTTTGAGACTCTCGATGTAATAAGTGTGTGATTGCTACTCTGTTATAAATCCTTCAAGTACTATGTGGTGTCAGCATTACTGATCCAGGGATGACACCTGAGCACAGAGATTGGACCGTTTGAGGTCTGGTCGCTACAAGATGGTATCAGAGCACACGCTGACTGTAGGACACGACCACTAAGCTAAAGACCTAGATCACTACTCACTCTCTTCTCTTTCTGACCTCTCATCTTTTCTACTCTTTTAGGATGGCGAATGCAAGGAACAAGTTCACACAACCGGATGAAGATACACCCTTTAGATGTCACTTGAAGGAAGTCACTAGGTACCTGAACATAGGAGTACCAAGCTTCACCGGAATCTACAACGCCACTCTACCTGAAGAAGAGCGCTGGATGATTCAAGTTCAAGTTCCAGGAAGGACGTTCATGCCAGTCACTGAGCCCATAGAGTTTTCTTTTGATGCACCAACATGGAGTCTAGGAAAGAGCATGGCAGCTCACATCGCCATGGGATGCATTGGAGAAGTTTACTGCAATGATCTCAAGGATACTATCTACCAGATTTGTGGGCGCCGAGATGAGCACTGGGAGATGATCAGCACCAAGAAGGATAGATCAATTGCAGCTTTTATCCAGGAGTTAAACCAACACATTCGATGTCAAGAGAACCAGATGTGCACCGACATGATAGATCTGAAGAAGGCAAGAACAAGAATCAAGGAACTGGAGGGAGAACTCAAGGCTACACGTGAAGATTATGAAGAGGAAATCGAAGTATTAGTGGAGAAGAATGGCGATCTGATCAAGAAGATTGGAATATTTATGGGAGGCCCTACACCGGTAGAAGAAGACGAAGAACCCAAGGAAATTCGCCCGGAAGACTACATCATCATCGACGACACCGACTCGGATCCAGATGATAGCGATGATGACTATGTTGATGAAGCTGGAGCAGATATCATGGAGTCTGCAACCGAAGAATATTTCTAGTAGACCACCCCATCAGTAGTAGTAGTCCACCATGTAAATATAGTAGTCCGAGCACTTTTGCGATAGATAGATCGATTGTATGCCCTTGTTTGATTGATTGAATGAAGTGAATTGTTTGCTTTTGCCTCATGTGCATATGGGTAGTGTTTTCTCTTTAGACCCCTCTATTCTTAAATCTCATATTTTCTAAACCCTCAGATGCCTCCGAGACGTGACCCCGGATTTACCTTCCCACCAGAGCTCACCCAGTTGATTTAGCAGCAGAACACATTGATGCAGTTGCTAGTCCAGAATCAGAATCAGGGGAACAACAACAACAACCCACCACCACCACCACCACCTATTGATCACTTAGCCCGTCTTCTTAGGCTGAATCCGCTGGTGCTTTCCAGTAGCACCGAGCCGATAGTAGCAGATGATTGGCTCCATAAGACTGCAAGGGAGTTGACCACAGCAGGATGCACAGATGCGGAAAAGGTGAAGTTTGCCACACATCAGCTTGACGGACCCGCATCATCATGGTGGGAAAATTTCACAGCCCTTTCCCTGTCGACACTGTCACGTGGGATCAGTTTCAGCAGGCTTTTCATACTGCCCATGTTTCAGCAGGAGCTATGGCCATGAAGAAGCGAGAGTTTCGCAACTTGCGCCAAGGAGGACGGACAATTGGCCAGTATGTGGAGGACTTTAGTAAGCTAGCACGTTATGCCCCAGATGACATTGCTACGGATGCAGCTAAGCAGGAGAAGTTTCTGGAAGGACTGAATGATGAGTTGAGCATGCAGTTGATGGTAGCAACCTTCAACAACTACCAGGAGTTGGTAGATCATGCTCTCATGATTGAAGGGAAGCAGCAGCAGATTGAGAATCGCAAGAGGAAGTATGGACAAGGGAAGTACAATACAGGAGCTCAGCAGAAGCCATGTTTTACCCCTAGACCGGGAGGACATTTTCAGCATACCCATGGAGGAGGTAGCTTGCACAATCACAATGGCACCAAGAATGGTAATGGGAATGGAGGAAGCAACGGCCAGAACCGCACCAACCCATCGACCCCAGCCAAGAGAGACCTAAGCCAAGCCACTTGCTTTAAGTGCCAGAAGACCGGACATTATGCCAATGAATGTCCTGAATCCCAGAATGGAAATGGCAATGGAAGCTCTGGGAAGAAGCCGAACCCTTTCAATAGGGGACAGGTGAACCACGTTAATGTGGAGGAGGTTGAAGAGCAGCCGGATGCCGTATTCGGTAAGTTTTTGGTTAAGTCATTTACTGCACTCGTTCTTTTTGATACTGGTGCATCGCATTCATACATGTCAAGGGGATTTGTGGATAAGTATAAACTACCAACCCAAGCCCTTAGATCACCCATGTTAGGAACCTCGCCTGGAGCAGAGTATATGGCCAGTCTATGGTGTGATCGGTTACCATTAAGGATTGGTAACTACGTATTTCCCTCAGACCTAATAGTATTGGAATCTCAAGGATTGGATGTGATATTAGGCATGGATTCATTATCAAAGTATGAAGGAAATATAGAATGTGCCAGCAAGTCAATTTTGCTTACCACGCCAGAAGGGAGAAGGATCAAGTATGTATCCGGGCATGTGCCGAAAAGGACTCAAGTAAATTGTTTAATAGGAGTTGTGCAGGAGGAAGTACCAGTGGTGAAAGATTTCCCTGATGTATTTCCAGAAGAGTTGCCAGACATGCCACCGGATAGAGATATTGAGTTTTTGATTGAGCTTTTGCCAGGCACAGGGCCAATATCTAAGAGACCATATAGGATGCCCGCAAAAGATTTGGTGGAGATTAAGAAGCAGATTACGGAGTTACTAGATAAATGATATATTTGCCCAAGTTCTTCACCTTGGGGATCGCCAGTACTTCTAGTGGAGAAGAAGGATGGATCGTTAAGGATGGCTGTTGATTATCGGGGATTGAATGAAGTAACCATCAAGAACAAGTACCCACTACCGATGATCAATGATCTGTTTGATTTATTGCAAGGAGCTAAGGTATTTTCCAAGATCGATCTGCGATCAGGATACCACCTGTTGAAGATTCGAGAACAGGATATACCTAAGACGGCTTTTACCACTAGGTATGGGCTGTATGATTATACTGTTATGTCATTTGGTCTGACTAACGCACCTGCATATTTTATGAACATGATGAACAAAGTGTTTATGGAGTTTTTGGATAAGTTCGTCGTAGTGTTCATTGATGATATCCTGCTTTACTCGAAGAATGAAGAGGAGCATAAGGAGCATTTGCGTTTGGTTCTTGGAAAGCTGAGAGAACATCAATTATATGCCAAGTTTAGCAAATGTGAGTTTTGGTTGAAGGAAGTTGGAATTCTCGGACACGTTATATGTGGAGAAGGTATAGCAGTAGATCCCACTAAGGTTGACACCGTGACAAATTGGGAAGCCCCAACAACAGTTGGAAAGATCGGGAGTTTCCTTGGACTCGCAGGATACTACCGGAGGTTTATTGAGAATTTATCAAAGATTGCGAAGCCTATGAAGGAGTTGTTGAAGAAGGATACCAAGTTCATATGGACTAAGGAATGTGAGGCCAGTTTCCAGGAGTTGAAGAAACGTTTGGTTACATCACCCGTGTTGATTTTTCCAGATCAGACCAAGGATTATGAGGTGTATTGCAACGCTTCACGTCGAGGACTTGGAGCAGTGCTTATGCAGGAAGGAAGAGTTGTTTCATATGCCTCACGACAGCTTAAGCCTCATGAGTTAAATTATGCTACGCATGATTTGGAGTTAGCAGCCGTAGTGCATGCATTGAAAACCTGGAGACACTTTCTCATTGTAAACCATTGTGAGGTGTACACGGATCACAAGAGTTTGAAGTATATTTTCACGCAGAAGGAGTTGAACCTCAGACAAAGGAGATGGTTGGAGCTCATCAAGGATTATGATATGAGATTGCACTATCACCCCGGAAAGGCTAACGTAGTAGCCGATGCACTGAGCCGTAAAAGTCATGTCAACACCTTAATGACGGGAGATTTACCAAGGGAGTTAGCAGAAAATCTTCGTGAGCTATGTTTGGAAATAGTTCCGAGAGGCTATGTAGCAGCATTGGAGATTCAGTCTACTTTGATGGATAAGATCAGAGACGCCCAGAAGACTGGCAAGGAGATTGCCTCTATAAAGGAGAAAATGAGCAAAGGAAAAGCTACGGGATTTCGTGAAGATGAGCACGATACCTTATGCTTTGAAGACCGTGTTTATGTGCCAAATGATTTGGAGATCAGGTAGTTAATTCTGCAAGAGGCCCATGATTCACCCTATTCGATTCACCCAGGAAATACCAAGATGTATCTGGATTTGAAGGATATTTTCTGGTGGACCGGAATGAAGAAGGATATTGCGGAGTATGTAGCAGTTTGTGTTGTATGTCAGAGAGTAAAGGCAGAGCATCAGAAGCCAGCAGGATTGCTACAGCCATTGCCGATACCCGAATGGAAGTGGGATAAGTTAGGCATGGATTTTATTATGGGTTTACCCAGAACTCGTTCAGACTATGATTCGATTTGGGTTGTAGTCGATCATTTGACAAAGGTAGCTCATTTCATTCCAGTAAAGACTACCTATACCAGTGCAAAGTTGGCAAAGATATACGTGACCATGATCGTATGTCTGCATGGAGTTCCAAGGAGCATTGTATCAGATAGAGGAACCCAATTCACCTCAAAGTTCTGGAATCAGTTGCACTAAACTTTGGGTACCAGACTGGAGTTTAGTACAACTTTCCATCCGTAGACAGATGGACAGACCGAGAGAGTCAACCAGATTTTGGAGGATATGCTGAGAGCTTGTGCGCTAGATTATGGATCTAGTTGGGACGAGAATTTGCCATATGCAGAGTTCTCTTACAACAACAATTATCAATCCAGTTTGAAGATGGCCCCTTTTGAAGCCTTGTACGGAAGGAGGTGCAGGACCCCATTGTCGTGGGATGAAGTTGGAGACCGCCAGTTGTTTGGACCGGATCTGATTAAGGAGTCTGAACAGAAAGTGAAATTGATTCGCGATAGGCTTAAGGTAGCTCAATCCAGGCAGAAGAGCTACGCAGATTCTAAACGCAAGGAGACAGTTTACGAAGTCGGAGACCGAGTTTATCTTCGAGTATCTCCACTTCGAGGAGTTAAGCGCGTTGGAGTTAAGGGAAAGTTAGCGCCATGTTTTGTGGGACCATACAAAGTTTTGGAGCGTATGGGAGAAGTTGCTTACAAGTTGGAATTGCCTGAAGGATTATCAGGAGTTCACGACGTGTTCCACGTTTCCCAGTTGAAAAAGTGCCACGCATAGGTGGCTGATATACCGTTGAGAGATACAGTGCCACTGGAAGCGATTCAGTTGGACAGTGATTTGACCTATGAGGAGAAACCAGTTAAGATTCTAGAGTATGCCAGTCGAGTCACGCGCGGCGAGGTTATCAAGTTTTGCAAAGTTCAGTGGAGCCACCACACGGAGGATGAAGCCACCTGGGAGCGAGAGGAAGAATTGTTGAAGGACCACCCTCACCTATTTTCTAGCCAACCCGAATCTCGAGGGCGAGATTCATCTTAAGGGGGGTAGGTTTGTAACATCCCAAATTTTCAATTTGGAATGTTATACACTAGATCATCATTGCATATCATATTTTATTGCATTTGGTTGATCCTAGAAAATTCTACGCAACTCAAGGACCCTCGGAGAGAGTTGGGGATTTTGTTATTTTCATATTTGAGTTTCTCAAATTTTGAAAATAGGATCATTTGATTTTATAGGAGGAGACCTCAATGGCCACGTGGGTACATCTAACACAGGTTTTGAAGGGGCGCATGGGGGCTTTGGCTATGGCATCAGGAATCAAGAAGGAGAGGATGTCTTAAGCTTTGCTCTAGCCTACAACATGATTTTAGCTAACACCCTCTTTAGAAAGAGAGAATCACATCTGGTGACTTTTAGTAGTGGCCAACACTCTAGCCAGATTGATTTCATCCTCTCGAGAAGAGAAGATAGGCGTGCGTGCCTAGACTGTAAGGTGATACCTGGGGAGAGTGTTGTACCCCAGCATAAGCTGGTGGTTGCTGACTTCCGCTTTCGGATTCGTGTCCAGCGGGATAAGCGTGCCAAGGTCGCTAAATGAAGTGGTGGAAGCTCAAGGGGGAGGTAGCTCAGGTGTTCAAGGAGAGGGTATTTAAGGAGGGCCCTTGGGAGGAAGGAGGGGATGCGGACAATGTGTGGATGAAGATGGCGACTTGCATTCGTAAGGTGGCCTCGGAGGAGTTTGGAGTGTCCAGGGGAAGGAGAAGCGAAGATAAGGATACCTGGTGGTGGAATGATGATGTCCAGAAGGCGCTTAAAGAGAAGAAAGATTGCTTCAGACGCCTATACCTGGATAGGAGTGCAGACAACATAGAGAAGTACAAGATGACGAAGAAGGCCGCAAAGCGAGCTGTTGGTGAAGCAAGGGGTCGGGCATATGAGGACCTCTACCAACGGTTAGGCACGAAGGAAGGTGAAAGGGACATCTATAAGATGGCTAAGATCCGGGAGAGGAAGACGAGGGATATTGGCCAAGTCAAATGCATCAAGGACGGAGCAGGCCAACTCTTGGTGAAGGACGAAGAGATTAAGCATAGATGGCGGGAGTACTTCGACAAGCTGTTCAATGGGGAGAATGAGAGTTCTACCATTGAACTGAATGACTCCTTTGATGAGACCAGCATGCGTTTTGTGCGGCGCATCCAGGAGTCTGAGGTGAAGGAGGCTTTAAAAAGGATGAAAGGAGGCAAGGCGATGGGCCCTGATTGTATCCCCATTGAGGTGTGGAAAGGTCTCGGGGACATAGCGATGGTATGGCTAACCAAGCTTTTCAACCTCATTTTTCGGGCAAACAAGATGCCAGAAGAATGGAGACGGAGTATATTAGTACCAATCTTCAAGAACAAGGGGGATGTTCAGAGTTGTACTAATTATCGTGGAATTAAGCTGATGAGCCATACAATGAAGCTATGGGAGAGAGTCATTGAGCACCGCTTAAGAAGAATGACAAGCGTGACCAAAAATCAGTTTGGTTTCATGCCTGGGAGGTCGACCATGGAAGCCATTTTCTTGGTACGACAACTTATGGAGAGATATAGGGAGCATAAGAAGGACTTGCATATGGTGTTCATTGACTTGGAGAAGGCCTATGATAAGATACCGCGGAATGTCATGTGGTGGGCCTTGGAGAAACACAAAGTCCCAGCAAAGTACATTACCCTCATCAAGGACATGTACAATAATGTTGTGACAAGTGTTCGAACAAGTGATGTCGACACCGATGACTTCCCGATTAAGATAGGACTGCACCAGGGGTCAGCTTTGAGCCCTTATCTTTTTGCATTGGTGATGGATGAGGTCACAAGGGGTATACAAGGAGATATCCCATGGTGTATGCTCTTTGCGGATGATGTGGTGCTAGCTGACGATAGTCGGATGGGGGTAAATAGGAAGTTAGAGTTATGGAGACAAACCTTGGAATCGAAAGGGTTTAGGCTTAGTAGAACTAAAACCGAGTACATGATGTGCGGTTTCAGTACTACTAGCTGTGAGGAGGAGGAGGTTAGCCTTGATGGCAAGGTGGTACCTCGGAAGGACACCTTTCGGTATTTGGGGTCAATGTTGCAGGAGGATGGGGGTATTGATGAAGATGTGAACCATCGAATCAAAGCCGGATGGATGAAGTGGCGCCAAGCTTCTGGCATTCTCTGTGACAAGAGAGTGCCACAAAAGCTAAAAGGCAAGTTCTACAGGACGGCGGTTCGACCCGCAATGTTGTATGGCGCGGAGTGTTGGCCGACTAAAAGGCGACATGTTCAACAGTTAGGTGTGGTAGAGATGCGTATGTTGAGATGGATGTGTGGCCACACGAGGAAGGATCGAGTCCGGAATGATGATATACGAGATAGAGTTGGGGTAGCACCAATTGAGGAGAAGCTTGTCCAACATCGTTTGAGATGGTTTGGGCATATTCAGCGCAGGCCTCCAGAAGCTCCAGTGCATAGCGGACGGCTAAAGCGTGCGGAGAATGTCAAGAGAGGGCGGGGTCGACCGATTTTGACATGGGAGGAGTCCGTTAAGAGAGACTTGAAGGATTGGAGTATCGACAAAGAGCTAGCTATGGACAGGGGTGCGTGGAAGCTTGCTATCCATGTGCCAGAGCCATGAGTTGGTTGCGAGATCTTATGGGTTTCACCTCTAGCCTACCCCAACTTGTTTGGGACTAAAGGCTTTGTTGTTGTTGTTGTTGTTGTTTGATCATTTGATTTTATT
This sequence comes from Triticum aestivum, assembly GCF_018294505.1. Taxonomy (NCBI): domain Eukaryota; kingdom Viridiplantae; phylum Streptophyta; class Magnoliopsida; order Poales; family Poaceae; genus Triticum; species Triticum aestivum. The sequence continues at coordinate 513,219,286 of NC_057797.1, read as the reverse complement.
TATTTTATCTTCAATTATTTCTATTATCAAAATATGAGAGAGGGAATAAAATGACTTTCCCAAAATAAAGAAATATTGAGGATTTAATAAAAAATCAAATAAGATTTTGTTTTGGTTTTATTTGCTATTTTATTTGAATTTAGGAAAAATGCGCGTTTTTCAAAATTGCATTTAGGCCCCAAATAAATGTTCATCCTGTGCGGCTTGATTTTAGAAGCCCGGGAAAATTTATTTCTGGATTTTTGGAGTCCGTTTAGTATTCCTTTTAAAAAAACGCGCAACCGACTTACCGGGCCGTGTCCGACCTGGACACCCGGCCCGGCCGACTTTAAATAGCTGGGAGGCCTAGCCGCCACCCCCACCGAAACCCTAGCCGCCTCTAGCCTGCTGCCGCCGCCCTAGCGCGCCGCCGCCCGCGCCGCCGCCGGTTATTTTTAAACCGATCGATTTTCCGTCGGTTCGTTCGGTTTTTTAGTTTGTTTTTTTAAATAGATCGGTTTTCCGGTTTATTTAATTAGCAAGCGTTCGCTCGTTCATTCGTTTTAACGAACGTGTTCTTCGTTTAGGTCCAGATAACGAACGTTTGTTCGTTAATTTGTTCGTCATTTTTCTTTTTCTCGGATTAAATCCGCGATTTTTCTGATCGCGATTTCTGATCTGATTTTCGTTTTAGTTTAATTTTTCGCTCGTTTATCGGAATCAGGCGATTCAAGCGCCTGGAGTTTCGTCTCGAAACCCTCTTTCCGTTTAACCAAATCAAACAAGTTTTTGCCACTGTAAAAATTGCCCTAGATACAGAATAGTAAATGAAGCATGTTTCTTTTGCCATTTGTCTTTCCTTGCTCCGTCCGATTTGATTCTTTTTGCCAACCGGAGTTCTTAAGTTGAACTTTCTGGTTAGATCTCTTATTCGAGTTTTACCTATGCATTAGATGAGTACTTATTGTATGCTTGTTTGTTTGCGATAGAGTACCCGGAGTGCGCCGCTTGCTACTTCGAATCACTAGGTTTTGCGGATCATCAGCAAGGCAAGTAACACTTTGATCATACATCCTACTACCAGTTTTATTGCATTAGATCAATCCTCACACGTTGCATGATTAGGACCTAATTAAATTGTGGGTTTGGGAAGTAGTTGAGGTAGAACCTATTACCTGTTTATTACCAAACCTTTGGGAGTTACTTCTACGTTTGCTTATTATGCCATCCTATGCTAGTAGACGTGGATTGGGTGAGTGTATCCATGACAGATGTGAGATTGTTAAATTAATGGTTTATCTAAGGTGGCAACTTAAACACACATCTGGGTGGATTGAGGCACCTAGGTATTCCAGCGATTCCCTGTTTTCTTTTGGACCGTCACCCAGACTCAAAGGGATCATGAGATTATTCATGCTAGAAACTTCCGTGTGCAGCCACGAGCTACTATGGGCTCTAGCATAGTTGACTAAGTCGTGCGAACTCTTACAGTGGTAGACTAGTAGATGTAGGGGATGTAGGTTGGTACGGTCTACCCGTTCGTAAGGTGCTAGCGCTTTTGAAAGACTATGTCTCGGTCATCCGTTTCTCAAACACCATGTAGTGCGAGAAAGCAAACGGAGGAGATCGAGTCTTGTGGGGAAAAGTGCGCAAACCTCTGCAGAGTGTATAAACTAATCATGGTTAGCCGTGTCCCCGGTTATGGACATCTTGAGTATCTAGTACCTGGATTATCATGTGAATCTCATCATGTTACTCTAAAATTAATTTTGTTGGGTTTTGTTTAATGATGATGTTTAATTGGGATTGAGAATGCTGTCAACCATTCTCAATGTTTAACAACTACCATGATAGTTAAATAAAATTTATTCCTTTGTAGTAGGGAAAAATTGGCTTTACGCAAAACTGTAACCATAGAGCTTTCCACCAGCCAAATATGCATGTAGTATAGCCTTATTCCTTCATTACTCTCTATGTGTTACTTTGCCAGCATATTCCATGTGCTGACCCGTTTCGGGCTGCAACGTTAATGTTGCAGACTTTTTAGATGACAATTAAGGTGCTTTTAGGTCGTGGTTATATACTCAGTGATGCCGTTGGAGTTGACGGACTCACTTATCTTTCAAGCCTTCCGCTGTTATCATTATTAGATGGCCTTAAGCCATATTTATTGTAATAAGTTCTCTTTTGAGACTCTCGATGTAATAAGTGTGTGATTGCTACTCTATTATAAATCCTTCAAGTACTATGTGGTGTTCGCATTACTGATCCAGGGATGACACCTGAGCACAGAGATTGGACCGTTTGAGGTCTGGTCGCTACAAGATGGTATCAGAGCACACGCTGACTGTAGGACACGACCACTAAGCTAAAGACCTAGATCACTACTCACTCTCTTCTCTTTCTGACCTCTCATCTTTTCTACTCTTTTAGGATGGTGGATGCAAGGAACAAGTTCACACAACTGGATGAAGATACACCCTTTGGACGTCACTTGAAGGAAGTCACTAGGTACCTGAACATAGGAGTACCAAGCTTCACCGGAACCTACAACGCCACTCTACCTGAAGAAGAGCGCTGGATGATTCAAGTTCAAGTTCCAGGAAGGACGTTCATGCCAGTCACTGAGCCCATAGAGTTTTCTTTTGATGCACCAACCTGGAGTCTAGGAAAGAGCATGGCAGCTCACATCGCCATGGGATGCATTGGAGAAGTTTACCGCAATGATCTCAAGGATACTATCTACCAGATTTGTGGGCACCGAGAGGAGCACTAGGAGATGATCAGCACCAAGAAGGATAGATCAATTGCAGCTTTTATCCAGGAGTTAAACCAACACATTCGACGTCAGGAGAACCAGATGTGCGCTGACATGATAGATCTGAAGAAGGCAAGAACAAGAATCAAGGAATTGGAGGGAGAACTCAAGGCTACACGTGAAGATTATGAAGAGGAAATCGAAGTATCAGTGGAGAAGAATGGCGATCTGATCAAGAAGATCGGAATATTTATGGGAGGCCCTACACTGGTAGAAGAAGACGAAGAACCCAAGGAAATTCGCCTGGAAGACTACATCATCATCGACGACACCGACTCGGATCCAGATGATAGCGATGATGACTATGTTGATGAAGGTGGAGCAGATATCATGGAGTCTGCAACCGAAGAATATTTCTAGTAGACCACCCCATCAGTAGTAGCAGTCCAACATGTAAATATAGTAGTCCGAGCACTTTTACGATAGATAGATCGATTGTATGCCCTTGTTTGATTGATTGAATGAAGTGAATTGTTTGCTTTTGCGTCCTAGGGGAGCAGCCGCTCCCCCACCCTCATGGCTAGGGTGTAGGCCCCCTGGTCTTCATCTTTTGCAAAGATTTTTTTATTATTTCTGAAAAGATGTTCCGTGAAGTTTCAGGTCATTCCAAGAACTTTTGTTTCTGCACATAAATACACCATGGTAATTCTGCTGAAAACAGCGTCAGTCCGGGTTAGTTCCATTCAAATCATGCTAGTTAGAGTCCAAAACAAGGGTAAAAGTGTTTGGAAAAGTAGATACGACGGACATGTATCAACTCCCCCAAGCTTAAACAGTTGCTTGTCCTCAAGCAATTCAGTTGACAAACTAAAAGTGATAAAGAAAAACTTTTACAAACTCTGTTTGCTCTTGTTATTGTAAATATGTCAAGCCAGCATTCAAGTTTTCAGCAAAGATTATGAACTAACCATATTCACAATAACGCATAGGTCTCATGTTTACTCATATCAATGGCATAATCAACTAGCGAGCAATAATAATAAATCTTGGATGACAACACTTTCTCAAAACAATCATAATATGATATAACAAGATGGTATCTCGCTAGCCCTTTCTGAGACCGCAAAACATAAATGCAGAGCACCTTTAAAGATCAAGGACTGACTAGACATTGTAATTCATGGTAAAAGAGATCCAGTCAAGTCATACTCAATGTAAACTAACAGTAATGAATGCAAATGACAACGGTGCTCTCCAACTGGTGCTTTTTAATAAGAGGATGATGACTCAACATAAAAGTAAATAGATTGGCCCTTCGCAGAGGGAAGTAGGGATTTGTAGAGGTGCCAGAGCTCGGTTTTGAAATAGAGGTGAATAATATTTTGAGCGGTATACTTTCATTGTCAACATAACAACCAAGAGATGGCAATATCTTCCATGCATGCTACACACATTATAGGCGGTACCCAAACAGAATGGTAAAGTTTATACTCCCCCTCCACCAACAAGCATCAATCCATGGCTTGCTCGAAACAACAAGTTCCTCCAACTAACAAGAGTCCCAATGGGAGTTTTGTTTGCAATTATTTTGATTTGATTTGCATAAAGCATGGGACTGGGCATCCCGGTGACCAGCCATTTTCTCGTGAGTGAGGAGCGGAGTCCACTCCTCTTGAGAATAACCCGCCTAACATGGAAGATATGGACAGCCCTAGTTGATACATGAGCTAGAGCATACAAAACATGATATTTATTTGAAGGTTTAGAGTTTGGCACATACAAATTTACTAGGAACGGCAGGTAGATACCGTATATAGGTAGGTATGGTGGACTCATATGGAATAACTTTGGGGTTTATGGCTACCAAAAGACTGGGAAGCGACCAGCTAGAGAACGACAACAGTCATGAACATGCATTAAAATTAATCAACACCGAATGCAAGCATGAGTAGGATATAATCCACCATGAACATAAATATCGTGAAGGCTATGTTGATTTTGTTTCAACTACATGCGTGAACATGCGCCAAGTCAAGTCACTTAAATCTTTCAGAGGAGGATACCACCCTATCATACCACATCACAACCATTTTAATAGCATGTTGGCACGCAAGGTAAACCTTATAAGCTCCTAGCTAATCAAGCATGTCACAAGAAACTATGATCTCTAGTTGTCATTGCAAACATGCTTATTCATAATAGGCTGAATCAGGAACGATGAACTAATCATATTTACAAAAACAAGAGAGGTCGAGTTCATACCAGCTTTCTCATCTCAATCAGTCCATCATATAATCATCATTATTGCCTTTCACTTGCACGACCGAATGATGTGGATAATAATAAGAGTGCACGTGCATTGGACTAAGTTGGAATCTGCAAGCATTCAATAAACAGGAGAAGACAAGGCAATATGGGCTCTTTTGTCAGATCAACAATAATGCATATAAGAGCCGCTTCAACAATTTAATTATGGTCTTCCCTATCCACCCCCAGAGAACAGAAAAGAAATAAAACTATTTACACGGGAAAGCTCCCAACAAGCAAAAGAAGAACAGGAAATCTTTTTGGGTTTTCTTTTTAGTTACTACTACAAGCATGGAAAGTAAACTAATTAAAAGATACAACTAATTTTTTTGTTTTTTCTTAAGGTTTATTAAACACACAAGAAGAAAGCATAAAAAGGAAAATAAACTAGCATGGATGATACAATGAAAAAGTACAAGCGCCGACATCTAGCAATGAGTGTGTGAACATAAATGTAATGTCGGTGGGAAATACGTACTCCCCCAAGCTTAGGATTTTGGCCTAAGTTGGTCTATGGCCACGGCTGGCCTGGCGGATATCCATAGTAATAGTTGGGGTCGTACTGAGATGCAGCGGCTATCGCCTCCTGAGCTGCAGCATGGCGGCGAGCTGCCTCTGCCCTCCTCTCGTACTCATCTACCTCCTCTCTGGTAATAACATATCTTCCTTTTGCCTGATAATCGAAGAAGGCAGGAGCACGGAGAGTAATACGGACAGCACTGCGTATGTCAAAGATTAAGCGATACTGGAGAGGTGATTCATTCCTCTCGACAAACTAGTGGTGAACCATAGCCTCATAATCCAAATAAGCAGGAGGCAACTCAATATCATCTTCACGTATGGTTACACCAAGAAAATCATTTAAGCGGGTTGCATAAATTGCACCAAAGAAATCTCCATTAAATCTATTAAGATGCAACCTATGTGCAACAATGGCTCCCAAATTATAAGATTTATCTCCTAACACAGCACTCCTAAGAATACTGAGGTCAGGCACACACATGTGACATGCCTCATCTTTACCATTAATGCATCTACCTATGAAGAGAGCAAAATAATGTATACCAGGAAAGTGAATGCTCCCTATGGTAGCTTGAGTTATATCTCTAGATTCCCCCACAGTTATACTAGCAAGAAAATCTCTAAATTCAGATTTGCGAGGTTCCCTGACACTACCCCATTGTGGAAGTTTGCAAGCAGTGGTAAAATCCTCTAAGTCCATAGTGTAAGAATTTCCATAAAGATCAAACAGGATAGTTGGAGAATTACGTGAAGATGAAAATTCAAACCTCCTCACAAAGGAACTAGTGAGATAGTGATATTGGCGGCACTTTTCTTCCTCGAAGCTCACAAGATCAGCGTTACGCAAATATGCGTTAAATTCTTCCTTAATTCCCGCTCGATCCATAAAGTTTTCCGAAGGCCATTCACAAGGACGCACTGGAGCGTCTATTGGTGGTTCTTCATCAGCATCACACATTGCAAGCCTGGGTCCTTGCTTCCTTGAAGAACCACCTTGGTACATTTTCCTAAGCATATTTCTTCCTTTGAAAAATTTCTGAAATTTTTAGTAACTTCAAAATAAAAGTGAACCAAACTCAATAAAATTGATAGCAACTACTCCTACAAGTGCCTAGAGCCTATATCATGCATCAATACTACTTTTGACCATATAAATTTGACATGCAAGCTCAAGAACAGGGTCACCTAAGCAGCACAAATTTGCAATGAATAAAGCACTAGAACAACAACTAATTGGACCAATGGAGGAGTCACATACCAAGGAACAATCTCCCCAAGCAGTTTTGTGAGAGGTCCTTTGAGCAAGGAGATCGAAAATCGCAGCAAAATGAGCTAGAACTCGAGGTTGACACTATGAACTTGAGGTTGTTTCCTCGGAAAGTGTACCATATGCTCATTACCATTAACATGAAAAGTGACATTGCCTTTAGTGCAATCAATAACAACCCCTGCAGTATTCAAAAAGGGTCTTCCAAGAATAATAGACATACTATCGTCCTCGGGAATATCAAGAATAACAAAATCCGTTAAAATAGTAACGTTTGCAACTACAATAGGCACATCCTCACAAATACCGACAGGTATAGCAGTTGATTTATCATCCATTTGCAAAGATATTTCAGTAGGTGTCAACTTATTCAAATCAAGTCTACGATATAAAGAGAGAGGCATAACACTAACACCGGCTCCAAGATCACATAAAGCAGTTTTAACATAGTTTCTTTTAATGGAGCATGGTATAGTGGGTACTCCTGGATCTCCAAGTTTCTTTGGTATTCCACCTTTTAATGTATAATTAGCAAGCATGGTGGAAATTTCAGCTTTCGGTATCTTTCTCTTATTTGTAACAATTTCTTTCATGTACTTAGCATAAGGATTCATTTTAAGCATATCAGTTAATCGCATACGCAAAAAGATAGGTCTAATCATTTCAGCAAAGCGCTCAAAATCCTCATCATCCTTTTTCTTGGATGGTTTGGGAGGAAAAGGCATGGGTTTCTGAACCAATGGTTCTCTTTCGTTACCATGTTTCCTAGCAACAAAGTCTTTCTTATCATAACATTGATTCTTTGATTGTGGGTTATCAAGATCAACAGCAGGTTCAATTTCTATATCATTATCATTACTAGGTTGAGCATCATCATGAACATTATAATTAACATTATCACTAGTTTCAGGTTCATTACCAGCTTGTGTTTCAGCATCAGAAATAGAAATATCATTTGGATTCTCAGGTGGTTGAGCAATAGGTTCACTAGAAGCATGCAAAGTCCTATCATTTTTCTTTTTCTTCCTTTTAGAAGGACTAGGTGCATCTATATTATTTCGCTGAGAATCTTGCTCATTTCTCTTAGGATGGCCTTCAGGATACAAAGGTTCCTGAGTCATTCTACCAGTTCTAGTAGCCACTCTAACAGCATAATCATTATTATTACTATTCAATTCATTGAGCAAATAATTTCGAGCTTTAAGTACTTGTTCTACTTGAGTGGTAACCATAGAAGCATGTTTACTAATAAGTTTAAGTTCACCTTTAACATTAGCCATATAATCACCCAAGTGTTCAAGCATATTTGAATTGTATTTCAATTGTCTACCAAAATAAGCATTGAAGTCTTCTTGCTTAACCATAAATTTATCAAACTCATCTAAGCATGGGCTAGCAAACTTAGTAAATGGGATTTCAGCTTTATCATATCTATAGAGAGAATTTTCCTTTACTACCTGTGTCGGGTTATCAATACCATGAGTTTCTTCAACAGGAGGTAAATTAAGACCGTGTATTTCTTAAATAGGAGGTAAATTCTTAACATCTTCGGCTTTAATACCTTTTTCTTTCATAGATTTCTTTGCCTCTTGCATATCTTCAGGACTGAGAAATAGAACACCTCTCTTCTTCGGAGTTGGTTTAGGAATAGGCTCAGGAAGTGTCCAATTATTTTCATTCGTTAACATATTATTCGATAGAATTTCAGCTTCATCCGGTGTTCTTTCCCTGAAAACAGAACCAACACAACTATCCAGGTAATCTCTGGAAGCATCGGTTAGTCCATTATAAAAGATATCAAGTATTTCATTTTTATTAAGAGGGTGATCAGGCAAAGCATTAAGTAACTTGAGAAGCCTCCCCCAAGCTTGTGGGAGACTCTCTTCTTCAATTTGCACAAAAGTATATATATCCCTTAAAGTAGCTTGTTTCTTATGAGCAGGGAAATATTTAGCAGATAAGTAATAAATCAAATCATGGGGACTACGCATACAACCAGGATCAAGAGAATTAACCAATATCTTAGCATCACCCTTTAATGAGAACGGAAATATTTTAAGGATATAAAAGTAGCGAGTACTCTCATCATTAGTGAACAGGGTGGCTATATCATTTAATTTAGTAAGATGTGCCACAACAGTTTCAGATTCATAACCATGAAAAGGATCAGATTCAACCAAAGTAATTATATCAGGATCAACCGAGAATTCATAATCCTTATCAGTAACACAGATAGGTGAAGTAGCAAAAGCAGCGTCAGGTTTCATTCTAGCATTAAGAGATTGCTGCTTCCATTTAGCTAATAACCTCTTGAGCTCGTATCTATCTTTGCAAGCTAAAATAGCTAAAGCAGCTTCTTTTTCAAAAACATAACCCTCAGGAATAAGAGGTGATTCATATTTATTAGGGGAAGAGTCTTCATCCTCACTTTCATCAATATTATCAGATTCAATATTTTCACTCTCTCTAACCCTAGCAAGTTGTTCATCAAGAAATTCACTAAGTGGCACAGTAGTAGCAAGCATAGAAGTAGTTTCATCATAAGTATCATGCATAGCAGAAGTGGCATCATCAATAACATGCGACATATTAGAACGAATAGCAGAAGCAGGTTTAGGTGTCACAAGCTTACTCAAAACAGAAGGTGAATCAAGTGTAGAGCTAGATGGCAGTTCCTTACCTCCCCTCGTAGTTGAGGGATAAATCTTGGTTTTTGGATCTCTCAAGTTCTTCATAATGATAAGCAGATATAAATGCCAGGTGACACAAAGAATAGAGCTATGCTCCCCGGTAAGAGCACCAGAAAATAGTCTTGATAACCCACAAGTATAGGGTATCGCAACAATTTTCGAGGGTAGAGTATTCAACCCAAATTTATTGATTCGACACAAGGGGGCCAAAGAATATTCTCAAGTATTAGCAGCTGAGTTGTCAATTCAACCACACCTGGAAACTTAATATCTGCAACAAAGTATTTAGTAGAAAAGTAATATGATAGTAGTGGTAACGGTAGCAAAAGGTAACGGTAGAAAAAGTAATGTTTTTGGTATTTTGTAGTGATGATAGCAATAGCAACGGAAAAGTAAATAAGCGAAGAACAATATATGGAAAGCTCGTAGGCAACGGATCAGTGATGGAGAATTATGCCGGATGCGGTTCATCATGTAACAGTCATAACCTAGGGTGACACAGAACTAGCTCCAATTCATCAATGTAATGTAGGCATGTATTCCGAATATAGTCATACGTGCTTATGGAAAAGAACTTGCATGACATCTTTTGTCCTACCCTCCCGTGGCAGCGGGGTCCTAGCGGAAACTAAGGGATATTAAGGCCTCCTTTTAATAGAGTATCGGACCAAAGCATTAACACATAATGAATACATGAACTCCTCAAACTACGGTCATCACCGGTAAGTATCCCGATTATTGTCACTTCGGGGTTAACGGATCATAACACATAATAGGTGACTATAGACTTGCAAGATAGGATCAAGAACTCTCATATATTGATGAAAACATAACAGGTTCAGATCTGAAATCATGGCACTTGGGCCCTAGTGACAAGCATTAAGCATAGCAAAGTCATAGCAACATCAATCTCAGAACATAGTGGATACTAGGGATCAAACCCTAACAAAACTAACTCGATTACATGATAAATCTCATCCAACCCATCACCGTCCAGCAAGCCTACGATGAAATTACTCACGCACAGCAGTGAGCATCATGAAATTGGTGATGGAGGATGGTTGATGATGACGATGGCGACGGATTCCCCTCTCCGGAGCCCCGAACGGACTCCAAATCAGCCCTCCCGAGAGGTTTTAGGGCGTGGCGGCAGCTCCTGTTGTAAAACCCGATGAATCCTTCTTTTCTAATTTTTTCTCCTCGAAAGCAAATATATAGAGTTGGAGTTCAGGTCGGAGGAGCTCCAGGGGGCCCACGAGGTAGGGGGCGCACTCCCACCCTTGTGGCTAGGGTGTAGGCCCCCTAGTCTTCATCTTTTGCAAGGATTTTTTATTATTTCCGAAAAGATGTTACGTGAAGTTTCAGGTCATTCCGAGAACTTTTGTTTCTGCACATAAATAACACTATGGTAATTCTACTGAAAACAGCGTCAGTCCGGGTTAGTTCCATTCAAATCATGCAAGTTAGAGTCCAAAACAAGGGCAAACATGTTTGGAGAAGTAGATACGACGGAGACGTATCACCCACCAAGGGTTGCTGCCGCACACAAGTCCTCTCAACTCGGTGGCGCCCTATATGGCGCACCGCGCCCCTCAATCTCGACTGTCGTCAGATATCTGTCCTTCTTGAATTTGATCTCCTTAGAGCCATCGTCTCCTCTCACCAGCAGGGTCCCGTTCAACGCCTCTACATCCCGACACCCTACCTTTTGTCCATTCCCGGCACGGTGGATGCTTGGCTGACATCCCCTGAATTCGAAAAACTCCAGCAGTTTGAGTTCTACCATTACCATGAAAGTTTCATACCATGAACATACCAAGAATTCGTGCCCACACCACCGTTGTCCATCTCGCGGGTTTCCTCCTCTCTCCACACCGCCACCTTCGTCCGGTGCCATCTACTAGACAATCTGGTACAAATGCTTCGACTCCCACTACTAAAAAAAACTTTCGCTTGTGGTGGTTTATCTGTCGGAGGCCTCACTGCACAGCATCATCCACTCCAGTTGCCCTGCCTTGGAGCGCTTGTTGACTGTTTTGGGAATAGAAATCCCTATCAGTTGTCTCCAAATAAAGTCGCCGCACCTTAAAAGCATTGGAATTTGTTTCGAAGGACAGCAGCTCATCATCGAAGATGCCCCTTCACTTGAAAGGTTGCTCCTTGATAATTGTTATAAACCTTCGCAAATAACTGTCGTCTCAGCACCCAAACTGGAGACCTTGGGTGTAATTGATGATCCGTTTAATGATCACAAAGAGTTGGTGTTTGGCTCCTCACTTTTTCAAGTACCGTATATTATCATATACACATTTGTAATCATAAGCTGCATTTTTCATTTGTGCGCATAAGTTTTATATCATCTTGGAGTACACTTTGGGTATTAATATTATGTTATATGCTCAATGAAGAGTTTGTCCATAGGTAGCTTATCAATGCTGCTAGATTCTATCAAGATCTTATATATCAGAATGTATAGTTATGATCTGAACATAATTATTGGCTTGCTGCGATGCTTTCGATCTCTAGAGAATTTATATATGGAGGTGATGATTTCATGCACATTGAAAGACTGTATATATTGTACTATAATTAACCGTTCAGTTCTTGCTCTTTCGACATACTCTTTTTTCAGACCTTAACTATTTTCAAATCTTCATGTCTACTTAGGTACTGCAAGTACATGGACAAAAACGTATAACCAATCGGTGGCGTAATAAGCACCAGGATTTTCTCAGTTCTCATGACATTCGTTTGAGGACAATAATGATGGAAGGATATGCATCCAACCAGGCAAACAGAAGCTTTGTCACATTCTTCCTGTTGAATGCGAGGTTACTATTGTTCCTGAGGCTTAAGTTTTACCACAAGAGATTTCTCACGGACGGACACGTTGAAGAGCAAAAAAAGAAGTTTCAGGTGGACAAATGGGCTTCTAAACGTGCTTGGCTTCTATTTACAACGTGCAATAAATTTTTATGCACAGGATGTTGATTTTATGGATCAGACTGATCCATTTGTTTGTGACTGCAAAAAAGAGTGGTTGGGTTAGATGTTACTGCCATGTTCAATCTGGGTTTTGTCTAAAAATTTGATGAACAATTAATCCTTTGGATTTTTGTACCATTTGTAAGCTTGAGTTGCATGTTGTTGCCCTCGTACTCCCCTCCACCTGCCACTACACCGCTGCATCTTCCACGGCTGCTGTTCCTTCCCGTCCGAGGCCTCGCCATCGTTCTCCGCCTTGGTTCGCTCGCTGTGCCCGCCTCCGTCTGGCATTGTCAACATGGTCAACAACCAAGATGAATCAGGAGATGACTGTATGTGGAGAGGCTGACAGTAGGGACCCACCAGGGTCATTGTATTACGCAAGCAGGTGCCTCGTTATTACAAGCCAGGACAAGTCATCGACGTCTCATCTCACACCGGCGATGCATAGGCCGACGCGGCGGCGAATTTGTTAAAATTACACAACGAGCGGATAACACCAGGAACCCAGTAGCTCGCCCAGTTGTTTTTTAGTTTCAAAGACGGAGCTCAACTACGCACGGCTATGGCCCGTCTAGCCCACGCTTACGCTTTTATTTAAGCACATGACGAGCCCAGTTGATATCTTTTTCTTTCTGAAAATGGCTAGTCATGTTCTTTTTTCTGGAGAACACCAAAACCGAGGCCTACTTGCTTTTCTCAGCCCTGCTGGGCAGCAAATTTTCAAGACGAGGAGGGAGGGATGTAAAGTAGTAAGAAATGGGCTTCCCCAAAAAATGGGCTATAAGTTGTAAGAAATGGGTTGTAAATTTTTAAACCAAAGCCAACCGACAATTACATTAAAATATCATTTTTCTGGATTTCTCTGCTCTCTACTCTTATAAAAACTAAAGCCAACTGGCAATTACATTAAAAGATCGTCTTTTCTCCCACAAGATAAACTACTCATAGAAATGCATCTTCATGTTCCGTGCAACGCACGAGCATCTTGCTAGTTAAGATTTTAAATTTCATTCATTTTTTGCGGTGAATTGTTTTTTGAATTTTATTTTGATATAATTTTTAAAAAATTATTTCTAACACGACTCAAAAATTCGCGATTAAAGGAGTTCGGACCCCACCGAAATATGAAAATTTTCGTTGAATTTTTTTAGCAGTGCCCAGAATATATGGTATGTAATGCTAATAAAAAGAATATGTGCTTCAAATATCCTTAAGAATTAGCAAATGGGCTGTAAATTATTGAAAATAATGGCTAATGGGCTGTATGTTATTTTCCACATATTTGGAGGCTGACTTCTGGGCCTACTAGGTTGACGATGACACTGTCCTAATTCAAGCAGTGACTGTTGGATGTCCATCCAACGGCCGCCATGCTTCTTCAATCTCTGATCTCCCTGCTCCAGCCGCCCAAACTAGCACCGGCGGGAGTGCCTGCTCCCTCCTCCCGTTGCTGGCTGTGCTGCCGCCAGGCCATCCCTCTACCCACCCGCACATCCTGTTATTTTCCGACGATGTCAGCCTCACCCCGCAGTCGACCAGTCAGCGCTCGTACACCCCTCAGCGTGGGCATCCACTACGGTGGCTTCGCCCGCTCTGGGTCGTTCCCTTCTTGGGCCTCGTCCTCATCCACCGCATTTGTGCTCTCGGCGCAGCGAGGTCAACATGGTCAACAAACAACAGCCATCAGAAGAGGCTGACAGTAGGGGTCCACACAAGGAAATGCCTCCTTATTAAGCGCAGAATAATGATTCCTCCACCTGACAGCTGGGACCCACCGGAAGGGCCTCTGTATTTCTTAAAAAAAAACGTTCCCCCCGCCGTCAGCTCGGACCCACCAGCTATATCTTCACACACAAGGAAGTGCCTCCTTATTACGCACAAAAAACGGAATAATCCCCCTGCTAGCTGGGACCCACCATTGTGGGAGGCTAACTTGTGGGCCTACTAAAATGACGGGGACGGAGGGCTTTGTCAATCAATACGAATGATTCTAGCTCCAGTGACTGTACGAGGTCCATCCAATGGTCGTAGTGCTTCTTCAACCTCTGGTCTTCTTGCTCCAGCCGCCCAAACAAGCGTCGGCCGTGCCGGCGGCTCCTGCCTCCCGTGTCCGCCTATGCTGCCACCGCTGGCCATGCCATCCCTCTATACTCACCCACACCTCCTGTTATTCTCCGGCGACGGCTGACATCTACTACACAACCTTCTTCTTGTAGACGTTGTTGGGCCTCCAAGTGTAGAGGTTTGTAGGACAGTAGCAAATTTCCCTCAAGTGGATGACCTAAGGTTTATCAATCCATGGGAGGCATAGGATGAAGATGGTCTCTCTCAAACAACCCTGCAACCAAATAACAAAGAGTCTCTTGTGTCCCCAACACACCCAATACAATGGTAAATTGTATAGGTGCACTAGTTCGGCGAAGAGTTGGTGATACAAGTGCAATATGGATGGTAGATATAGGTTTTTGTAATCTGAAAATATAAAAACAGCAAGGTAACTAATGATAAAAGTGAGCGTAAATGGTATTGCAATGCTAGGAAACAAGGCCTAGGGTTCATACTTTCACTAGTGGAAGTCCTCTCAACAATAATAACATAATTGGATCATATAAATATCCCTCAACATGCAACAAAGAGTCACTCCAAAGTCACTAATAGCAAAGAACAAACAAAGAGATTATTGTAGGGTATGAAACCACCTCAAAGTTATTCCTTCTGATCGATCTATTCAAGAGTTCGTACTAGAATAACACCTTAAGTCTCAAATCAACCAAAACCCTAATGCCACCTAGATACTCCAATGTCACCTCAAGTATCCGTGGGTATGATTATACGATATGCATCACACAATCTCAGATTCATCTATTCAACCAACACAAAGAACTTCAAAGAGTGCCCCAAAGTTTCTATCGGAGAGTCAAGACGAAAACGTGTGCCAACCCCTATGCATAAGTTCACGAGGTCACGGAACTCGCAAGTTGATCACCAAAACATACATCAAGCGGATCACGTGATATCCCATTGTCACCACAGATAAGCACATGCAAGACATACATCAAGTGTTCTCAAATCCCTAAAGACTCAATTTGATAAGATAACTTCAAAGGGAAAACTCAATCCATCACAAGAGAGTAGAGGGGGAGAAACACCATAAGATCCAACTATAATAGCAAAGCTCGAGATACATCAAGATCATGCCAAATCAAGAACATGAGAGAGAGAGAGAGAGATCAAACATATAGCTACTGGTACATACCCTCAGCCCCGAGGGAGAACTACTCCCTCCTCGTCATGGAGAGCGTCGGGATCATGAAGATGGCCACCAGAGAGGGATTCCCCCCTCCGGCAGGGTGTCGGAACGTGTTTAGATTGATTTTCGGTGGCTACGGAGGCTTCTAGAGGCGGAACTCCCGATCTAGGTTATTTTCTAGAGGTTTTTGTATTTATAGGAATTTTTGGCGGCGGTCTCACTTCAAGAAGGTGCCCGAGTCGTCCACGAGGCAGGCCCACGCACCCGGGGGGGGGTACCCTCATGGACGGCCCGAGACTCTTCTAGCCCAACTCTTTTACTCCGGGGTCTTCTTTTGGTCCATAAAAATCATCAAAAATTGGCATGTCGATTGGACTCCGTTTGCTATTCCTTTTCTGCAAAACTCAAAAACAAGGAAAAACAGAAACTGGCACTGGGCTCTAGGTTAATAGGTTAGTCCCAAAAATCATATAAAATAGCATATAAATGCATATAAAACATCCAAGGCTAATAATATAATAGCATGGAACAATCAAAAATTATAGATACGTTGGAGACGTATCAAGCATCCCCAAGCTTAATTCCCGCTCATCCTCGAGTAGGTAAATGATAAAAAAAAATTGATGTGGAATGCTACCTAACATAATTATCAATGTAATTTTCTTTATTGTGGCAAGAATATTCAGATCCATAAGATTCAAGAAAAAAGTTTAATATTCACATAAAAATAATAATACTTCAAGCATACTAACCAGGCAATTATGTCTTATCAAAATAACATAGCCAAAGAAAGCTTATCCCTACAAAATCATATAGTTTGGCCATGCTTCATTTTCGTCACAGAAAAATGCTCCCATCATGCACAACCCCGATGACAAGCCGAGCAATTGGTTCATACTTTTTAACGCGCTTCAGCCTTTTCAACCCTTACGCAATACATGAGCGCAAGCCATGGACATAACACTATGGGTGGAATAGAGTATGATGATAGGGGTTATGTGAGAAGACAAAAAAGGAGAAAGTCTCACATTGACGCGGCTAATCAATGGGCTATGGAGATGCCCACCGATTGATGTCAATGCAAGGAGTAGGGATTG
The DNA here is from genome assembly GCF_018294505.1 of Triticum aestivum. NCBI lineage: Eukaryota > Viridiplantae > Streptophyta > Magnoliopsida > Poales > Poaceae > Triticum > Triticum aestivum. The sequence continues at coordinate 513,202,428 of NC_057797.1, read as the reverse complement.
CCATGCAACGGATGCACTAGAGCTATAAATATATGAAAGCTCATCAAAGAAAACTAAGTGGGTGTGCATCCAACTTGCTTGCTCACGAAGACCTAGGGCATTTGAGGAAGCCCGTCATTGGAATATACAAGCCAAGTTCTATAATGAAAGATTCCCACTAGTATATGAAAGTGTCAACATAGGAGACTCTCTATCATGAAGATCATGGTGCTACTTTGAAGCACAAGTGTGGTAAAAGGATAGTAGCATTGCCCCTTCTCTCTTTTTCTCTCATTTTTTGTTTTTTTTGTTTTTTGGGACTTATCTCTCTTTTTTATGGCCTCTTTTTTTTCCGTCCGGAGTCTCATCCCAACTTGTTGGGGAATCATAGTCTCCATCATACTTTCCTCACATGGGACAATGCTCTAATAATTATGACCATCACACCTTTATTTACTTACAACTCAAGAATTACAACTCGATAATTAGAAAAAAATATGACTCTATATGAATGCCTTCAGCGGTGTATCGGGATGTGCAATGAATCAAGAGTGACATGTATGAAAGAATTATGAATGGTGGCTTTGCCACAACTACGATGTCAACTACATGATCATGCAAAGCAATATGACAATGATGGAGCGTGTCATAATAAACGGAATGGTGGAAAGTTGCATGGCAATATATCTCGGAATGGCTATGGAAATGCCATAATAGGTAGGTATGGTGGCTGTTTTGAGGAAGATATAAGGAGGTTTATGTGTGATAGAGCGTATCGTATCACGGGGTTTGGATGCACCGGCGAAGTTTGCACCAACTTTCAAGGCGAGAGAGGGCAATGCACGGTACCGAAGAGGCTAGCAATGATGGGAGGGTGAGAGTGCGTAATATACATGGAATCACATTAGTCATAAAGAGCTCATATACTTATTGCAAAAGTTTATTAGCCCTCGAAGCAAAGTATTACTATGCATGCCCCTAGGGGATAGATTGGTAGGAAAAGGCCATCGCTCGTCCCCGGCCGCCACTCATAAGGAAAGCAATCAAAGAACACCCCATGCTTCAAATTTGTCACCCAACATTTACCATACTTGCATGCTACGGGACTTGCCAACCTCAACATAAGTATTTCTCAATTTCACAATTACTCAACTAGCACAAGTCTAATATTACGACTTTTATATCTCAAATCAATTATCAAGTATCAAACTTCTCATAGTATTCAATTCACTTTATATGAAAGTTTTTATTATATCCCTCTTGGATGCCCATCATATTAGGACTAAATTCATAACCAAAGCAAATTACTATGCTGTTTAGGACTCTCAAAATGATATAAGTGAAGCATTAGAGTTCATCTATTTCTATAAAATAAAACCACCACCGTGCTCTAGAAAGATATAAGTGAAGCAGTAGAGCAAATGATAAACTACTCCGAAATATATAAGTGAGGATCAATGAGTAGTCGAATAATTATGCAACTATGTGAAGACTCTCTAACATTTAAGAATTTAAGATATTGGGATATTATTCAAACAACAAGCAAAACTAAATAAAATAAAATGATGCTGCAAGCAAAACACATATCATGTGGTGAATAAAAATATAGCTCCAAGTAAATTTACCGATGAACAAAGACGAAAGAGGGGATGCCTTCCGGGGCATCCCCAAGCTTAGGTTCTTGCTACTCCTTATTCCATAGTCCATCGAATCTTTACCCAAAACTTGAAAACTTCACAACACAAAACTTAACAGAAAACTCATAAGCTCCGTTAATATAAGAAAATAAATCAACACTTAGGTACTGTTGTGAACTCATTCTAAATTCATATTGGTGTAATATCTACTCTATTCCAACTTCTCTATGGTTCATACCCTCCGATACTACTCATAGATTCATCAAAATAAGCAAACAACACAATGAAAATAGAATCTGTCAAAAACAGAATAGTCTGTAGTAATCTGTATCAAAAGTATACTTCTGTAACCCCAAAAATTCTGAAATAAATAGTTCAACGTGAGGAATTTGTCTATTAATCATATGCAAAAAGAATCAACCTAATCGCGCTCTCCTGTAAAAAACGGCAGCAAAACTCGTGAGCGCTAAAGTTTATGTTTTTTACAGCAAGATCACAAGGACTTCACCCAAGTCTTACCAAAGGTTCTACTTGGCACAAAAACTAATTAAAACATAAAACCACATCTAAATATAGGCTAGATGAATTATTTATTACTAAACAGGAGCAAAAAGCAAAGAACAAAATATAAAAATTGGGTTGCCTCCCAACAAGCGCTATCGTTTAACGCACCTAGCTAGGCATGCCGATTTAAATGATGCTCACATAAAAGATAAGAATTGAAACATAAAGAGAGAATCATGAAGAATATGACTAGAAAATTTAAGTCTAACCCACTTCCTATGCATAGGGATTTTGTGAACAAACAACTTATGGGAACAATAATCAACTAGCATAGGAAGGCAAAACAAGCATATCTTCAAGATTTTCAACACATGGAGAGGAAACTTGATATTATTACAATTCCTACAAGCATATGTTCCTCCCTCATAATAATTACATGTAGGATAATAAGCAAATTCAACAATATAGCTATCACAAAACATATTCTTAACACGATCCACATGTATGCAAAGTTGACACTCTTCCAAAATAGTGGGATTAACATTAACTAAAGTCATGACCTCTCCAAACCCACTTTCATAATTATCAGAATAAGATTCAACACCCTCCAAAATAGTGGGATCATTACTTCCTAAAGTTGACACTCTTCCAAACCCACTTTCATCAATATAATCATCATAAATAGGAGGCATGCTATCATCAAAATAAATTTGCTCATCAAAACTTGGGGGACAAAAAATATCATCTTCATCAAACATAGCATCCCCAAGCTTGTGGCATTGCATATCATTAGCATCATGGATATTCAAAGAATTCGTACTAACAACATTGCAATCATGCTCATCATCCAAAGATTTAGTGCCAAACATTTTAATACATTCTTCTTCTAACACTTTGGCACAATTATCGGAATCCTTATTTTCACGAAAGACATTAAAAAGATGAAGCATATGAGGTACCCTCAATTCCATTTTTTGTAGTTTTCTTTTATAAACTAAACTAGTGATAAAACAAGAAACAAAAAGATTCGATTGCAATATCTAAAGATATATCTTCAAGCACTAACCCCCTCGGCAACGGTGCCAGAAAAGAGCTTGATGTCTACTACACAACCTTCTTCTTGTAGACGTTGTTGGGCCTCCAAGTGCAGAGGTTTGTAGGACAGTAGCAAATTTCCCTCAAGTGGATGACCTAAGGTTTATCAATCCGTGGGAGGCATAGGATGAAGATGGTCTCTCTCAAACAACCCTGCAACCAAATAACAAAGAGTCTCTTGTGTCCCCAACACACCCAATACAATGGTAAATTGTATAGGTGCACTAGTTCGGTGAAGAGATGGTGATACAAGTGCAATATGGATGGTAGATATAGGTTTTTGTAATCTAAAAATATAAAAATAGCAAGGTAACTAATGATAAAAGTGAGCGTAAACGGTATTGCAATGCTAGGAAACAAGGCCTAGGGTTCATACTTTCACTAGTGCAAGTCCTCTCAACAATAATAACATAATTGGATCATATAACTATCCCTCAACATGCAACAAAGAGTCACTCCAAAGTCACTAATAGCGGAGAACGAACGAAGAGAATATTGTAGGGTACGAAACCACCTCAAAGTTATTCTTTCTGATCGATCTATTCAAGAGTTCATACTAGAATAACACCTTAAGACACAAATCAACCAAAACCCTAATGTCACCTAGATACTCCAATGTCACCTCAAGTATCCGTGGGTATGGAACTCGCAAGTTGATCACCAAAGCATACATCAAGCGGATCACGTGATATCCCATTGTCACCACAGATAAGCACATGCAAGACATACATCAAGTGTTGTCAAATCCCTAAAGACTCAATCTGATAAGTTAACTTCAAAGGGGAAACTCAATCCATCACAAGAGAGTAGAGGGGGAGAAACATCATAAGATCCAACTATAATAGCAAAGCTCGCGATACATCAAGATCGTGCCGAATCAAGAACACGAGAGAGAGAGAGAGATCAAACACATAGCTATTGGTACATACCCTTAGCCCCGAGGGAGAACTACTCCCTCCGCGTCATGGAGAGCGCCGGGATGACGAAGATGGCTACCGGAGAGGGATTCCCCCCTCTGGCAGGGTGCTGAAATGGGTCTAGATTGGTTTTCGGTGGCTACGGAGGCTTCTGGCGGTGGAACTCTTGATCTTGGTTATTTTCTGGAGGTTTCTGTATTTATAGGATTTTTTGGCGTCGGTCTCACGTCAAGGTGCCCGAGTCATCCACGAGGCAGGCCCATGTGCCGGGGGGGCTCCCACCCTCGTGGACGGCCCGGGACTCTTCTGGCCCAACTCTTTTACTCCGGGGTCTTGTTTTGGTCCATAAAAAATCATCAAAAATTGGCACGTTAATTGGACTCCATTTGGTATTCCTTTTATGCAAAACTCAAAATCAAGAAAAAAATAGAAACTGGCACTGGGCTCTAGGTTAATAGGTTAGTCCCAAAAATCATATAAAATAGCATATAAATGCATATAAAACATCCAAGGTTGATAATATAATAGCATGGAACAATCAAAAATTATAGGTACGTTGGAGACGTATCAACGGCAGCCTCACACCGCAGCCTCACACCGCAGCCGAAGCAGTCAACCCACGTACTCCCCTCCTCGTGGGTATCCACTGCCGCGTCTTCCCCGGCTCCGCATCGTCCCCTTCCTAGGCCTCGCCATCATCCACCACCCTGTTTCTCTCGGCGCTGCATGGTCAACATGGTCAACGAACAACTTCGATCGGAAGAGTACTGTACATGGAGAGGCTGACAGCTGGGTCCAAGACCGCAGCAAGGAAGTGCCTCTGTATTACACGGAAAATAATGATTCCTCCACCCGACAGCTGGGACCCACCGGACGGGCCACCATATTTCACGAAAAAAATGTTTTCCCCTGACTGTTGGGACCCCCCAGCTACATCTTCACACACAAGGAAGTGCCTGACAGTCGGGACCCACCTGGTCGAAGCATACGTAGCGTTGTCATTCTGGTCGCGAACGTGTACGTACATACGATCGGTCTGTCTGCAGGCTGCAGCAATGAACTGTGGCCGTGTAAGGAAGGGCACATGCCATAGTAGAGGCGCCCATGTAGGATGTACACGTACGTACAATGGCCAGGGTGCAAGAAAGTAAATATGGCCACGTACGTACATACGGGCGGGGTCTCGAACGCCTACTCACGCATACGTACAGCCAGGGCTTGTGTACATGGCTGGGTCAGAACGGAGAAGCCGCGCCATCATCGTGATCATGGGGAGGCAACCGGCTGGGTCGGAACCGAATGCGTCGTCGTGTTCATCGGGAGCCAACCGGCTTGGACAAAACATCCGATGGAAATGAGGCCTGGCGTACCACAGAATGGAGGAAACAACCTTGTGTTCGACCAGCCACGGTCGAAACGAGATCCTATTCATCGGGAGGGGTCTGGCGTATCGCAAAACGGGGGAAACGGACCTCCTATGGTCGAAACAGGGTGCTGTTGATCGGGAGGGGTGTGGCGTACCGCAAAACTGAGGAAACGGACTTGTGTTGGAGTGCTCCGGTCGAAATGGGGGTCCTGTTCATCGGGAGGGGTGTGGTGTACCGCAAAACGGGACTCCAGGGGATACTGTTCATCTCCACCACCGACCTCCTCCAGCCTCCACGGGCTCCTGTTCATCCACCGTCGACCTCCTCCAGCCTCCACCTGCGATTGTTCATCCACGGGCTCCAGTTCATCCAGCCTCCACCGTGCGCTCCTCCACCGGCTACTGTGCACCCAACCCTCTACACGGGGTCCTGTTCAACCACCCCTCCAATAGGTTACTGTTCATCTAGCCCTCCACCGGCTACTGTTCAACCAGCCCTCCATCGGCTACTGTTCAACCAACCCTCCATGGGGCCCTGTTCATCCAGCCCTCCATGGGGTCCTATTCATCCACCGGCTCGATCGATCGGGGCCCTGTTCATCCAGCGGCAATGGCCTCTACTACCACGGGGTCCTGTTCATCCAACCCCCCACCGGGAACTGTTCATCCAAACCCCCCAACAACACTCACTGTTCATTAAGTGGCAGCATCGACCGGCTTCAGTTAGCATTAGCAGCGAAGGAATCACTCGGGTTCAGTTAACAGCAAGGGATCGATCGATCGCTCGGGTTCAGTAACGCATAGCCTGCAGTGCAATCGCTCGGGTTCAGTTAGAGCGCAACGCCTCGCTCGGGTTCAGTTAGAGCCCAACGCCTTGCACACACGCGCGCATCGCTCGGCCCCGACCACCCACCGTAACTGGGAACTCCCCGATATTTTCCTCGCCCTCGCTTGTACCATAGTTTTTTCCGTCACGGACGGCCGAAATAATGTCATGCAGCTGCGTCTTCGGCCCGCCCAGGACGAAAAGCCCATTTTCTGTCATGATTTTTTGTCATAGAAGTAGGACCCCACCACATCTATGATGATACCGGGTTTTTTCACAATTATCGTCATAGAAGTGTCATAAGTATGACATTTTTTTTTCTTTCGGCCCAAAATGTCACGGATATGTCTTTTTTTTGTAGTGGTAACAAGTGTCGGATCCACACGGGAACAATCTCTTTAGTGATGCTCAACCACTTTGGGTTTGTAGGTGTTTGGTTTGGGGTTTTGGGTTCTTCCTCACTTGATGATTTTTGCTCAAAGTCCTCGGAGGATGGGATGCTCCCAATGACAAGTGTCAGTTTCTCGCGGAGCAACCAACCAGCTAGTGGTTGTAGGGGGCGGCTATTTATAGCCGAGGGAGCAGCCCGACATGATAAGACATAAATGCCCTTCAATGATATGACCGTTATGTGGGTAGATATTTTGGGACAGCTGGCGCATAGCACAACAACGGTCAAAAATTTTACTACCTAATTCCTCAGGGCTATCATGTTCCTCACTTGTAGGCAATCTGCACTGACGAATTCCTAAGTCCTTAGTCAGAACAAATTCCTCAGAGACCAAAAGAACTTTGTCTCTGTCACTGAAGAAATTTACTGAACTGTATGAGATTTCCAATGGCTTCACTCGAAGGGATTGGTAGGTGTAGGATTTTGAGATAAGCATCACTTGGAAACTTTTCCTTAGTTTTTCCTCGACCCCTTTAACAGTACGGTGTTTCCTCTGACTTAATAAAGAGAAAGTGAAACTACGAAAACAAAAGACTTCACGCTTCATATTCCTCACATGAATATCAAGTCTTCACGGTCACAACAATTTCTTCACTTTCAAAGTCTTTAGAAAGCCAAAGTCTTCAGTTGAAGGCATTCATTTTTAGGGTTCGACTTTCTCTGTAAATATCAAACTCCTATAGACTTATAGACCTGTGTACACTCACAAACACATTAGTCCCTTAACCTATAAGTCTTCAATACACCAAAATCACTAAGGGGAACTAGATGCACTTACAGCTTCTACATCAACACCATTGCCTCTCCGATGAAGCGCGGGTAGTTTACCACAGACCTACGGGTCCATAGCTAGTAGCTAGATGGCTTCTTCTCTCTCTTTGATTCTCAATACCATGTTCTCCTCGATGTTCTTGGAGATCTATTCAATGTAATACCCTTTTTGCGGTGTGTTTGCCGAGATCCGATGAATTGTGGATTTATGATCAGCTTATCTATGAATATTATTTTAATCTCCTCGGAATTCTTATATGCATGATTTGATATCTTTGCATGTCTCTTCGAACTATTGATTTGGTTTGGCCAACTAGATTGGTTTTTCTTGCAATGGGAGAAGTGCTTAGCTTTGGGTTAAATCTTGCGGTGCTCGATCCTAGTGACAGAAGGGGAACCGACATGTATTGTATTGTTGCCATTGAGGATAACAAGATGGGGTTTTCATCATATTGCTTGAGTTTATCCCGCTACACCATGTCATCTTACTTAATGTGTTACTCTATTCTTATGAACTTAATGCTCTAGATGCAAGCAGGAGTCGGTTGATGTGTGGAGTAATAGTAGTGGATGCATAATCGTTTCGGTCTACTTGACACAGATGTGATGCCTATATTCATGATCATTGCCTTAGATATCATCATAACTTTGTGCTTTTCTATCAATTGCTCGGCAGTAATTTGTTCACCCATCGTAATATTTTCTATCTTGAGAGAAGCCTCTAGTGAAACCTATGGTCCCCAGGTCTATTTTCCATCATATAATCTTCTATTTTCCATCATATGAGTTTCTGATCTATAATTTTAGTTTCCTATTTACTTTCTTTGCAATCTTTTACTTTCTGATCTATAAACCAAAAATACCAAAAATATTACTTTACCGTTTATCCATATATATCAGATCTCACTTTGCAAATAACCGTGAAGGGATTGACAACCTCTTTATCGCGTTGTGTGCAAGTTGGTGTTTGTTTGTGCAGATATTCGGTGGCTTGTTGCGTTGTCTCCTACTAGATTGTTACCTTGGTTCTCAAAAGCTGAGGGAAATACTTACTCTACTTTGTTGCATCACCCTTTCCTCTTCAAGGGAAAAACCAACGCAAGCTCAAGAGGTAGCACCCACCTAAAATTTTGTTTTTCGCGCCTATTTTCTTGCCATCATTTTTCGTATTAGCCTATAAAAGGAGACACCGGGGCTCTCATCATCCTCGTCCAGCCATCCTCTAAATCACCACTACGCAAAGTGTGTAACACATTTTTTCAGTCAGTATGAGTTTGCCCTGCTCGAATCAAAGCATTAGGCCGAGGAAAATGAAGAATGCAAGTTTGCCTCCGGGGTGGCAGTCCAGCGGTGTTGGTATCTTTGCAAGGTGAAGGAGGTGATGGATTTTTCAGATTGGTTGGGCGTGAAGTTTTTCATGTGCACTAATTATGAGGAAGATTCACCCCTAGCTAGTTCAGAGTACGACAAGCCTCTAGTATGCTTTAACCATCACGAATAGATATACTGTTTGTTGGTTGGTTGATTATTTATTAACATTCTTATTCTTGTTGCAGTCCCCTCCGCCTCTGTGCATGTACTATCATTGGATTGACACGAAGATGCCAACTTGGGCAGTCACTAAGATTCGTGAAAGAAGTCGTCGTGCATGGGATAGTTTTACACGAAAGAGCTATGCGAAAAGGCGGAAGCAGAGGAGAAAGCAGAGCAAGAGAGAGAGAGTGTTAAAAGAATACTATGCTGAGAAAAAGGGTTACTTTCAGGATTTACTGAAGAAAAACAGGGAAGAGGCTCCTCGTATGGAGGAGCAGGAACGACAACGAAAGGAGGCTTGTGAGGTAGAGACAGAGAAAGAAAGAAAGGGCTCATGAGGCCAAGGCAGCAAAAGAAGCTGGCGATGGAAAAGGAAAATATCCATGCTGGACTCAGTAGATACTTGGGGTAGTATTTTAAATTTCGCAATCGTTTGTATCTTAATTTCGACAGTTTAATGTAGCTTTATTTTAGTAGTTAAATGTAGCTTTATTTCAATAGTACAATGTATCTTATTACAGTTGTACCGTGTCGTAATAATACAAACTAATTATCAAACGTCGTGCAACAACTACAACGTGAAATTAAGATAGAACATAATGCCCTACAATAAGACAATACAAACTAATAATGCAAGTACATCTGAATTAAACGGTAGAACTGGACTTAAAAACTAAAAATACAGCTTAAAAACTACATGAAGGCATCATTGTCATCCTCCGTTGATGCAGAACTCTTGCCCTTCGAGGATGCATAAATCTTACCCTTGGACGATGCATAACTCTTGCCCTTCGAGGATGCAGAAATCTTGCCCTTGGATGATGCAGAACTCTTGCCCTTCGACGATGAGGCAGTTGTGGCCTTGGTGCTAGGCATGAAGATATCATCTTCGTCCTTGCTGTCGTCAGTCCATAAAAAAGTATGTTTTGCTGCAAACTTCAGGTGTGATTCACTCTTATGCTCTATCTTCTTCCATCTTCCATGCAACCTGAGAAGTTCTTTTCATATCTCCTCAAAGGTCCCGGAAGGCCACCCACACCTAGATAATGCGTGACTCGGCTCATTCATGAGAGTGTCACTACTGATGAATTCATCCCATGGAACTATTGTATTGTCTATCTTGAAATTGGCGGCTAAACTTAGAAGACATTGGGACATACTAGGGTGACAACTAGGATCAAAAGGATAATTGGACATCTTGAGGAGACTAGGAGACTACACTGAAGTGCATATCCACCACCTTAGTGTGGAGGGGGGTTTATAGGTTCGGAAGGGAAGAATAGGCGGGAACTCAGAAGCGGGAAAGTATGGCGGAAGATATTGGCGGGAAAGGGTGGTGCGAGGTATACGCGGGAACACAGAAGCAGGAAAGTATGGCAGGAGATATAGGCGGGAAACATTGCTGCCGCCTGGTCCAGTAGTGGCAGGTGCCACGCGTGAACCAAGGGGGTCTTTTTTGTCATTCTGGTCCAGAGGCGTGATCCGATACAACACACTCAAATTTAATGTTAGAATTCAGGTGCATATTTATTTCAGCATACGTAGATATTTCTTACATCAATCAGATAGTCTGAAACTGACATAGGTAGATATAATAGGTCGCACACGTAGATAGATGAATCACCCTAGTCAATGATGGCCACCTCACCTTTCCTTAGGACCAGAAAGCGATAAGTGATTAGGTGGTCGCGTTACACGAAGACCGCGGCTGTACTCTGATACGTCACCAACGTATCTATAATTTCGATTGTTCCATGCTATTATATTATCAATCTTGGATATTTTATAATCATTTTATATCATTTTTGGTACTAACCTGTTGACATAGTGCCAAGTGCGAGTTGCTGTTTTTTGCATGTTTTTTACATCGCAGAAAATCAATACCAAATGGAGTCCAAATGCAAGGAAACTTTACGGAGATTTTTTATGGACCAGAAGACACCTAATGGGCCAAGGCTGCGCCTGGGGGTGCTCCGAGGGGAGCACAACCCACTAGGGTGCGCCTGGAGCCCCGGGCGCGCCCTGGTGGGTTGTGCCCACCTCGGGTGCCCCCCGGACCGCCTCTTTGCTCTATAAATATCCCAGTATTCTAGAAACCCTAGGGGAGTCGATGAAAATCAATTCCAGCCGCCGCAGAGTCCAGAACCACTGGATCCAATCTAGACACCATCACGGAGGGGTTCACCGCTTCCATTGGTGCCTCTCCGATGATGCGTGAGTAGTTCTTTGTAGACCTTCGGGTCCGTAGTTAGTAGCTAGATGGCTTCCTCTCTCTCTCGTTTGATTCTCAATACAATGGTCTCTTGGAAATCCATATGTTGCAACTCTTTTTGCGGTGTGTTTGTTGGGATCGTATGAACTTTGAGTTCATGATCGGATCTATCTTTTTATATCCATGAAAGTTATTTGAGTTTCTTTGATCTCTTATATGCATGATTGCTTATAGCAGCGTATTTCTTCTCCGATATTTGGGTTTTGTTTGGCCAACTTGATCTATTTATCTTGCAATGGGAAGAGGTGCTTTGTAGTGGGTTCGATCTTATGGTGCTTGATCCTAGTGACGGAAGGGGAACCGACACGTATGTATCTTTGCTACTAAGGATATCTATTTCTACATAAATAGATCTTGTCTACATCATGTCATCATTCTTATTGCATTACTCCGTTTCTCCACGAACTTAATACACTAAATGCATGCTGGATAGCGGTCGATGTGTGTAGTAATAGTAGTAGATGTAGACAGGAGTCAGTCTACTAATCTTGGACATGATGCCTATGTAATGATCATTGCTTGGATATCGTCATGATTTTTTGAAGTTCTATCAATTGCGCAACAGCAATTTGTTTACCCACCATTTGCTATTTTTCTCGAGAGAAGCCACTAGTGAAACCTACGCCCCCGGGTATCTTTCTCATATTATTTGCCTTTGCGATCTATTTTATTTTCCTTTTATTTTAAGATCTACTAAACCAAAAATACCTTGCTGTAATTTATTTTATTTGGTGTTCAATCTAGCAATATTTACAACTCTCTCACGTCCGTTTGCCCATCTTGGGGCGCCACTACCCGAAAGAGATTGACAACCCCTTCTACACATCGGGTTCCGAGTAGTTGTTATTTGTGTGCAGGTGCTGTTTACATTGTGTTGCTTGGTTCTCCTACTTGTTTGATAACATTGGTTTCATATATGAGGGAAATACCTACCGCTGTTGTGCTGCATCATCCCTTCCTCTTTGGGGAAATACCGATGTAGCTTCAAGCGACATCAAAAGGAATTTCTAGCGCCATTGCCTAGGAGGATAATCAACATCTACCAGGTTCCTAATCACAAATCTCACCTCCTTGCAATTTACATTATTTTCCATTTGCCTCTCGTTTTCCTCTCCCCCACTTCACAAAAATTTGCCGTTTTATTCGCCCTCCTTTTGATTCATCATTTTCTCGTCAGATCTCATGTTTGCTTGTGTTGCCATGTGCCTTCTATATGCTTGCATCTTCGATTGCTAAAAAGCTATTGATATGTATCCCCATCCACTTGCTAATCTTTTTAAAATATCCAATCACGATGAACTAATTGCTAGTGAGTTGAGTGCACTAGATTATCTTTATGAAGTTTTGCTTGAGAATCGTGAATCTAAAAATTATGATGAAGAAATTTATGAAGTGATTCACGATAGCTCCTTGAATGAAAAGCATGATTGCAATAATTTTACTATAAATTCTATTAATGTCAATTGTGCTAATAATATGCAAAACCCCAAGCTTGGGGATGCTTGTTTTATCATGTCCGCTACTTATTGCAATGCTCATGATTGGGGTGATAATGTTTCTTATGATCTTGAAAATTTAGTTAAGCCTCATGATGAATATGTTTGCGATAATATTGAAAGTGGGTTTGGAAGAGTGTCAACTTTAGCTAAAAATAATCCCACATATTTGGATAGTGTTTAATCTTATGAATTTTTTGATGAAAGTGGGTTTGGAGAGGTCATGACTTTATTTGATGATAATCCCACTATTTTGGAAGAGTGTCAACTTTGCATGCATATGGATCAAAAAGAGAATTTTTATGATAGTTATATTATTGAATTTGATTATGATCCTACATATAATTATTATGAGAGAGAAAAATATGGTTCTAGAAATTTTCATGTTATTAAATTTCTTCTCGTTGTGTTGAGATTGTCAATGTTTTATTCCTCTCCTTTGCATATGCTAGATGTTTCTTGTCTTGATAATTTGTTTTCCTATAAAATTCCTATGCATAGGAAGTATGTTAGTCTTAAATGTGATTGTCAAATGTTTCATGATGCTCTCTTTGTGTTTCGATTATTATCTGTTGTGTGAGCATCGTTGAAATATTATGCCTAGCTAGGGGCGTAAAATGATAATGCTTGTTGGGAGGCAACCCAATGAATAAAATTTATTTTTGCTTTTTTGCTTTCTGTTATTGAGTCTCTACACAATTATGCTACTGTTATGATTGTGTTTTTTGTGTTTTAATTAGTGTTTGTGCCAAGTAAAGCCTTTAGGATCTTCTTGGGTGATAGTTGTTTGATCTTGCTGAAAAATAGAAACGTTTGCACTCACAAAAATAATTTTCATTTTTCACCAGAGGGCGATAAAATACCCATTCCTTTTGCAGTAGATTAATATACAAATTTCTCAGGCCCTCCTAATTTCTCGGAGTTTTTGGAGTTACAGAAGTATTTGAAATATCTAGATTGCTACAGACTGTTCTGTTTTTAACAGATTCTGTTTTCTTTGCGTTGTGTGCTTGTTTTGATGGCTCTATGGTTTTCTTTGATGAGTTTTTGCCATAGATAAGATGGAATACAATAGATATAATGCAAGAATAAAATATGAATTGGTTTACTACAGTACTTATAGTAGTGATTTGTTTTCTTATACTAACGGATCTCACGAAGGATTTTGTTGAGTTTTGTGTGATTAAAGTTTTCAAGTTTTGGGTTATCTTACGATGGATGAAGGAATAAGGAGTAAGAAGAGCCTAAGCTTGGGGATACCCCGGCATCCCAAGCTATTATCCAAAAGAGAGCAAGCAACTAAGCTCGGGGATGCCCCCAAGTGGCATCCCCTCTTTCTTCTAATGACCATCGGTATTTTACTCGAAGCTATATTTTTATTCGTCACATACTATGTGTTTTGCTTGGAGCATCTTGTATGATATGAGTCTTTGCTTGTTTTATTTTTTGTTTTAAGTCTTGATTCTTGCTGGAAACACCTATTTGAGAGAGCCAAAATTATGCCATGACTTGTTAGAATTGCTCTCTATGATTCACTTAAATTTTTTGAGCTATGGACTTGCTCTAGTGCTTCACTTATATCTTTTTGAGCACGATGTGCTTTATTATTTTTTAAGAAATTCTCTCTTTCTTCACTTAGATTTATTTGAGAGTTAGTAAACTTTTCAAGAAATTCTCTCTTGCTTCACTTGAATTAATTTGAGAGAAATAAATATTATGCTCATGATCTTCAGTTATATTTGTTTGAGCTTATCAAAAGCAACACATGAAAATTAGTCCCAACGTGATAGATATCCAGGAAGTATATAATAAAAACTTTCATGAAGATCATTGGACAAAATAAACTTGATTCTTGGTAATAGTTTTGAGATATGATGATGTGATATGTGGGTCATCTTGATGAGTAATTATGCTTTAGTAAGAATATTGGTGTTAAGGTTTGTGATTCCCTATGCAAGCACGAAAGTCAATAACTATGCAATGAAATTATATCGTACTTGCGGTGCATTATTTGGTGTTAATTATGATTAATGCTCGCTTATGAAGATTATTCGTTTCTTGGTTGGTCGCTCCTTAATCTTTTGCTAGCCTTCATTTTGCACTAAGTATGATCACTACTTGTGCATCCAAAAACCTTTAACCACTTTTCCCATATGAGCCCACTATATCTACCTATATGTGGTATTCTTTTGCTGTTCGAAGCAAATTTGTATGTGCCATCTCTACTTTTCAAAATAAACCTCTCTTTTGTGTGTTTGTTCCGCTCGCGGAGCGGTGAGGGGTGGATAATATTTTCCATGCTAGATGTGGTATTCTCACGATGTGTGTTTATTCATTTGTCATTGCATGAGAGTAAGGCAAAGGTATTAGGGATGCCCACTCCTGAAATGAAAAATGAATTTACTTTATGTTGTCAAATAATAAATTCCTTGGAAAGTGTTGGTATGGAATGCACCCGTGGATACGGTTAGCCATGGAAAGTGAAAGTATGGTGGAAAAAGGAATAAACTTTATTTTTTGTTTGGGAACCGCCTATGATATATCTAGCATGGAAAGTGTTGGGAACTCTAAGTCATTTTCGTTGGTGGGAAGGACACACCTCCCAAAATGTTTTTATCTCTAAGTTTTTCGCTTTGAGCTCTGGCACCTCTACAAATCCCTACTTCCCTCTATGAAGGGCCTTTCTTTTACTTTATGCAATTTTTATTTTTTGAACTTGAGTCTCCATCTTCTCTTATAAAAGCAGCAACTAGGAGGCACTATGACCGTACTTGAGCATTGGGTGTAGTTAATATGCGAGTGTGTTTCATGAATGGATCACTGATTGAGCATGATGGGCTAGGGATAGCTTATTTTAGCGTTGATATTTTGAAATACATGGTTGCTTCTTGATATGCTTGAGTATTTAAGTTATCATGTCAAAACTAGACTATTGCTTTGAACAATATAAAAGTCCAAATGCCCATGCTATGAAGAAAAGAAATAGGATATGACATGTTAGGCAACATTCCACATCAAATTTTTTGTTTTTATCACTTACCTACTCGAGGGCGAGTAGGAGTTAAGCTTGGGGATGCTGATACGTCTCCAATGTATCTATAATTTTGATTGTTCCATGCTGTTATATTATCAATCTTGGATGTTTTATAAAAAAATTATAGTCATTTTATATCATTTTTTGGTACTAACATATTAACATAGTGCCAAGTGTCAGTTGCTGTTTTTTGCATGTTTTTACATCGTAGAAAATCAAATACCAAACGGAGTCCAAATGCAAGGAAACTTTGCGGAGATTTTTTATGGACCAGAAGACAC
Source organism: Triticum aestivum (assembly GCF_018294505.1). Lineage (NCBI taxonomy): Eukaryota > Viridiplantae > Streptophyta > Magnoliopsida > Poales > Poaceae > Triticum > Triticum aestivum. Next base: position 513,186,266 of record NC_057797.1, on the reverse strand, counting down.
CTAATGGGCCAAGGCTGCGCCTGGGGGTGCTCCGAGGGGAGCACAACCCACTAAGGCGCGCCTGGAGGCCCAGGCGCGCCCTGGTGGGTTGTGCCCACCTCGGGTGCCCTCGGACCGCCTCTTTGCTCTATAAATACCCTAATATTCCAGAAACCCTAGAGGAGTCGACGAAAATCAATTCTAGCCACCACAGAGTCCAGAACCACCAGATCCAATCTAGACACCATCACGGAGGGGTTCACCACTTCCATTGGTGCCTCTCCGATGATGCGTGAGTAGTTCTTTGTAGACCTTCGGGGTCCGTAGTTAGTAGCTTGATGGCTTCCTCGCTCTCTCGTTTGATTCCCAATACAATGGTCTCTTGGAGACCCATATGATGTAACTCTTTTTGCGGTGTGTTTGTTGGGATTAGATGAACTTTGAATTTATGATCAGATCTATCTTTTTATATCCATGAAAGTTATTTGAGTTTCTTTGATCTCTTATATGCATGATTGCTTATAGCCTCGTATTACTTCTCCAATATTTGGGATTTGTTTAGCCAACTTGATCTTTTTATCTTGCAATGGGAAGAGGTGCTTTGTAGTGGGTTCGATCTTACGGTGCTTGATCCTAGTGATAGAAGGGGAACCGACACGTATGTATCGTTGCTACTAAGGATAAAATGATGGGGTCTATTTCTACATAAATAGATCTTGTCTACATCATGTCATCGTTCTTATTACATTACTCTATTTCTCCATGAACTTAATACACTAGATGCATGCTGGATAGCGGTCGATGTGTGGAGTAATAGTAGTAGATGCAGACAAGAGTCGGTCTACTAATCTTGGACGTGATGCCTATGTAATGATCATTGCTTGGATATCGTCATGATTATTTGAAGTTCTATCAATTGCCAATAGTAATTTGTTTACCCACCATTTGCTATTTTTCTCAAGAGAAGCCACTAGTGAAACCTACGACCCCGGGTCTCTTTCTCATATTATTTGCCTTTGTGATCTATTTTGTTTGCCTTTTATTTTCGGATCTAAACCAAAAATACAAAAATACCTTGCTGCAATTTATTTTATTTGGCGTTCGATCTAGCAACATTTACAACTCTCTCACGTCTGTTTGCCCATCTTGGGGCGCCGCTACCCGAAAGGGATTGACAACCCCTTTTACATGTTGGGTTGCGAGTAGTTGTTATTTGTGTGCATGTGTTGTTTACTTTGTGTTGCTTGGTTCTCCTACTGGTTGGATAACCGTGGTTTCATATCTGAGGGAAATACCTACCGCCGCTGTGCTGCATCATCCCTTCCTCTTTGGGGAAATACCAACGTAGCTTCAAGCGACGTCATACTCCCCTTTGGCTTCCTGTGTCTGCGACTACTGCGCAGGTGGTGGAGTATGGAATCCTTGTTGCGATCATGGTGCGTAATTGTCGGCGTATGGTTGTGAATCCTTGGGGATAAAAGATGGGCTAATAATGTCCCCTCCGAAGAACTCCGTAACTAATGTCGTAACCGCGTCGCCATGATCATGTGATGCTCCCCGGATGCGTGTGTTGAGGCCACGTTGGGTGTCCTCATCGTCCCATGTACGATCAGGTATGCCCTGCACATAGAAACATTGTAAACAAACTGTTAGAGGATAATATATGATATCATTGTAAATGCATTAAAATGTAAACATGACTACCTGATCAGATCCCTCGCCTGTACTGTCTGGCCATTGTACGTGGTACTGATTTATCTCTGGGACACGAGTCTCCTTGGGCATGGAGATCCCTCGCGTGGAGAGATACGGCTGAGATCCCTCACCTTGGGTGTATGCACCATATCCTGTGTACGCATATGGGTTCGAGGAAAGAGTCTGCTCGGGCATCGAATCCAAGCCCGTGCCATGGTCCTGAGATGTCTGCCCCTGACGAAGCTTCACCGAAGAAGAGCGATGCAATGGCAGAGATGAGTCATGTCGTGGCAATGTCATTGTAGTACTCAAACCCTCCCCCACTGCCCATGGCTCGTACGCACCTTGCTCGGTCTGTACGACGGCGCCTCACTCGGTCTGGCTGACCTCGCTACCGGCATGTTGTATGCTCCAGTGACAACATCATCGCCTCTACCACATCTGAACTTTGTAGCCACATAGTCTTGAAGACGTTTGTGGAATGACTTATGAGCTGGGCCTTGGGCCTGCATGTCTTCCACCACCATCTACCCTACTTCGTTGCAAGTTTGAAGCTGAACAATATTTGGTTGTTATTTGGTTGAAATGATTATGAAATGATGGACCTGAAAAAGTTACTTATGATTACCAGCTAGTCACCATAGTAAGCTGCATGTAGCTCAATCTGTCTCTGCATCAGCTCCTCATGTGTGAGATGTGTTGGTATCGTAGCTGGTTGACTGGCCAGGCTAGTACGCTTGCTGATGCAGTATCACTGCTTGTACGCTTGAGCTGTACTTCCATCGTACGGTACGCAAAATTAAATAATTACATGAACCATTGTGATGAAAGCAAAGCATCTTCACACATTGTATGGTCATCATAATAAAATAATGTAAATAAAATGTACCTAAGTTAATGCACTATTGAAGGAAATATGCCCTAGAGGCAATAATAATGTTATTATTTTATTTCCTTATATCATGATAAATGTTTATTATTCATGCTAGAATTGTATTATCCGGAAACATAATACTTGTGTGAATACATAGACAAACCAAACGTCACTAGTATGCCTCTACTTGACTAGCTCATTAATCGAAGATGGTTATGTTTTCTAACCATAGACATGTGTTGTCATTTGATTAATGGGATCACATCATTAGGAGAATGATGTGATTGACATGACCCATTCCATTAGCTTAGCACCCGATCGTTTAGTATGTTGCTATTGCTTTCTTCATGACTTATACATGTTCCTATGACTATGAGATTATGCAACTCCCGTTTACCGGAGGAACACTTTGTGTGCTACCAAACGTCACAAGGTAACTGGGTGATTATAAAGGAGCTCTACGGGTGTCTCCAAAGGTGAATGTTGGGTTGGCGTATTTCGAGATTAGGATTTGTCACTCCGATTGTCGGAGAGGTATCTCTGGGCCCTCTCGGTAATGCACATCACATAAGCCTTGCAAGCATTACAACTAATGAGTTAGTTGCAAGATGATGTATTACGAAACGAGTAAAGAGACTTGCCGGTAACGAGATTGAACTAGGTATTTGAGATACCGACGATCGAATCTCGGGCAAGTAACATACCGATGACAAAGGGAACAACGTATGTTGTTATGCGGTCTGACCGATAAAGATCTTCGTAGAATATGTAGGAGCCAATATGAGCATCCAGGTTCCGCTATTGGTTATTGACCGGAGACGTGTCTCGGTCATGTCTACATTGTTCTCGAACCCGTAGGGTCCGCACGCTTAAGGTTTCGATGACAGTTATATTATGAGTTTATGAGTTTTGATGTACCGAAGTTAGTTCGGAGTCCCGGATGTGATCACGGACATGACGAGGAGTCTCGAAATGGTAGAGACATAAAGATTGATATATTGGACGCCTATATTCGGACACCGGAAGTGTTCCGGATGATTTCGGAGAAAACCGGAGAGCCGGAGGGTTACCAGAACCCCCCGGGAGAAGTAATGGGCCATATGGGCCTTAGTGGAGAGAGAGAGAGGGGCAGCCAAAGGTGGGCCGCGCCCCTCCTCCCCCTGGTCCGAATTGGACTAGGAGAGGGGGGCGGCGCCCCCCTTTCCTTCTCCCTCCCCACTTCTTTCCCGCTCCTAGTAGGAGTCCTACTCCTACTAGGAGGAGGACTCCTCCTTGGCGCGCCATAGGGGCCGGCCGGCCTCCTCCCCTTGATCCTTTATATACGGGGGCAGGGGGCACCCCTAGACACACAAGTTGATCCACGTGATCATATTCTTAGCCGTGTGCGGTGCCCCCTTCCACCGTAATCCTCGATAATATTGTAGCGGTGCTTAGGCGAAGCCCTGCGACGGTAGAACATCAAGATCGTCACCACGCCGTCGTGCTGACGGAACTCTTCCCCGATACTTTGCTGGATCGGAGTCTGGGGATCGTCATCGAGCTGAACGTGTGCTAATACTCGGAGGTGCCGTAGTTTCGGTGCTTGATCGGTCGGGCCGTGAAGACGTGCGACTACATCAACCGCGTTGTGCTAACGCTTCCGCTGTCGGTCTACAAGGGTACGTAGATCACACTCTTCCCTCGTTGCTATGCATCACCATGATCTTGCGTGTGTGTAGGAATTTTTTTGAAATTACTACATTCCGCAACAATGGCATCGGAGCCTAGGTTTTATGTGTTGATGTTATATGCACGAGTAGAACACAAGTGAGTTGTGGGCGATATAAGTCATACTGCTTACCAGTATGTCATACTTTGGTTCGGCGGTATTGTTGGACGAAGCGGCCCGGACCGACATTACGCGTACGCTTACGCGAGACCGGTTCTCCCGACGTGCTTTGCACAAAGGTGGCTAGCGGGTGATAGTTTCTCCAACTTTAGTTGAACCAAGTGTGACTACGCCCGGTCCTTGCGAAGGTTAAAACAGCACCAACTTGACAAACTATCGTTGTGGTTTTGATGCGTAGGTAAGATTAGTTCTTACTTAAGCCCGTAGCAGCCACGTAAAACTTGCAACAACAAAGTAGAGGACATCTAACTTGTTTTTGCAGGGCATGTTGTGATGTGATATGGTCAAGACATGATACTGAATTTTATTGTATGAGATGATCATGTTTTGTAACCAAGTTATCGGCGGCAGGAGCCATATGGTTGTCGCTTTATTGTATGCAATCTGTAATGCTTTACTTTATCACTAAATGGTAGCGATAGTCGTGGAAGCATAAGATTGGCGAGACGACAACGATGCTACGATGGTGATCAAGGTGTCGCGCCGGTGATGATGGTGATCACGATGGTGCTTCGAAGATGGAGATCACAAGCACAAGATGATGATGGCCATATCATATCGCTTATATTGATTGCATGTGATGTTTATCTTTTATGCATCTTATCTTGCTTTGATTGACGGTAGCATTTTAAGATGATCTCTCACTAATTATCAAGAAGTGTTCTCCCTGAGTATGCACCGTTGCGAAAGTTCTTCGTGCTGAGACACCACGTGATGATCGGGTGTGATAGGCTATACGTTCAAATACAACGGGTGCAAAACAGTTGCACACGCAGAATACTCAGGTTATACTTGACGAGCCAAGCATATACAGATATGGCCTCGGAACACAGAGACCAAAAGGTCGAGCGTGAATCATATAGTAGATATGATCAACATAGCGATGTTCACCAATGAAACTGCTCCATCTCACGTGATGATCGGACATGGTTTAGTTGATTTGGATCACGTAATCACTTAGAGGATAGAGGGATGTCTATCTAAGTGGGAGTTCTTACGTAATATGATTAATTGAACCTAAATTTATCATGAACTTAGTACCTGATAGTATCTTGCTTGTTTATGTTCGATTGTAGATAGATGGCCCGTGCTGTTGTTCCATTGAATTTTAATGCGTTCCTTGAGAAAGCAAAGTTGAAAGATGATGGTAGCAATTACACGGACTGGGTCCGTAACTTGAGGATTATCCTCATTGCTGCACAGAAGAATTACGTCCTGGAAGCACCGCTGGGTGCCAGGCCTGCTGCTGGAGCAACACCAGATGTTATGAACGTCTGGCAGAGCAAAGCTGATGACTACTTGATAGTTCAGTGTGCCATGCTTTACGGCTTAGAATCGGGACTTCAACAATGTTTTGAACATCATGGAGCATATGAGATGTTCTAGGAGTTGAAGTTAATATTTCAAGCAAATGCCCGGATTGAGAGATATGAAGTCTCCAATAAGTTCTATAGCTGCAAGATGGAGGAGAACAGTTATGTCAGTGAACATATACTCAAAATGTCTAGGTATAATAATCACTTGATTCAATTGGGAGTTAATCTTCCAGATGATTGCGTCATTGACAGAATTCTCCAATCACTACCACCAAGCTACAAGAGCTTCGTGATGAACTATAATATGCAAGGGATGAATAAGACTATTCCCGAGCTCTTCGCAATGCTGAAAGCTGCGGAGGTAGAAATCAAGAAGGAGCATCAAGTGTTGATGGTCAACAAGACCACTAGTTTCAAGAAAAAGGGCAAAGGGAAGAAGAAGGGGAACTTCAAAAAGAACAACAAGCAAGTTGCTCCTCAAGAGAAGAAACCCAAACCTGGACCTAAGCCTGAAACAAAGTGCTTCTACTGCAAGCAGACTGGTCACTGGAAGCGGAACTGCCCCAAGTATTTGGCGGATAAGAAGAATGGCAAGGTGAACAAAGGTATATGTGATATACATGTTATTGATGTGTACCTTACTAATGCTCGCAGTAGCACCTGGGTATTTGATACTGGTTCTGTTGCTAATATTTGTAACTCGAAACAGGGACTACAGATTAAGCGAAGATTGGCTAAGGACGAGGTGACGATGCGCGTGGGAAATGGTTCCAAAGTCGATGTGATCGCAGTCGGCATGCTACCTCTACATCTACCTTCGGGATTAGTGTTAGACCTAAATAATTGTTATTTGGTGCCAGCGTTAAGCATGAACATTATATCTGGATCTTGTTTGATGCGAGCCGGTTATTCATTTAAATCAGAGAATAATGGTTGTTCTATTTATATGAGTAATATCTTTTATGGTCATGCACCCTTAAAGAGTGGTCTATTCTTATTAAATCTCGATAGTAGTGACACACATATTCATAGTGTTGAAGCCAAAAGATGCAGAGTTGATAATGATAGTGCAACTTATTTGTGGCACTGCCGTTTGGGTCATATGGTGTAAAGCGCATGAAGAAACTCCATACTGATGGGCTTTTAGGACCACTTGATTATGAATCACTTGGTACTTGCGAACCGTGCCTTATAGGTAAGATGACAAAAACACCGTTCTCCGATACTATGGAGAGAGCAACAGATTTGTTGGAAATCATACATACAAATGTATGTGGTCCGATGAATGTTGAGGCTCGTGGCAGATATCATTATTTTCTCACCTTCACAGATGACTTAAGCAGATATGGGTATATCTACTTAATGAAACATAAGTCTAAAACATTTGAAAAGTTCAAAGAATTTCAGAGTGAAGTTGAAAATCATCATAACAAGAAAATAAAATTCCTACGATCTGATCGTGGAGGAGAATATTTGAGTTACGAGTTTGGTGTACATTTGAAACAATGTGGAATAGTTTCGCAACTCACGCCACCCGGAACACCACAGCGTAATGGTGTGTCCGAACGTCGTAATCGTACTTTACTAGATATGGTGCGATCTATGATGTCTCTTACTGATTTACCGCTATCGTTTTGGGGATATGCTCTAGAGACGGCCGCATTCACGTTAAATAGGGCACCATCAAAATCCGTTGAGACGACGCCTTATGAACTGTGGTTTGGCAAGAAACCAAAGTTGTCATTTCTGAAAGTTTGGGGCTGCGATGCTTATGTGAAAAAGCTTCAACCTGATAAGCTCGAATCTAAATCGGAGAAATGTGTCTTCATAGGATATCCAAGGGAAACTATTGGATACACCTTCTATCACAGATCCGAAGGCAAGACTTTTGTTGCTAAATTCAGAAACTTTATGGAGAAGGAGTTTCTCTCGAAAGAAGTGAGTGGGAGGAAAGTAGAACTTGACGAGGTAACTGTACCTGCTCCCTTATGGAAAGTAGTACATCACAGAAACCTGTTTCTGTGACACCTACACCAATTAGTGAGGAAGCTAATGATAATGATCATGAAACTTCAGAACAAGATACTACTGAACCTCGTAGATCAATCAGAGTAAGATTCGCGCCAGAGTGGTACGATAATCCTGTTCTGGAAGTTATGCTACTAGATCATGATGAACCTACGAACTATGAAGAAGCGATGGTGAGCCCAGATTCCACAAAATGGCTTGAAGCCATGAAATCTGAGATGGGATCCATGTATGAGAACAAAGTATGGACTTTGGTTGACTTGCCCAATGATCGGCAAGCAATTGAGAATAAATGGATCTTCAAGAAGAAGACTAACGCTGATGGTAATATTACTGTCTACAAAGCTCGACTTGTCGCAAAAGGTTTTCGGCAAGTTCAAGGGATTGACTACGATGAGACCTTCTCACCCGTAGCGATGCTTAAGTCTGTCCGAATCATGTTAGCAATTGCCGCATTTTATGATTATGAAATTTGGAAAATGGATGTCAAAACTGCATTCCTGAATGGATTTCTGCAAGAAGAGTTGTATATGATGCAGCCGGAAGGTTTTGTCGATCCAAAGGGAGCTAACAAAATGTGCAAGCTCCAGCGATCCATTTATGGACTGGTGCAAGCCTCTCGGAGTTGGAATAAACGTTTTGATAGTGTGATCAAAGCATTTGGTTTTATACAGACTTTTGGAGAAGCCTGTATTTACAAGAAAGTGAGTGGGAGCTCTGTAGCATTTCTGATATTATATGTAGATGACATATTACTAATCGGAAATGATATAGAATTTCTGGATAGCATAAAAGGATACTTGAATAAAAGTTTTTCAATGAAAGACCTCGGTGAAGCTGCCTACATATTGGGCATCAAGATCTATAGAGACAGATCGAGACGCTTAATTGGACTTTCACAAAGCACATACCTTGACAAAGTTTTGAAAAGGTTCAAAATGGATCAAGCAAAGAAAGGATTCTTGCCTGTGTTACAAGGTGTGAAATTGAGTAAGACTCAAAGTCCGACCAATGCAGAAGATAGAGAGAAAATGAAAGATGTTCCCTATGCTTCAGCCATAGGCTCTATCATGTATGCAATGTTGTGTACCAGACTTGATGTGTGTCTTGCTATAAGTCTGGCAGGGAGGTACCAAAGTAATCCAGGAGTGGATCACTGGACAGCAGTCAAGAACATCCTGAAATACCTAAAAAGGACTAAGGATATGTTTCTCATATATGGAGGTGACAAAGAGCTCATCGTAAATGGTTACGTTGATGCAAGCTTTGACACTGATCCGGACGATTCTAAATCGCAAACCTGATATGTGTTTACATTAAATGGTGGAGCTGTTAGTTGGTGCAGTTCTAAACAAAGCGTTGTGACGGGATCTACATGTGAAGCGGAGTACATAGCTGCTTCGGAAGCAGCAAACGGAGGAGTCTGGATGAAGGAGTTCATATCCGATCTAGGTGTCATACCTAGTGCATCGGGTCCAATGAAAATCTTTTATGACAATACGGGTGCAATTGCCTTGGCAAAGGAATCCAGATTTCACAAGAGAACCAAGCACATCAAGAAATCTTTTGTGACGCTTCAATTCCATCCGGGATCTAGTCCAGGTGGGAGACATAGAGATTTGCAAGATACATACGAATCTGAATGTAGCAGACCCGTTGACTAAGCCTCTTCCACGAGAAAAACATGATCAGCACCAAAGCTCCATGGGTGTTTGAATCATTACTGTGTAATCTAGATTATTGACTCTTGTGCAAGTGGGAGACTGAAGGAAATATGCCCTAGAGGCAATAATAATGTTATTATTTTATTTCCTTATATCATGATAAATGTTTATTATTCATGCTAGAATTGTATTATCCGGAAACATAATACTTGTGTGAATACATAGACAAACCAAACGTCACTAGTATGCCTCTACTTGACTAGCTCGTTAATCGAAGATGGTTATGTTTTCTAACCATAGACATGTGTTGTCATTTGATTAATGGGATCACATCATTAGGAGAATGATGTGATTGACATGACCCATTCCATTAGCTTAGCACCCGATCGTTTAGTATGTTGCTATTGCTTTCTTCATGACTTATACATGTTCCTATGACTATGAGATTATGCAACTCCCGTTTACCGGAGGAACACTTTGTGTGCTACCAAACGTCACGACGTAACTGGGTGATTATAAAGGAGCTCTACAGGTGTCTCCAAAGGTGAATGTTGGGTTGGCGTATTTCGAGATTAGGATTTGTCACTCCGATTGTCGGAGAGGTATCTCTGGGCCCTCTCGGTAATGCACATCACATAAGCCTTGCAAGCATTACAACTAATGAGTTAGTTGCAAGATGATGTATTACAAAACGAGTAAAGAGACTTGCCGGTAACGAGATTGAACTAGGTATTTGAGATACCGACGACCGAATCTCGGGCAAGTAACATATCGATGACAAAGGGAACAACGTATGTTGTTATGCGGTCTGACCGATAAAGATCTTCGTAGAATATGTAGGAGCCAATATGAGCATCCAGGTTCCGCTATTGGTTATTGACTGGAGACGTGTCTCGGTCATGTCTACATTGTTCTCGAACCCGTAGGGTCCGCACGCTTAAGGTTTCGATGACAGTTATATTATGAGTTTATGAGTTTTGATGTACCGAAGTTAGTTCGGAGTCCCGGATGTGATCACGGACATGACGAGGAGTCTCGAAATGGTCGAGACATAAAGATTGATATATTGGACGGCTATATTCGGACACCGGAAGTGTTCCGGGTGATTTCAGAGAAAACCGAAGAGACGAAGGGTTACCGGAACCCTCCCGGGAGAAGTAATGGGCCATATGGGCCTTAGTGGAGAGAGAGAGGGGCAGCCAAAGGTGGGCCGCGCGCCTCCTCCCCCTGGTCCGAATTTGACTAGGAGAGGGGTCGGCGCCCCCTTTCCTTCTCCCTCCCAACTTCTTTCCCCCTCCTAGTAGGAGTCCTACTCCTACTAGGAGGAGGACTCCTCCTTGGCGCGCCATAGGGGCCGGCCGGCCTCCTCCCCTTGATCCTTTATATACAGGGGCAGGGGGCACCCCTAGACACACAAGTTGATCCACGTGATCATATTCTTAGCCGTGTGCGGTGCCCCCTTCCACTATAATCCTCGATAATATTGTAGCGGTGCTTAGGTGAAGCCCTGCGACGGTAGAACATCAATATCGTCACCACGCCGTCGTGCTGACGGAACTCTTCCCCGACACTTTGCTGGATCGGAGTTCGGGGATCGTCATCGAGCTGAACGTGTGCTAAAACTCGGAGGTGCCGTAGTTTCGGTGCTTGATCGGTCGGGCCATGAAGACATACAACTACATCAACCGCTTTGTGCTAACGCTTCCGCTATCGGTCTACAAGGGTACGTAGATCAGACTCTTCCCTCGTTGCTATGCATCACCATGATCTTGCGTGTGCGTAGGAATTTTTTTGAAATTACTACATTCCCCAACAACTATATCTGCTAGCGCTTCATTTTCCCACTTGTGTACACACTGAACGTTGCGTTCCCTCCAATCGTAACAACTCCAACCCTTGCCTATATTGGTTAGCCTGCAAATTATGTAACAAAGTGTGAGTTTAGTAAATTAAAAAAGACACTAACTATTTAGGGAGGTCACATCTTACTTACGGGTTTCCTTATTGGTACATCTTGGAAAAGGTGGTAGAATCTCTTGATAGAGAATGAATTGTCTCATGACACACTCTAGGTTGTAAGGCTCAACACACCACAGGAACAATAAGTTGCAGCGAGTCAGCCAAAATGCACTATCGCTCAAGATGCCTGCTGTGATGGGTCGTATATCAAAGACCATCTGTAACTGCTCCTGAGTCCACATGTTCCATGTGACTAGTAAATCATCAAGTATCTCAAACTGCTGGTGGTATATAGGGTAACAATTTTTCGCAATATTTGGAGACCATTGTTTTCGTGCCTTTGTCCACCTGCTGGCCATAGTTACACTATTGCCCTCGCTACAGACATATGGGTGTATGGGATTTAGTATACGAGGTCATCCTACAGGGAGGTATTCCCAGAACCACAACTGTAGAAACTCGTAGGCGACACATGAAGGAAATATGCCCTAGAGGCAATAATAAAGTTGTTATTTTATATTTCCTTACTCATGATAAATGTTTATTATTCATGCTAGAATTGTATTGATTGGAAACCTAAATACATGTGTGAATACATAGACAAACACTGTGTCCCTAGTGAGCCTTTACTTGACTAGCTCATTGATCAAAAATGGTTAAGGTTTCCTAACCATGGACATGAGTTGTCATTTGATAATGGGATCACATCATTAGGAGAATGATGTGATGGACAAGACCCATCCATTAGCTTAGTATATTGATCGTTCAATTTTATTGCTATTGCTTTCTCATGTCAAATACATATTCCTTCGACTATAAAATTACGCAACTCTCGGATACCGGAGGAATGCATTGTGTGCTATCAAACGTCACAACGTAACTGGGTGATTATAAAGATGCTCTACAGGTATCTCCGAAGGTGTTTGTTGAGTTGGCATAGATCAAGATTAGGATTTGTCATTCCGAGTATCGGAGAGGTATCTCTGGGCCCTCTCGGTAATACACATCATAAGAAGCCTTGGAAGCAAAGTGACTAATGAGTTAGTTGTAGGATGATGCATTACGGAACGAGTAAAGAGACTTGCTGGTAACGAGATTGAACTAAGTATGTAGATACCGACGATCGAATCTCAGACAAGTAAAAAATCGATTGACAAAGAGAAATACGTATGTTGTCATAACGGCTCGACTGATAAAGATCTTCGTAGAATATGTAGGAGCCAATATGAGCATCCAGTTCCTCTATTGGTTATTGACCGGAGAGCTTAACGTTCGATGACGATATTGTATTATATGAGTTATGTGATTTGGTGACCGAATGTTGTTCGGAGTCCCGAATGAGATCACGGACATGACGAGGAGTCTCGAAATGGTTGAGAGGTAAAGATTGATATATATATATATATATATATATATATATATATATATAGGAAAATGGGTTAGTACTCCTAAGAGTATGTACTCCTACCCACGTGTCTTTCTCTGGAAAAAAAAACCATGCGTGGGATCCCGTTTATATTTTAGTTAAAATAATAAGAGAAAAAATCCTTCTTAAAAGCAAGGTTGTTGGCGATCCATATTTTCTGGGTTTCTTATTTGTTTTCTTCGACCCTCTTATCCATTTCCGCTTCGGTTGCGTAGGCACCCAGCGGCGGCCGCCGGCTTCCGGTGGTGCTCACCAACAGGATCTCACGATGTTGTCCACGACTCGCGGGCACTGCGTGCATCTCATCCGGCCACGGTAGCCATTCCAAGATCTCCGGCGATGTCAATGACTAGCAGCGCCGTGCATTTCATCCGGTGACGGTAGCTGTTCTAGGAATCCATGCCAATCAACAACGATCTGATCGTTCCGTCCATGTTGTAATTTTATTATTTTGTACAACCTTGATGGATGAAGCTTTCTTCCTGTATCTCTCTCTTGTTTGCTGCAGGTTACAACAATGAAGTCGGGCGGCCGGGCGTCCCGCCGACAAATGGGTGATGCAGCCAGTCGACGGCTCCATGATGAAGAGGAGATGCAAGCAGCCGCCGGTGGCCAGAGGTACGATATGAAGTCGACATGGAATCGTGGACGGCGGTGCGGCCACGCGTGGTTAAGCGACTTCATGCATGTACGATGTCCGTGCAGTCCAGCTTTCCTTGCATCAATCTCCTCTTCTACCGATCGTCTAACATGGACGAAGAAAGGAACGTGTTGTCACATGCAAAGGAAAATCAATCTGCATCCAACTATCAATATGTATATACTTCTTTATGGAGATATACTTCTTTTTCGGCAGCGTGTATTCTTTGGTCCATCCAGCTATCATGTATATACTTCTTTATGGAGAGCATATACTTAAGTATGTACTGATGTTTAAAAAAGAAGAAGAGCATATACTTCTTTTCGGGCTGCGTGTACTCTTTGGTCCACACGGTATATACTACATGCAAAAGACCAAGAAGTATGATGCAAAAAAAAACAAGAAGTATACACTCCATACAAAAACATGTATTTATTTACACTTAATTTAAGTAGATGATGTCTCATTTTGGATTCTTGACACTATATACCACTTGAATAAAAAAAGTAGTATATATGCTAAAAAGAGCAGTATATATACTACCTATGAGAAATTCAGTATGTACACGCCACACAAATAAAGTAGAACGTACAAACTAAGTTGGAAACTTAGCACATGCTACCCGAAAATCACTATATATCACCTCACATACTACATTAAAACATATATAGTATATACTAGTTTGAATATGTGTTGAGTGTTAAAGAAGTGGTATATACTATAGAAAACAGTACATCCTAAGAAAACTATGTGTACCATCAAAAAAATCAGCATGTGCGTACATACTACTTAATTTTTTTTAGGGTACATACTACTTAAATTAATAAAGAAGTACATACCCATAATTTGGACGCCAAAAAGTACATACTCGCAGCAATATTTTCCAAGTGCCGGCTGGGAGGTTACTACTATAACAAATTTCCTAGCCACGTGAGGATTAGGCCGAACATCCCTTGGGATTAGGAGCATGCAACCGGCTCAGGTCCTTCCCAATGCTCCATGTTGGATAGGTGCTAAGCATGCCACATAAGATAAAAATGACATGGCACATCAATTAAAGAGGAGAGAGAGCTCTTTGGTGACCCAGGGAAGAACCAATGCCAAGCGCGTTAACCTAGGCAAATCATTTATGAAAAAAGTTGACCAATGCATGAAAGAGTTTAGGTGTTAAATCATTTAATAAAGTGGGCTTAGCAACAACAAGTTAAGCACCTATGCATTGAAGAGTTGAGTTGCTAAGCTATTTAATGCACTTAGCACCACATCTAAGCACCTTTGTATTGAATGAGGTCTCATAACCACTTTATTTTTCTACTACTACGATGATAAATGTTGCTCATGGGTATATTTTCACCCGTTTATTCATCCACTGGACGTGGGAATTTTTTTTCTAAAGGGACTAGAGGTAAGAGTACATACTCTTGGGAGTATAAAAGGGGAGTCCTATATCAAGAGATAAGAGAAGGATGTCTCACCGAGCCTCCTCAGCGATTTGGAAGATCTGACCGTCCATCTCGATTCCTTGATGCGATTTTGGCCGTCGGATCGAGCCAACGGCACTGTAAAAATGAATAGTTACCGTCTCTCGGTAAAAATCTCATGCCACCGCGCGTAATTCCTGTCACCCGCCGAGGGCATTTTCGTAATTTCGCTACGAGATATAAAAGCCCAATGCCCATATGGTTTCTCCCCGATCGTCTTCCTCCCTCTTCCTGTTCACGGACGGGGAGCCGTCGCCGCCCCTTCCCCTTCCAAAGCTTGCGCTCTTCCTCTCTTCCCCGTCCCCTCGCGCCGCCGGCCGCCAGACCGCCGACTTCTTCGCCTCCGGGAAGCACCACCTTGTTTTCTGTTCGGCGGCGGCCGTTGTCGAGCTCGAGCCCGGGTGCGACGGCGCGTTTTTGAGCATGGCTGCGGCCCGAAGCGGCGGGGGTAGAGGCGCAGGGCGAGGAGCACCCGCCGGAGGCGCTCGATGTGGCTCCCCCGTCACTCCTTCTACGCTGACTGCAGGTGCTTCCCCGTGGCCCCTCCTTCTCCTCCATCGCCAGGCAGGGCTCGGCTCCAGTTCTACTCTAGGCCCTCTCTCTCTCTCTCTCTCTCTCTCTCTCTCTCTCTCTGACTGCTACTGCATCCATCATCTAGGAACCGCTACTCTTGTGTAATATTTTTCGTTCGATTTGTTATCTACCGGTGCTCATCTAGGTCTTTTGTTGCCATTCGATTTTTTTCTGTTCTAGGGTTAGGATTTGCTATTGGATTGGTGACTGCCGTGAGCTGATAACATATCAGGTCACTATGATCTCCCGTCCCTATTGATCGAGGATGCTTTGCTAGTTCTGCCTTTGCTCGGCCATCCCATTGCAGGTGCTCATCTTATCCCGTCTTTCTCTGTCCGTATTTTATTTTAGCTCCTGTATTTTGAGCATGGATTGTGCCTTGCTAAATCTACTGTTATTGTTAGGCTTCTTTTTGTGGGGGGTTTGCTTATTTTTGGTTTTCATTGTTAAAATCTTGTGCTGCTCACTTCCTTTGTTTTACCAGTCATTCACCTATTTTACTGATAATGGACTATCTGTTGAGTATCTTTTTTTGGAGCTAATCTCATATTTTCTTCAGGTTGCCACCAATGGGAATACAGCCAGTGGACTGGTTTTGCTTGTCAGCGACCAGAACAAGAACAAGTCAGTTCTATCTATACATATTCAACTTTGGGGATGATTGGAGGCTCTGTGTTCATAGTTTATATGGGTCATCTTTATATCTGGGCCATGGTGGCCGTGAGAGCTTTTTAACCTACTCAGAAGATCGAGCGAAGAGAAGCAACTGTCAGGGCTCAGGCTGCTGGATTGGTAGCTTATATGGCATTCTGATTATACTATTATTTTGAACCAGAAAATTGTCAATGACTACATATATCTTTGTGGAAACAAGTTTCATCACTTCTTCACAGACACTTCTTCATGGCATTCTTAGTCGGGAGCTTGGTAACAGCTTAAACTTCAGATCACTTGCTGTATAGGGTTGTCAGCAGCATAATAAAGTGCCCGAAGTTTATTTGCTATTTTTCTTTATATTGCAGGTAAGGCTCAATATATCTTTCAGTATGCAAATAATTTCCATTGATGACGATTTGTTTAAAAACTTCCATCTCGTTTTAAGAATATTTTTATCCTATAATATGTGTAAAGAGCTTATCGAAATCAGAGTAATAGACTGTATCGTACCCATGACATTTACAGCCTGCTTGGTACTGAATATTGCAGGGAGATGCACAGTACATATAAAACTATGTAAGAAAACTGTTTCTTGCACATTTAGACGGATTGTGATATAACTTATATATTCCATTTTACTGTAGTTTAGCATGCTGTACAATCCTGCTATCCATGGATGATTGCGCCTGTTTCTTTCATGCGGTCCATTTTCCCTTCAGGATATGTTTTGAAAACATGTTATCATGTAGATTTGTGCAGTCATGGTCAACTGGTACAGATATGTATAGTTTCAAAAGAACATTACAGATATGTATAGTTTCAAAAGAACAGTACGACAACTAATTATCGCTGACTTGCATCTCTCTTTTTGTTGTGTTGATTGCTTTTGCCAAGTCATTTTGTCCTTTACTATATTTAGTTATTTACCAATGCTTAACAATACCACTTTTGCTTGGCTATAGTAGATCTTGCAGGTTGTATGATTCCTTTTATACTTCCAAATTTTTATTAGTTACCACTATATACTTCCAAATCTTGTACTGAACCTGCTCAATAGTAGAACAGAGTTCAGTTATCTGAATCATAGCAGCACACACATACACCGCAGTTCGTAATGTCATTTACTAGGGGTTGCGTTAGGGTATTTTATTTCCATTATAAACTGATAATAATTATGAGTTTAGTAAGGTAACAATAATCTGGGTTATAGCAGAACATTAGATGTGGTATGCTTGTATGAGTAGAATGTAGAGTTTATAAATGAACTAAAATCTGAGAGCAGGAAGTGGTAGGTTTAATTTCAGTTAGAAAAATTGGTGTACTGCAGCATCATATATTCAGGTAATCCCTTGCATTTTTTTGCCATGTTCAAGCTTTATACATCGTTTGTATATGCATAACATACGCAACATAAACTGGAGTTCGTAGTGTCAGGAGTAAGAGGGGTGCAACTAAGTAGTAGCATGTTACAGGATAAGAACGGTTGTTTAGTTTAACAATGCCCTTTAACAGTGTAACTCCAAAGAGGTCGGATAAAATGAATTATTGATATATCTGAACTCTAGAGTATAAGATGCATCTTCCTACGCTTCCTGAGATCACGGTTATCGTACCTATTTATTTGAGATATGCTAAGTGTTCCTTTGATAGTAGATGCAACTTGCAGCTATTGTGGACGTTTGTTTGTTTGTGGGAAATTTTATCTCTTCCCTACAGTCAAAGCTCATGTGCAATTTGGAGAGAAATGCACGCATGCTATCGCTGCATTTGACAATTCCTTTTAGGTGAAAAAACCTGGCTTTGTTTTGTTCCTTTTTGTTCTTTGTTTATTACTGTTAATTGCTCAGAGCGATCGTTCCCAAAGTAGTGTTGAACAATTAGTCGTTTGCAGGTATCAAGCCAATAGCGGCTTACGTTTCCTGGTCATTTTTCTCTTGGAAATGGAAGTTGTTGCTTCCTAGGTGAGCTGAGGTGATAACTGAACTCTCTTCTACTATTGAGCAGATTCAGTATTCACGTATATTTTCATTAGCCCAAGGATAGTTTTTATTGTGTTGTGGCTGTGGGCATCTACCGAAAAAATAAAAGAGGATGAGCGAGACTACTACAGCGAGAGACGGTGGCCATGAAAGCTATGGAGTAGATCGAAACTTGCTTTGTGTAGTAGTTCTGAGACTAGATCTGAGAGTAGATCCAAACTTGCTTTGTGGAGTAGTTCTAGATTAGCAACATCATGCTGCCTTGCAATTTTCCCTCTTCTGTTTGACCCCTTAACCTGTTTCTGGGACATCCGAAAAAGTTGCTATCCACTGTTTAGGTTTGTGAAATTTCATTGCATCATTTGTTCATTTCACTCGCATTTTCCACATGTTCTAATGATTAACGTTGTTCGGTTTTGGATGATTCCATTCTGTGATGCAATATGATATGCCACTGATTGCTTCTCCACTGTCTGCAATCCTTTTAGGCACGGGAATGAGTTTGCACCTACTGTTGGATTCTTCCTTACTACCCACCCGTCTCAGGTACTTGCCCCTGTTCCAAATCAAGTTCATCACCTTTGAAGTACGGTGATTTATATATCCCCTTTTATTGTGTACTATAGTTTAAGAGTTTTCTCCGGAACTGATGCTATAACTTCTTAAACTACAGTTACATGTATATCCGAGTCTGAATCAGATAACTCACAGTGCTCATGTGTATTTATGTATCAAGATTCACATTTCCTGTCTATAGAGTGGTGGGTGAAAAATAGTTAAGAAAACAATGCACCTGGAAGATGTACTATACTTGGAAAGAGAAGAGCCAAACAAAGATTTTTCATACTGTGTTGGAAATTTCGAGCGGTCTTAGCTGTCAGAATTCTGATAATTACACACAATTGCTTGTTTACATGTACTCATCTCCTGCCTGATATTTCCAGGTGGTCGTTCGTAGATGGCATGCTCAAGAGGAACACATCATATTACATGTGAACACTGATCTCTTTGAATGGCCTTACATGTGGGCACAACAGCCTGAACTTGAATAGTACAATCTATAATTGTAGCTAGCACATCAACAAACAGCCATGTGAAAACATTAGTTTGCTGCCTTTATTGCATTTTTTGGAGCCATAATTCTTTTATAGCATTTCCTTGCCTTTATTGCTTTGAAAAACACCATTGATCATAAGCTGATTGCGGCAGCAGGGTCGGATATTTAAGCATACCTAGGATATTTATATTTTAGTTGGCAAATAGTTATGCCAATTTTGTGATTTATCTATTTCTTTCACCTTTGGTCATAAGCTGATTACGGCAGCAGGCTCGAGCTTGTGTGTTAATCAGAAAATTAATTAATCCGCTACCGGTGAGAAATGTCTCCGGTGTGGTGCAAGTTAATATATTCTGTACACATAAATGGTTAACATAGTCTGTACCTGCCTCTTGGGTGATTTTGTGAGTTGTGATAGATTGCTCCTGATGATGCCTCCTCTACAGATTTCTAGGATTCAAGGTCCCCTGACCTTGGCCAAGGACTATGACATGGAGTGACCTATTAATGTTGTTGACACATCTTCTCTACATTTATCCTGTATAAGCTCTTGTGTCATACTTTATTTATATACACACATATACCATGTGCTTATGTTGTTATGAACACTTCTCCATACAATTTGATCTTAGAGTACATGGCTATATCTTGATTAAAGAATATCAAGCACTCCAATAGTCATAATTAAGACGTACATATTTAAGTACTCGAGCAGATGGAGTATCTCATTACCTTCGCAGATGTGACCTCAATGTTATTTCGCTTCCCATCTTTTTATTGACAGAGATGATATTTTACAGGTATAAGGATTCACTTCGATTGCAGTTTCCCTACCCGAAGTTCATCCACGGCTACTGGACTGGTTAGTGCACTTCCTGCCAAGATTCATCATTGCCGTTATCTATTTGATTTGTGTAATCCACCATGCAAGCACACTTTTTTTTTTGCTTTCGAAATAAACTGAGTAGTGCATATACAGCATATCTAAGCCTTCTATATTCTTTCATTGAATGGAATTCACACACAAAAAATGACTTGCTATGTGAGAAGAATAGCAGTCCGTTAGTCAGGAAACAACCGGATGACTTAAGATATTTTGCATTTCCAGATTGTGCACATCTTAGCTCAGATCGGCAACTCTACTTGTCATGTTCTATATGGACATCCTCTACTGGTTCTGTAAAATAAATAACAAATTGATTTTATCCATTATACATAAATTCTAATGTAATGGGCCGCTATTTTCTATTAGTATACTTGAAATGATATTGAGGTATGCTCCCCTGGTTTAATCCATGTAGACTGACACTTGAGCTTTGATCATGGATGCATGAATATGACATCAGTCCAAATATTCCAGACATAAACTGTTCTTGTGAGAGGTTATATTTTGTGCTGGATGGATATTTGTGTATAGGAAAGATAAATTTATTCTTTATAAACCTACGGTTCGATGTATAGCGATGGGAGTGAGCTGTTTAGTTAATGATCTTGCTTGTGTTGCTGTGGTTCAGGTTCCTTTTGCTTCAGATAAGAGTTATAAAAGAGTTAATTTATTCCGAAACTATTAAAGCTGGGGAGTGACATCTTTTTGTGGGGCTGCATTTTTAATGGTTCATTATTTTTAGATTCAACCATCAAGGATTTAGTGACCTGCTATAAAAGGCTTCAACAGGCTGTTTGAATTACTGCCTTAGGTTAGTAAAATTTGAACATGTGACTTTATCTTAGTGCCAACCATCAAGGATTTAGTGACCTGTTCTTAATGATATATAGAGGAGTGGGCAATAGTGCACAATAATAATAAAAATACATCATGTGTGTGTGCATGACACATGCCCATGATTCATAATGATTTGCGGCAGTCTTGGAAGAAAATTTCCCATTGTTGTTCATCCCGTTTTGAGTGTTATTTGCAAAGTTCATCCGTTAGTGAAAGGAACATTTACTCTTCTTTGTTTTAGTGTTGTCTCCCTACTTTTATGGTAGAGAATGGTGTGGCACCGATGATTGATGGAGTAGGATTTAACCAAGCTTGGTGTTACCAAGCTACACCCGTTATCACCTGAAGTTATCTCACGCCAAGAGCGAGGATCAACATTGGGTACAGAGTTGAAGTCTTTTAATTTGCATACAGTAAAGCTGCTTGGTTCCTCATTCATATTTGGATCCACCTATTATTTGTTTCTATTGATTTATAAGTTACACTAATGAGATGTTCATTAAAAAATAGTCCCATGACTTCAGATAATTGATCGAGAATAGTGCTAATGAATTGTTTTGGCTTCCTATGCATTAAAGAAATAGTTCCATGACTATTATTATTGCATCATCTAATCCATGAATATAGACAATTGGATAATTTGTTCCTTGACTTGCTCTGTTTGGAACCTTCTCTTCTCTGTTTTGGTGGTGAATGTTGAGGTGGTCCAAGCTCAAAACAGAACAATGTTTAGGTGATCCAAGCTTAAAACGGAAAAAATGTCCACGTGGTCCTTTTCCATGTGCTTGTGCTTGTGCTTGATATTCGTTTTTAACTGTACAATGTTTCTTTTTTTCAAGAATGAGTTGGAACGTACTATCACTATAACACTGGGTTATGTTAATGCAAAATCTTTAAATGTGAGGATGCGTATGTCCATTGGCGAGGTTACAAGTATGCTAAATTACTAATCATCTGCCGAATTTAGTGAACTTGCTTTTTACACGACGGCCTTCTGTTTGTGTCATCCTATTAGATGAAGTGTTCCGAATTTTGAGTAGACAACTTATTTACCTTTGTTATTTTGTGTTCTGTGGATGGAAGAGAACAACTTCTTTCTGTATGAGTGTGACACTTCTTGCAGAGTTAAAGGTCATAGTGGCAACGCCGCTTGGACTGCTTCTGGACTTCCACGGTGACACTAGGCTGTTCCAAGGCCAACTTGAGCTCCTCCTTGTGGTAATGTTAGCCGACGAGCTTCTTCTACCTCAAACTATGTGGATGTCCGCCAGTGAGATATATAGTCTCTACATTTCCATCATGCACAGACTTTTTATGCATGATGCTTCCGTGGATTAGGATATGAATTCGATGCTCTTACGATGATTTTACTTTTTTTTTCTTTTCTTTTCCTTTCGTTCTGCCATTATATCATTATATCTCAATAGGTCCTACGACGGAGGTTGAAGGGTAGTTTGATTTGAATCATGCTTGGTTGAATCAATATAGTGGTTTTGACTTTATGAACAACCAGATCATTTCTCTGGATGCCTTGTGCATATATAATTAGCTCTCATCTTTGGTTTAACTTTGGAACGAGAGTATTCACTAGAGGAGATTCATGGTTGCAGTATCTAATTTTATTGGTCTGTTCTAACTTTAGAATGAGAGTAATCACTAGAGGATTGGATTCATGGTTGCAATATCTAATCTCTATTAATTTGCTTTTATATATTATGAACTTCAGTTTCTTTATATGCCAAAACAAAACCACTAATTTGGAAACCTCTGTCAGTGTTGAATAATTAGGCACATAATAAGGTGAGATGCCTTTAGGTTGCTTCATCGCATAGTGTAATCAAGTTTTGTGAAGAAAATCTTGGAGGATATCTATGAATAGTAGGCTTATTATGTTTTCTGGGTGCCATGTAGAATAGTAAGATAATTTTTTTACTCTTATCTTTTATATTATTTTATGTTAAAGAGGTTACACTTTATCCACATCACTGAATATTGTCCAAAGCGACTCTCCTTCATATAGGCCAAATTATTTTCTCCCTATCCATGAGGCACACTATTTGAATAGTTTGCTAACCCGATATGTCCTTTAGCAGATCCGTGTGTCACAACATGCAAGCAAATCAAATGAAGGAGTGTGGACAAAGACAAAGTTATATATCAAGCAAATCAGGTGAAGGCGTGTGGACAAAGTTATATATCTAATGGTCAACCATGTAGTTTACTACTATGGCCTGCTTTTGGTTTCTATCATACCAAACCTTGCTTAGGTATTTCATTGTCACATTTTATAACAAATGCGCGGATGGCATGTAGATAGTCATTTTTATATATTTTACGAGGTCATTACTGTTGTGAGTATCTACCATCACCTACCCTTTGAGTAATATCAGATATATTTCTATCCTGAGATATATTGAGTGATGTCAGCTCTTAATAGAAAAGGAGTTATATCAGAAGTTTGATCATTGAACTTTTGAGTAATTCCTTGATACATTTCCATCCTGAGATAGTCTCTATAAGTGCATCTAGTGTCATCCCTAGTTGGTTTTGGAGTATTGACGACAAACCTAGTTGAGGGACTAATGTGTTTGTGAGAATTGCAGGATAACACAGATAGAAGTCCCTCATTGATTCGGTTTTACTACCAGAGATGACCCCTAAAAATGTATGAAGATATTGAAGTCAAAGGTGGTATATGAAGATATTCACATTGAAGACTATGACAAGAGAAGACAGGATATGAAACCTATGGAGCTCGAAGACTTAGATCTTTCGTAGTTCTTTTTCTTTTGTGTTGAGTCATAGAAACCACCGTACTTTTAAGTGGGGTCCAAGAGAACCAGTCAGAATGATTGAAGTGATGCCTAAACCAAAAACTTGTCTTCGAGTGAAGACTATGAAGGCGAATCTTGTCTAGAGTCAGACAAGTCAGCTTTGCTTGTAGCTCAAGTAAAGTTGCCGTGTGAGTTTGAAATCTGACCGTTAGAACATGTGTCAGTTCCTTAGTAATCCAGGGTCATTTCGGACGAATCAGGTCGGGTTGTCAAGTGGCCAGAGCCAGAGAGAATTGGGCATCACTTAAGTCTTTTTGTCTGTGTGATCTGAAGACTTATTACACTTGAGGACTGTGCATCCTCCAGCCGGTTAAGCGTTGCGTTCTAAGCATCCAAGAGACATTGTGGATTACCGGTGAACGAAGTCTGTAAATGTTTGGGAGTCTACCTTGAAGACGTACCAGAGTGATTAGGCGTGTCCTAAGGTTTAAATACTTAGCCGTTCCAACCAGACATACAGTTGTCACAGCAATTGGAACTGGTCCAACAAATCATTGTCTTCAACGAGTCATTTGTTTCATCTTCATTTCCCTTTACTTACTGTTACTCCTTGTGAAGTCATTGTATGTTTGCACTATCATTTGTCTTCATTGAGTGATTGCATGTTCTGTTTGGCTTTACAATATCTTCCTACCTGATCCTTACTACCTAGCTGCTATTAGTCTTTGTGCTTTCATTTCATTGAATACTTGACTATGGTTTGCCTAGTGTAGTCTACCTTCCGCTGCACGGTAATAGGTTTAATTTTATTGTTTGTCTTTAAAACTTCTATGTTCTGAAGACTTTCATAAAAATCGCCTATTCACCCCCCCCTTTAGTCGATATAACACACTTTCAGTCTCTACTTTTCCATCTTGAGATACATTTTTTTTCTATTATCAGGTTAGCGAAAATGGGATTACGTAGGAGTTGGGGTTTGGCAAGTAGCATCTCTTTGATTAAGTCCAAACCATAATTGAGAGGCATTGCAGTCGTGGGTCAGTTCATAGATAATGTTATGTTTTATATGAAATACTTCAATGGTTTTATTACCGGGTTGGATATGAGTGCACCCGAATATGGACAAGAGATCAACGATAACAAATAATTGATCAGGCTTTATAAAAGCGGCAGGGATCAGATAGTATCATATGTGCCATTGCCTTCGAAATTGAAAAGGGGAAACCGTCGCTCACTGTCCATCAGCTTTAGAATCGCAAGTGCATCATTGTTTACACATAAATCGTTCTATACAATGTATCTAACAGATTGACGGCATCAGATTAATGTGACATGTCGCCAATGAAGTTGATCGACAAGGCAGCTGAATGAAGCAACTTATTAGTATGTCTAATAGCTATGGCTATGTAGTTTTTACCTTTTTATGTGTTTCTGCTCTTGGTACTTCCTCTCCCATGTTCGTGATCTTAATACCAAACTTAATTTCAAGTGGTTAGTTTTTGTGGTCTCATGAGCGCACTAAATCGAATGCTGCCTTATTTCTCGTGACAATGTCAAACTCAATGATGTTTTGCTCCTATTGCATGTGAATGTTTCTTCTTCTTATTAGTTCGTTGTATCATGTTTGAATACGTATACTAAACCTGGTTTCCTACTAAATTGAGCATTACCTGCTTGGACACTTTGTTGTGACCGGCACCCTCGCGCTAAGGCGCGTTTCCGATCTAGTATATATATAAGGTTCCGGGACAACTCGCCCACGGAGCTCCCCCGATGTCATGCATTCCCTGCCGTTCGATCCTGGAAAGTCCGATCTTTGACTTCGTTCCATGCGTTGGATGTTCACTGGGTGTTTCGCTGCTCGTTTTTACCGCAAAATGACTTTGCATGGCCAATGACCAGTGGGCTCTTGCAGCGCCCGTGTTGGCTGGGCGAGCTGATTCGAGGTGCAGGTTCGCCCTCTCCCCACCCGCCGCGTGCGCGTCGTGCCGTCTGCGGGAGCGTGGGGCAGGCCTCGTCCAATCCCCTCGCCCGCACCCCTCCCTCCCTCCTCTTCCCTGGTCAGCCGCCATTGGTGGGAAACCCTAGCCCATTCTCCCAATCAACACAGCCGCCACTCCTCTCCCTCCTCGCTCCCTCACCACAGCCGCAACCTAGGGGCTCCGTCGTTCCTTTCTATGAGATCCACCGCCTCCCGAGGTCCTATCTGCCCTAGGTTGCGAGGAAGCCGCGGCAGGAGGAGAGACCTCGGTGCGAGGAAGGTGCGGAGGAGGAGCTCAACCAGGGCGTCGTCGGTCGGAGGAGGGAAGCAGAGGATGCGAGCCAGGAGGCGGACCGGCTCGGCTCAGACATGGAGCTGCCGCTGCGGCCTCCTCGCCGGCCTCCTTCGTCTTCATGTGGGTTTGCTCGCGTGGCAAGTGGTGTTGCGTTGCCGATGACACAGCCAGAATTGCCGTTCATGACGCCTGTAGGTATTTTTGTATCCCCACATCTCTTTCTTCCCCTCTCTTCATGTACTCTTATCTTATTCCACTGCTCTTTGTGGCACAGTTGTTCCTGAATTTTTCTTTCTAGTGGTTGGGTGCTGCCATGAAACCTGTAACAGCAGCAAGATGCAGTTCTCGACAAATCGCTTTTAGGTTCTCTCTCTTTACCTGTTTATTTCTTGTCTTTGGTCTTGATTTCCTCATAAACAATTTATCTAAAGACCACAATCTTCCAGATCTGAGAAAGAAGATGAACAGGAGAATCCAATAGAAGAATTTGGTGAAGAACAAGGTGACTAACTCTCTCCTGTGAATGTTCGTCTATGTTTTGTAGAAAATTGGTAGGTGACCTCATATTTGTGTTGCAGGTTACTTGTCTTCTTCTTTCTACCCATCTGTTAAAATTATAGTGCATTTTTTGTGGGACAACACAATGCTCTTTGGAGTCAAGTTTTTTTAAAATATATATTCTAATTGTTATACTATTATTTATCAATTAAAGCATGATTGTTGTGTGCTCTAATGAAGATTATCCTGGTGTTATTTTCTTTGTGAGAAAAGAAAGAGACGACTTGATGTGCACTTCTTATCATCACATCAAATGGAATAATCGAATAGGGTTATATATCATCATATTTGCATACATAATCTCTTTTATTATAATTTATCGATGTAATTGTTATTAGATGATGAATTTATGTTTGCATTTGTTAGTAACTTTAGGTTTGACCAAACATAACTGCTTTCAATGCTCATCCAACAACATACAGGAAAAGAATACAATCATAAGGCTGATGCTGCTTATCAACATCTTTGTAGTTTGTACACAATAACCCAGAAGGATTTGTAGGTAACCTTTTCAAAGTGAATTTTACATACCTTTGCCAAGAAAGGTTTGACAAGATCTCTATCACCATGGAAACACCATCAGAAGTAAGGATTATATCAGCATCAGAACATAGAGCTGCATCCATATGCTCCACAAGACTTCTTTCGGTATCTTTTCCAATACCCAAGTCAACCACTTTACACTTCTGCTGAATAGCAATAATAAGTAGCACGGCCCATTTAGAATCACAAATCTGAAAATTTAGTTTCAAGCAGAGAGGTCATGCATTTTGCTAAATACCGAATGCAAATAAATGTGAAGGACACAAATGTTGTGGAATAGTAGAACTTTGACTGTGACAACTAACATATTCTCAATTGCTTTCTGGGACTCATTTTGTCCGATACAAGTCCGCTTGCAATTTTTGGGAGGATACACAGTTCCTTTGCGTTCACCGCTCGGTCCTGTTCCTGCTTTGCTTACTGCTCCTGCATGGTTCTTCAGGGTTGCGGATGGAAGAGTACGTTATTTCGACGGTCCTCTATTTTTCTGTTGTGTGTGCCTTCAGGTCCATCAGGTATAATTGTGCTTCACCTACCTTCCGTTGTTTTCTGTTGTCTTGGTGTTTTCCCTTTTGTTTAATTCGTTGTTGTGTCGCTCGAGGGCATTTTGATTAGTCTGAATTATGCTTTTGCTTTAGCTAAGATGAATTTATGAATGGTTGCCTTTTTCTGTTGACTAAGTGTTTGTGTGTAGAGGTTCATCTCCCCCCTTTTCATTGTGCAGCATTTTTTCCCACTTAGTTTACATATGTTTGTTGTTGGTAGTGTACTCTTCCTCATGGATTTTTGGGCGTTCATGTTCTTTCTATGCTTTAAGAATGTTTAGTTCCAATGGAAAATAGGATGTATCATGGATCCAAAGATGAGAGTATAGTTGATCCATTTTCTTTGTGCTACAGAGTTATTTGCCATGTTCTTATTTTTTAAATGTGGCAATGGACAACTTGTTTCACTACAACTTAAACTTGAAAAATAAAAGAAATGTAATTTTGAAGGAAAATGTAAATATAACATAAAGATTGTTGTTTGGGCGTTGTCCTGTGTGCATGATTATGTGTGTGCTTATGACCTATTGGTGTGTTATATGGGTTAAGTAGTAAAGCAGTCTTGTTTATGTTCAAAAACAGACCTATTCAATACGATTTCACAAAGAGATTCACAGCTACCAGTACCCAACAATGCTTCAACCTTGTTTGTATACCGTATGTTTACCTCTTAATTTCTTTTACCCTTTAGTTATTATGATCACATCCTTGTTTTAAATTGTCTACTTACATAAAAACGTTTGCTTACCCTGCCTAGCTGTCAACCATGGTTTTAGTATGCGGTTTATTTCACTGTTATAAGCCTTGCTAAGCAAATAAATACTGGACCAAATCAGTGGCGCATTGAATCAGAAAACGAGGATGAAATATATAAGAAAATGTGTACAAGTTCCAGTTTAGAGCTCATGTACATTCACTCTTGATTTCTTGATTCACTCGGTGATGCATAGTCTACAAGTGAAATCCCCTTCCGTTATAGATTCCCCACTTCTTCATGAGGCTAATTATTTTGATATATATACCATATGTAATTACATTTTTGGTTTTGAGAGTGCAATGTGTAAAGTAGGGAAGGACTACCTACACTAGATCATTGACTGTCAACTATTAAAAGGGGCATTGTAATTCAAGTAACAATATGTTCTGATAGGGAAGGTCCACAAGTAATATGGCTGGAAGAATGATGTGATTTGATACTCTGCTATGTTGATCTTGAGAGAAAATGTTTTATTCTTAGTTTTTCTTAGATGTACATTGATCTGTTGTGAATATTGTGCTCTCAAACAGTGTTTCCCCCCCGCTAAATTGTTATTATTAGCTTGCTCCATCCTGTTTTTTGTTGTTCTGTCCCCACCTTGAAGATATGTCCAGTAGTTCACTCATGCCATTAATATTTGACAGCTTTGTTCCTCTATAGCGCTCCAGGTATATCTGCAAAGTGTCGCATAATATTTGGTCCAAGCTTGCAATTGTTCAGGTGATTTGAACTTCCTTTATCTTGAATGGACTTGTACTCCAGCCAAATTCAAGTGATGAAAGCTCAGTTTCGTCCCTCCAGTGTACGTCCTGGTTTATTATATGATGAATGCTTTCTACTCGCTTCCATCTATCATGTGTTCATAGTTTGATTAATGATAATGCTTTCTACGCACTTACCCTTCCTAGATTAGTAGGGCCTTGGTCCACCAACCAAAATCTCCCCTGTTTTATTCTTTTGTGCTACTTGGGCCTTTTAAGGTCTGTTTTTTGTTCGCTTTGGGAATAAAAAAGAGTTTCTTAATTTTAGATTTGAACATTAGACATAGAGGTATGAGTCAGTGTACTGGTTTGACAAGTGGTATTGTCATATTCACATGTGCTTTGGAAATAAGAAAAGAATAAGTTGGTTTTTGGTTTGAATGTCATGCAAAAATCATACGAGTGAAGGGAGCTCTCAGTCCATAATCTGACTGTTATTTGGCGTTGAGATTCTTTCTTCTGCTCTTCTAATATTCCTGCCTGGGTGGCTTCACATGTGCTTTCGTCTCTACATGTGTTTTGCTACTTGGTTGAGACCTGCTCTTCTATTGCCTCTCTACATGTGTTTTGCTACAAACTTATGTCTGAACCAAGATTAGGTCTTACGACGGGATAAGCCAATCCCTAAATAATCTGGCAACATTACTAGGAAGGAGGGGTTATGTGCTGATTGGTGTTTTAAGTTGTTGGTGGAGCTACACCTTTGAGCGGATGCCGTTCGTTGTAGATCCAGCGGCTCAACATGTAAGTTTTCATTCCACTGGATGTGTCGCCTTGGAAGTTTCTCCACAATGGCACTTTCCACCTGGAAAAAGCTTAAGGCCAGTGACCATGTTTTTGTTCTATATAGGCATTCCTTCTTCAACTGAAGCTCCAACCTGAGCAAGGGCATGGTAGCAGATGATGTCTTTATGTGTCAGAAGAGGCGACCGGTTGGTTGATTTTGTACACACATTCTGTAAATTAAACTTAGCAATAAAGCTTCAGCAAGTGTGTTCTTTGTCATCTCCCTTTCATATGTGTCACCTTCTGGTTCTTTAATCTGTATTGTACAACATTTGACTATCCAATTAATTTTTTGTAAACCAACTCAACAGCTTTGAATCAATGACCACATGTGCAAGACAATCTTGAATATTTTGTTGGGTCTATGTTTCTATGTACTAAAGTTTAGGTAATTAATCACTTACTTCCTAAAGACCTGTCCATATTTTCAATAATCTTGAATTTTTTCCTTAATACTTCCTCCGTCCCAAAGACAGAGGGAGTACATGAGACTCCGATTTCTCGGTGTAATAAACATATTTTCAATATAGCATGATTTAGACACGGGCTTTTTACTATCAAAATTGAATATATCCTTACTAAATGAAACTATTTTCACTAATCGAATATGTCCTTACTAAATGAAACTATTTTCATCGTGAACATGGCTTTAGTGGGTCTCTGCGCCATTTGGCGCAACGGGTCAACTTATATATATATATATATATATATATATATATATATATATATATATATATATATATATATATATATATATATATATATATATGATGGTATTCGGACACCGGAAGTGTTCTCGAGAGTACCGGGTACATATCGGGTCACCGGAAGGGGTTCCGGATACCCCTGGCAAAAGATATGGGCCTTATGGGCCAAGAGTGGAAACGCACCAGCCATAAGGGGCTGGTGCGCCCCCCATATGGACCATCCAAGAAGGAGAAGGAAAGAGGGGAAGGGAAAGGAAAAAGAGGGAATAGGATTCCCCCCCTCTCCCCTCTCTTTCCTTTCCCCTCCGGCAGATAAGGAAGGGGTGGGGGGTAGCCATAGGTAGGCCACAAGTAGGATTCGACCTACTTGGGAGCCTCCTTGGCTGCCTCCCCTCTCCCCCACCTATATATGTGTGTGTGTGTGTGTGTGGGGGGGGGGGGTGACCCTAGCACACACCAGACAATTGCCTAGCCGTGTGCGGCGCCCCCTCCACCGTTTACTCCCACGGTCATATCCTCGTAGTCCTTAGGCGAAGCCCTATGCGAATCACTTCACCATCACCATCACCACGCCGTCATGCTAACGGAACTCATTTACTACCTTGACAACTTGCTGGATCAAGAAGGCGAGGGACGTCACCGAGCTAAACGTGTGCAGAACTCGGTGATGCCGTATGTTCGGTACTTGATTGGTCGGAGCTAGAAGAAGTTCGACTACATCAACCGCGTTGTTGAATGCTTCCGCTTTTGGTCTACGAGGGTACGTAGACACACTCTCCCCCTTGTTGCTATGCATCTCCTAGATAGATCTTGCATGAGCGTAGGATTTTTTTTGAAATTGCATGCTACATTTCCCAAAAATGGCATCCGAGCCAGGTCTATGCGTAGATGATATGCACGAGTAGAACACAAAGAGTTATGGGAGGTGATCGTCATACTGCCTACCACTAATGTCTTATTTTGATTCGGTGGTATTGTTGGATGAAGCGGCCCGAACCAACCTTACATGACCACGTTCATGAGGCCAGTTCCACCGACAGACATGCAACTAGTTTTGCATAAAGGTGGCTGGCGGGTGTCTATTTCTCCTGCTTTAGTTGAATCGAATTTGACTACGGCCGGTCCTTTTTGAAAGTTAAAATAGCAAACTTGATAAATCACCGTTGTGGTTTTGATGCTTAGGTAAGAACGGTTCTTGCTAGAAGCCCATAGCAGCCACGTAAAACTTGCAACAACAAAGTAGAGGCCATCTAACTTATTTTTGCAGGGCATGTTGTGATGTGATATGGTCAATACATGATGTGATGTATGTTATTGTATGAAATGATCATGTTTTGTAAAAGTTATCGGCAACCGGCAGGAGCCTTATGGTTGTCTCTTTATTGTATGAAATACAAACGCCATGTAATTGCTTTACTTTATCACTATGTGTTAGCGATAGTTGTAGAAGTAATAGTTGGCGAGACGACCACGACGCTACGATTGAGATCAAGGTGTCAAGCCGGTGACGATGGAGATCATGATGATGCTTTGGAGATGGAGATCAAAAGCACAAGATGATGATGGCCATATCATGTCACATATTTTGATTGCATGTGATGTTTATCTTTTATGCATCTTATTTTGCTTAGTACGGCGGTAGCATTATAAGATGATCCCTTAACTAAATTTCAAGGTATAACTGTTCTCCCTGAGTATGCACCGTTGCGACAGTTCGTCATGTTGAGACACCACATGATGATCGGGTGTGATAGACTATATGTTCACATACAACGGGTGCAAGATTTTTGCACATGCGGAATACTCAGGTTAAACTTGACGAGCCTGGCATGTACAAACATGGCATCGGAACACTAGAGACCGAAAGGTCAAATGTGAATCATATAGTAGATATGATCAACATAGAGATTTTCACCATTGATGACTACTCCATCTCACGTGATGATCGGACATGGTTTATTTGATTTGGATCACGTATCATTTAGATGACTTGAGGGATGTCCATCTAAGTGGGAGTTCTTAAGTAATTTGATTAATTGAACTTTAATTTATCATGAACTAAGTCCTGATAGTACTTGCAAATTATGTTGTAGATCAATAGCTCGCGTTTTAGCTCCCCTATGTTTTTGATGTATTCCTAGAGAAAACTAAGTTGAAAGATGGTAGTCGCAATGATGCAGATTGGGTCCATGATCTGAGGATTATCCTCATTGCTGCACAGAAGAATTATGTCCTTGATGCACCGCTGGGTGACAGACCTATTCTAGGAGCAGATGCAGACGTTATGAACGTTTGGCAAGCTCGATATGATGACTACTTGATAGTTTAGTGCACCATGCTTTACGGCTTAGAACCGGGACTTCAAAAATGTTTTGAACACCATAGAACATATGAGATGTTCCAAGAGCTGAAATTGGTATTTCAGACTCATGCCCATGTTGAGAGGTATGAGACCTCTGACAAGTACTTTGCCTACAAGATGGAGGAGAATAGCTCAACTAGTGAGCATGTGCTTAGAATGTTTGGGCACTACAATCGCTTGAATCAAGTGGGAGTTAATCTTCCAGATAAGATAGTGATTGACAGAGTTCTCTAGTCACTATCACAAAGTTACTAGAACTTCATGATGAACTATAATATGCAAGGGATGACGAAAATGATTCCCAAGCTCTTCGCAAAGCTGAATCAGCGAAGGTGGAAATGAAGAAAGAGCATCAAGTGTTGATGGTTAACAAGACCATCGTATGTTGTCATTGCGGTTTGATCGATAAAGATCTTCGTAGAATATGTAGGAACCAATATGAGCATCCAAGTTCCGCCATTGGTTATTGACCAGAGATGTGTCTCGGTCATGTCTACATAGTTCTCGAACCCGTAGGGTCCGCACGCTTAACGTTCGATGATGATTTGTATTATGAGTTATGTGTTTTGGTGACTAGAGATTGTTCGGAGTCCTGTATGAGATCACGGACATGACGAGGAGTCTCGAAATGGTCGAGAGCTAAAGATTGATATATTGGACGATAGTATTCGGACACCGGAATGGTTCCGGAGTGTTTTGGGTATTTATCGGAGTACCGGGGGGTTACCGAAACCCCCCGGGGGAAGTAATGGGCCACATGGGCTTTGGGAGGGAGGCACACCAGCCCACAAGGGGTTGGCGCGCCCCCACTTGGAAGAGGTCTAAATTGGAGTGGGGAAGGGGGCGGCGCCCCCCTTTCCTTCTCCTTCTCCTCCCCCCTTTCCTCTCTGGGAAAAGGAAGGGGGGGGGTCCGAATTGGACTTGGAGTCCTAGTAGGACCCCTCCCCATGGGCGCGCGCCTTGGCCGACCACCTATCCCCTCCCTCCTTTATATACGTGGGAGGGGGCGCCTCCTAGACACACAATTCTTCCAAGCCATGTGCGGTGCCCCCACCACCGTTTACTCCTCCGGTCATATTGTCATAGTGCCTAGGTGAAGCCCTGCGCCGATCACTTCACCATCACCGTCACCATGCAGTCATGCTGACGAAACTCTCCCTCGACACTTTGATGGATCAAGTGTTCGAGGTACATCATCGAGCTGAACGTGTGCAGAACTCGGAGGTGCCATCCGTTCGGTGCTTGATCGGTTGAATCGAGAAGACATTCGACTACATCAACCGTGTTAAGATAACGCTTCCATTTTCGGTCTACGAGGGTACATGGACACACTCTCCCCCTCTCGTTGATATGCATCTCCTAGATAGATCTTGCATGATTGTAGGAAGTTTTTTGAAATTGCATGCTATGTTCCCCAACAGTGGCATCCGAGCCAGGTCTATGCGTAGACGATATGCACGAATAGAACATAAAGAGTTATGGGCGGTGATCATCATACTGCTTACCACCAATGTCTTATTTTGATTCGGCAGTATTGTTGGATGAAGCGGCCTGGACCAACCTCACATGACCACGTTCATGAGACCGGTTCCACAGACAGACATGCAAGTAGTTTTGCATAAAGGTGGCTGGCGGGTGTCTGTTTCTCCAACTTTAGTTGAATCGAATTTGACTACGACCGGTCCTTGTTGAAGGTTAAAACAACAAACTTGATAAATCACCATTGTGGTTTTGATACGTAGGTAAGAACAGTTCTTGCTAGAAGCCCATAGCAGCCACGTAAAACTTGCAACAACAAAGTAGAGGACTTCTAACTTGTTTTTGCAGGACATGTTGTGATGTGATATGGTCAAGAGATGATGTGATATACATTATTGTATGAGATGATCATGTTTTGTAAAAGTTATCGGCAACTTGCAAGGGCCTTATGGTTGTCGCTTTATTGTATGAAATGCAAACGCCATGTAATTGCTTTAGTTTATCACTATGTGTTAGCGATAGTTGTAGAAGCAATAGTTGGCAAGATGACCACGACGCTACGATGGAGATCAAGGTGTTGAGCCGGTGACGATGGAGATCATGATGGTGCTTTGGAGATGGATATCAAAGGCACAAGATGATGATGGCCATATCATGTCACATATTTTGATTGCATGTGATGTTTATCTTTTATGCATCTTATTTTGCTTAGTACGGTGGTAGCATTATAAGATGATCCCTTACTAAAATTTCAAGGTATAAGTTTTCTCCCTGAGTATGCACCGTTGCGACAGTTCTTCGTGCTGAGACACCACGTGATGATCGAGTGTGATAGGCTCTACGTTCACATACAACGGGTTGAAGGCAGTTTTGCACATGCGGAATACTCGGGTTAAACTTGACGAGCCTAACATGTACAGACATGGCCTCTGTACACTGGAGACCAAAAGGTCGAACGTGAACCATATAGTAGGTACGGTCAACATAGAGATGTTCGCCTTTGATGACTACTCCATCTCACGTGATGATCATACATGGTTTAGTTGATTTGGATCATGTATCACTTAGATGATTTGAGGGATGTCTAAGTGGGAGTTCTTAAGTAATATGATTAATTGAACTTAATTTATCATGAACTTAGTCCTGATAGTATTTGCATATCTATGTTCTAGATCAATAGCTCGCATATAGCTCCCCTGTTTTATTTTGATACGTTCCTACAGAAAACAAAGTTGAAAGATGATAGTAGTAATGATGCGGGCTGTGTCCATGATCTGAGGATTATCCTTGTTGCTGCACAGAAGAATGATGTCCTTGATGCACCGCTAGGTGACAGACCTATTGCAGGAGCAAATACAGACACTATGAGCGTTTGACAAGCTCCGTATGATGACTACTTGATAGTTTAGTGTACCATGCTTTATGGCTTAGAACTAGGACTTCAAAAGTGTTTTGAACGCCACAGAGCATATGAGATGTTCCAAGAGTTGAAATTGGTATTTCAGACTCATGCCCATGTCGAGAGGTTTGAGACCTCTGACAAGTACTTTGCCTACAAGATGGAGGAGAATGGCTCAGCCAGTGAGCATGTACTCAGAATGCCTGGGTAGTACAATCGCTTGAATCAAGTGGGAGTTAATATTCCATATAAGATAGTGATTGACAGAGTTCTCTAGTCACTATCACCAAACTACTAGAAGTTCGTGATGAACTATAATATGCAAGGGACGATGAAAACAATTCCTGAGCTCGTCGCGATGCCGAAATCAGCGAAGGTGGAAATCAAGAAAGAGCATCAAATGTTGATGGTTAACAAGACCAATAGTTTCAAGAAAAAGGGCAAAAGGGAAAGAAAGGGAACTTCAAGAAGAATGGCAAACAAGTTGCCGCTCCCATGAAGAAACCCAAAGCTAGACCCAAGCCTGAAACCGAGTGCTTGTACTGCAAAGGAAATGGTCACTGGAAGCGGAACTGCCCCAAATACTTGGCGGATAATAAGGATGGCAAAGTGAACAAAGGTATATTTTATATACATGTTATTGATGTGTACTTTACTAGTGTTCATAGTATCCCCTGGGTATTTCATATCGGTTCAGCTGCTAAGATTAGTAACTCGAAACAGGAGCTGCAAAATGAACAGAGACTAGTAAGGGCGAGGTGACGATGTGTATTGGAAGTGATTCCAAGGTTGATAAGATCACCATCGCACACTCCCTCTACCTTCGGGATTAGTGTTGGACCTAAATAAATGTTATTTGGTGTTTGTGTTGAGCATGAATATGATTGGATCATATTTATTGTGATACAATTATTCATTTAAGTCAGAGAATAATTGTTGTTCTGTTTACATGAATAAATTTTTTTATGGTCATACACCCAATGTAAATGGTTTATTGAATCTTGATCTTAGCGATACACATATTCATAGTATTGATGCCGAAAGATGCAAAGTTGATAATGATAGTGCAACATATTTGTGGCTCTGCCGTTTATGTCATATTGGTGTGAAGTGCATGAAGGAACTCCATGCGGATGGACTTTTGCAATCACTTGATTATGAATCATTTGATACTTGCGACCATGCCTCATAGGCAAGATGACTAGAACTCCGTTCTCCGGAACAATGGAGTGAGCCAATAAATTAATGGAAATAATACATACCGATGTATGCGGTCCGATGAGTGTTGAGGCACGCGACGGGTATCGTTATTTTCTGACCTTAACAGATGATTTGAGCAGATATGGGTATATCTACTTAATGGAACACAAGTCTGAAACATTTGAAAAGTTCAAAGAATTTTAGAGTGAAGTGAAGAATCATCGTAACAAGAAAATAAAGTTTCTATGATCTGATCGCGGAGGTGAATATTTGAGTTACGAGTTTGGACTTCATTTAAAACAATGTGGAATAGTATCACAACTCACGCCACTTGGAACACCACAACGTAATGGTGTGTCCGAACGTCATAACCGTACTTTATTAGATATGGTGCGATCTATGATGTCTCTTACCGAATTACCACTATCATTTTGGGGTTATGCATTGGAGACAGTTGCATTCACGTTAAATAGGGCACCGTCTAAATCCGTTGAGATGACACCGTATGAACTGTGGTTTGGCAAGAAACCTAAGCTGTCGTTTCTTAAAAGTTTGGGGTTGCGACACTTATGTCAAAAGGCTTTAGCCTGACAAGCTCGAACCCAAATCGGAGAAGTGCGTCTTCATATGATACCCTAAGGAAACAAATGGGTACACCTTCTACCATAGATCCGAAGGCATGATCTTTGTTGCCATGAATGGAACATTTCTAGAGAAGGAGTTTCTCTCAAAAGAAGTGAGTCAGAGGAAAGTAGAACTTGACGAGGTAATTGTACCTTCTCTCAATTTGGAAAGTAGCACATCAGAGAAATCCGTTCCCATGATGCCTACACCAACTAGAGAGGAAGCTAATGATGATGATCATGAAACTTCAGATCAAGTTACTATTGGACCTTGTAGGTCGAACAGAGCACGTTCTGCACCAGAGTGGTACGGTAATCCTTTCCTGGAAGTCATGTTACTAGACCATGGCAAACCTACAAACTATGAAGAAGCTGTGATGAGCCCAGATTCCGATAAATGGCTTGAGGCCATGAAATCTGAGATATGATCCATGTATGAGAACAAAGTGTGGACTTTGGTGGACTTGCCCGATGATCGACAAGCCATTGAGAATAAATGGATCTTCAAGAAGAAGTCTGACGCTGATGGTAATGTCACTATCTACAAAGCTCGACTTGTTGCGAAAGGTTTTCAACAAGTACAAGGGGTTTACTACGATGAGACCTTCTCACCCGTAGCAATGCTTAAGTCAGTCTGAATCATGTTAGCAATTGCCGCATTTCATGATTATGAAATTTGGCAAATGGACGTCAAAACTGCATTCCTTAATGTATTTCTTAAAAAAGAGTTGTATATGATGCAACCAGAAGGTTTTGTCGATCCCAAAGGTGCTAACAAAGTGTGCAAGCTCCAGCAATCCATCTATGAACTGGTGCAAGCATCTCGGAGTTGGAATATACGCTTTGATGAGGTGATCAAAGCATATGGTTTTATACAGACTTACGATGAAGCCTGTATTTACAAGAAAGTGAGTGGGAGCTCTGTAGCATTTCTGATATTATATGTGGATGACATATTGCTGATCGAAAATGATATAGAATTTCTGGATAGCATAAAAGGATACTTGAATAAGATTTTTTCAATGAAAGACCTCGGTGAAGCTGCTTACATATTGGGCATCAAGATCTATAGATATAGACCAAGACGCTTGATAAGATTTTCAATGAGTACGTACCTTGACAAGATTTTGAAGGAGTTCAAAATAGATCAATCAAAGAAGGAGTTCTAGCATGTATTACAAGATATGAAGTTGAGTAAGACTCAAAACCCGACCACGGCAGAAGATAGAGAGAGAATGGAAGTCATTCCCTATGCCTCAGCCATAGGTTCTATAAAGTATGCCATGTTGTGTACCAGACCTATTGTGTACCATGCCATGAGTTTGGCAAGGGGGCACAATAGTGATCCAGGAGTAGATCACTAGACAACGGTCAAAATTTATCCTTAGTTACCTAAGAGAACTAAGGAAATGTTTCTCGGTTATGGAGGATATAAAGAGTTCATCGTAAAAGGTTACATCGATGCAAGCTTTAACACTGATCCAAATGACTTAGAGTCTCAATCTGGATACATATTGAAAGTGGGAGAAATTAGCTAGAGTAGCTCCATGCAGAGTATTGTAGACATAGAAATTTGCAATATACATACGAATCTAAATGTGACATACCCATTGACTAAACTTCTCTCACAAGCAAAACATGATCACACCTTAAGTACTCTATGGGTGTTAATCACATAGTGATGTGAACTAGATTGTTGACTCTAGTAAACCTTTTGGGTGTTGGTCACATGGTGATGTGAACTATGGGTGTTAATCACATGACGATATGAACTATTGGTGTTAAATCACATGGTGATGTGAACTAGATTATTGACTCTATTGCGAGTGGGAGACTGAAGGAAATATGCCCTAGAGGCAATAATAAAGTTGTTATTTTATATTTCCTTATTCATGATAAATGTTTATTATTAATGCTGGAATTGTATTGATCGGAAACCTAAATACATGTGTGAATACATAGACTAAGACTGTGTCCCTAGTGAGCCTCTACTTGACTAGCTCGTTGATCAAAGATGGTTAAATTTCCTAACCATGGACATGAGTTGTCATTTGATAATGGGATCACATCATTAGAAGAATGATGTGATGGACAAGACCCATCCATTATCTTAGCATATTGATCGTTCAGTTTTATTGCTATTGCTTTCTTCATGTCAAATACATATTCCTTCGACTATGAGTTATGCAACTCCTGGATACCAGAGGAATGCCTTGTGTGCTGTCAAATGTCACAACGTAACTGGGTGATTATAAAGATGCTCTACATGTATCTCTGAAGGTGTTTGTTGAGTTGGCATAGATCAAGATTAGGATTTGTCACTCCAAGTATCGGAGAGGTATCTCTGGGCCCTCTCGGTAATGCACATCATAAGAAGCCTTGCAAGCAAAGTGACCAATGAGTTAGTTGTAGGATGATGCATTACGGAATGAGTAAAGAGACTTGCTGATAACGAGATTGAACTAGGTATGTAGATACCGACGATTGAATCTCGGGCAAGTAACATACTGATTGACAAAGGGAATTATGTATGTTGTCATAACAATTCGACTGATAAAGATCTTCGTAGAATATGTAGGAGCCAATATAAGCATCCAGGTTCTGCTATTGGTTATTAGCCGGAGAGCTGTCTCAGTCATGTATACATAGTTCTCGAACCCATAGGGTCCATACGCTTAACGTTCGATGACGATATTGTATTATATGAGTTATGTGATTTCGTGAACGAATGTTGTTCGGAGTCCCGGATGAGATCACAGACATGATGAGGAGTCTTGAAATGGTCGAGAGGTAAAGATTGATATATAGTACGATGGTACTCGGACACCTGAAGTGTTCTCGAAAGTACCAGGTACATATCGGGTCACCAAAAGGGGTTTCGGACACCCCCGACAAAAGATATGGGCCTTATGGGCCAAGAGGGGAAACACACCAGCCGCAAGGGGCTGGTGCGCCCCCATATGGACCAGCCAATATGGAGAAGGAAAGAGGGGAAGGGAAAGGAAAAAGAGGGAATAGGATTCCCCATTCCTTCCCTCTTCCCATCTCTTTCCTTCCCCCTCCGATAGATAAGGAAGGGGGGGGGGGGCTTAGGAAGGCCCCAAGTAGGATTCAACCTACTTGGGCACCTCCTTGGCTGCCTCCCCTCTCCCCCCGACCTATATATATTGGGAGGGGGCGCCCCTAGCACACACCACGCAATTGCCTAGCTGTGTGCGGCGCACCCCTCCACTGTTTGCTCCCACGGTCATATCTTCGTAGTGCTTAGGCGAAGCCCTGCTTGGATCACTTCACCATCACCGTCACCACGCCGTCGTGCTGACGGAACTCATCTACTACCTCGACAACTTGCTGGATCAAGAAGGCGAGGGACGTCACCGAGTTGAACGTGTGCAGAACTCGGAGGTGTTGTACGTTTGGTACTTGACCGGTCAGAGCTAGAAGAGGTTCGACTACATCAACCGCGTTGTCAAACGCTTCCGCTTTCGTTCTACGAGGGTACATAGACACACTCTCCCTCTCGTTGCTATGCATCTCCTAGATAGATCTTGCATGAGCGTAGATTTTTTTTTTGAAATTGGATGCCATGTTTCCCAACAACACAAAGTAACGGATCTTTTTGTGTGAAAGAGGTTTTTTGTGTGGCATCACACAAGCCTCTATATGTATGACATAGCATGGCAGAACCGAAGCCGTATTTTGGTTTCTCGGGTAAAGATTATGTTGGTTAACATAGTAATAATTCAAAAAAATTCCTACATGTCACCAAGATCAATCTAGGATATGCTAGCAATGAGAGAGAGGGAGTGCATCTTCATACCCTTGAAGATCGCTAAGAGGAAGCGTTGCAAGGAACGCGGTTGATGGAGTCGTACTCGCGCGATTAAAATCACGGAAGATCCGATCTAGCGCTGAACGGACGTCGCCTCCACCTTCAATACATGTACAACCCGGGGACATCTCCTCCTTCTTGATCCAGTAAGGGGAGAAGAGAAGTTGAGGGAGAACTCCGGCAGCACGACGGCATGGTGGTGGAGCTCGTGGTTCTTCGGCAGAGCTTCACCAAGCTCAACGGAGGAGGAGGAGGTGTAGGAGCGGGAAGGGCTGCGCCAGGGGCTGAGGTGCGGCTGCCCTCCCACCCCCCACTATTTATAGGGTTAAGGGGAGAGGGGCCCGACCCCCTTAGATGCATCTAGAGGGGGCGGCGGCCAAGGGGGGTGCTTGCCCCCCAAGTTGGTGGGGGGGGGGCCCACCCCTAGGGTATTAACCCTAGGCGCCTTGGGCCCCTTGGGGGGCACACTAGCCCACTAGGGCCTGGTTCCCACCCATGTTCAGCCCATTTGGTCCCTCGAGGCAGGTAGCCCCACCCAGTGGACCCCCGGACACCTTTCGGTGGTCCCGGTACAATAGCGATAACCCCCGAAACTTTCCGGGAGTGAAACTAGACTTCCCATATATAAATCTTAACCTCCGGACCATTCCGGAACTCCTCGTGACGTCTGGGATCTCATCCGGGACTCCGAATGACTTTTGGTAACCACATACAATTCCCATTACAACTCTAGCGTCACCGAACCTTAAGTGTGTAGACCCTACGGGTTCGGGAACCATGCAGACATGACCGAGAAACCTCTCCGGCCAATAACCAATAGCGGGATCTAGATACCCATATTGGCTCCCACATGTTTGACGATGTTCTCATCGGATGAACCACGATGTCCGGGATTCAATCAATCCCATATACAATTCCCTTTGTCCATCGGTATGTTACTTGCCTAAGATTCCATTGTCGGTATCCCCATACCTTGTTCAATCTCGTTACTGACAAGTCTCTTTACTCGTTTCGTAACACATGATCCCGTGGCTAACTCCTTAGTGACATTGAGCTCATTATGATGACGCATTACTGAGTGGGCCCAGATATACCTCTCCGTCATACGGAGTGAAAAATCCCAGTCTCCATTTGTGCCAACCCAACAGACATTTTTGGAGATACTTGCAGTGCACCTTTATGGTCACCCAGTTACGTTGTGACGTTTGATACACCCAAAGCGTTCCTACGACATCCAGGAGTTGCAAAATCTCCTGGTCTAAGGAAATGATACTTGACATTAGAAAAGCTCCAGCAAACGAACTACACAATCTTGTGCTATGCTTAGGATTGGGTCTTGTCCATCACATCATTCTCCTAATGATGTGATCCCATTATCAACGACATCCAATGTCCATGGTCAGGAAACCACAACCATCTATTGATCAACGAGCTAGTCAACTAGAGGCTCACTAGGGACATGTTGTGGTCTATGTATTCACACATGTATTACGGTTTCTGGTTAATACAATTATAGCATGAACAATAGACAATTATCATGAACAAGGAAATATAATAATGACCATTTTATTATTGCCTCTAGGGCATATTTCCAACAGTCTCCCACTTGCACTAGAGTCAATAATCTAGTTACACTGTGATGAATCGAACACCCATAGAGTTCTGGTGCTGATCATGTTTTGCTTGTGGAAGAGGTTTAGTCAATGGATCTGCGACATTCAGATCCGTATGTACTTTACAATATCTATGTCTCCATCTTGAATATATTCACGAATGGAGTTGAAGCGGCACTTGATGTGCTTGGTCTTCTTGTGAAACATGGGCTCCTTGGCAATGGCAATAGCTCTAGTGTTGTCATAGAAGAGAGTCATCGGGCCCGACGCATTGGGAATTACTCCTAGGTCGGTGATAAAATCCTTCATCTAGACTCCTTCCCATGCTGCTTTCGAAGCAGCTATGTACTCCGCTTCACATGTAGATCCCTCCATGATGCTTTGCTTGCAACTGCACCAACTGACTGCCCCAACATTCAAAATATACACGTATCCGGTTTGTGACTTGGAGTCATCCGGATCTATGTCAAAGCTAGCATCAACGTAACCCTTTACGACGAGCTCGTCGGCACCTCCATAAATGAGAAACATATCCTTAGTCCTTCTCAGGTACTTCAAGATATTCTTGACCGCTGTCCAATGTTCCATTCCGGGATCACTTTGGTATCTCCCTACCAAACTTATGGCAAGGTTCACATCAGGTCTGGTACACAACATGGCATACATAATAGAGCCGATGGCTGAGGCATAGGGGATGACACTCATCTTTTCTCTTTCTTCTGCGGATGTCGGGCATTGAGCTGCGCTCAGTCTCACACCTTGCAATACATGCAAGAATCCCTTCTTGGACTGATCCATATTGAACTTCTTCAATATCTTGTCAAGGTATGTGCTTTGTGAAAGACCAATGAGGCGTCTCGATCTATCTCTATAGATCTTGATGCCTAATATGTAAGCAGCTTCTCCAAGGTCCTTCATTGAAAAACACTTATTCAAGTAGGCCTTTATGCTTTCCAGTAGTTCTATATCATTTCCCATCAGCAGTATGTCATCCACATATAATATGAGAAATGCTACAGAGCTCCCACTCACTTTCTTGTAAATACAAGCTTCTCCATAAGTCTGTATAAACCCAAACTCTTTGATCATTTCATCAAAGCGAATGGTCCAACTTCGAGATGCTTGCACTAGCCCATAGATGGAGCACTAGAGCTTGCATACCTTGTCAGCATTCTTAGGATCGACAAAACCTTTCGGCTTCATCATATACAATTCTTCCTGAAGAAAACCGTTAAGGAATGCTGTTTTGACCTCCATTTGCCAGATCTCATAATCATAGAATGCGGCAATTGCTAACATGATTCAGATGGACTTCAGATTCGCTACGAGTGAGATGGTCTCATCGTAGCCAACTCCTGGAACTTGTCGATAACCCTTAGCGACAAGCCGAGCCTTATAGACGGTCACATTACCATCCGCGTCAGTCTTCTTCTTAAAGATCCACTTATTCTCTATGGCTCGCCGATCATCGGACAAGTCCACCAAAGTCCATACTTTGTTTTCATACATGGATCCTATTTAGGATTTCATGGCTTCAAGCCATTTGTTGGAATCCGGGC
This sequence comes from Triticum aestivum, assembly GCF_018294505.1. NCBI lineage: Eukaryota > Viridiplantae > Streptophyta > Magnoliopsida > Poales > Poaceae > Triticum > Triticum aestivum. The sequence continues at coordinate 513,141,553 of NC_057797.1, read as the reverse complement.
CCGCCATCGCTTCTTCATAGTTCAAAGGTTCATCGTTGTCTAACAACATGATTTCCAGGACAGGCTTGCCGTACCATTCTGGTGTGGAACATGTCCTCGTGGCCCTACAAAGTTTAGTAGCAACTTGATCCGAAGTTTCATGATCATCATCATTAACTTCCTCTCTAGTCGGTGCAGGCACCACAGAGACATCTGCGCTACTCTCCGGTTCAAGAGGGGGTACCTCATCAATTTCTACTTTCCTCCCACTTACTTCTTTCGAGAGAAACTCTTTCTCCAGAAAGGATCCATTCTTGGCAACAACGATCTTTCCTTCAGATCTGAGGTAGAAGGTATACCCAATAGTTTCCTTGGGGTATCCTATGAAGACACACTTTTCCGATTTGGGTTCGAGCTTTTCAGGTTGAAGTTTCTTGACATAAGCATCGCATCCGCAAACATTCAGAAACGACAACTTATGTTTCTTCCCAAACCATAATTCATACGATGTCTTCTCAACGGATTTAGACGGTGCCCTATTTAAAGTGAATGCGGTAGTCTCTAAAGCATAACCCTAAAATGATAGCAGTAGATCAGTAAGAGACATCATAGATCGCACCATATCCAATAGAGTGCGATTACGATGTTGGGACACACCATTACGCTGTGGTGTTCCAGGCGGCGTGAGTTGTGAAACAATTCCACATTTCCTTAAGTGTGTGCCAAACTCATGACTCAAGTATTCTCCTTCACGATCAGATCGTAAGAACTTTATTTTCCTGTCACATTGATTCTCTACCTTGCTCTAAAATTCCTTAAACTTTTCAAAGGTCTCAGACTTGTGTTTCATTAAGTAGACATACCCATATCTACTTAAGTCATTAGTGAGGGTGAGAACATAATGATAGCCACCGCGAGCCTCAATGCTCATTGGTCCGCGTACATCAGTATGTATTATTTCCAACAAGTTGGTTGCTCGCTCCATTGTTCCGGAGAACAGAGTCTTGGTCATCTTGCCCAGGAGGCATGGTTCGCACGTGTCAAATGATTCATAATCAAGAGACTCCAAAAGTCCATCTGCATGGAGTTTCTTCATGCGTTTAACACCAATATGACCAAGGCGGCAGTGCCACAAGCATGTGGGACTATCATTATCAACCTTACATCTTTTGGCATTCACACTATGAATGTGGGTAACATCGCGTTCGAGATTTAATAAAAATAAACCATTGACCAACGGGGAATCACCATAAAACATATCTCTCATATAAATAGAACAACCATTATTCTTGGATTTAAATGAGTAGCCATCTCGCATCAAACAAGATCTAGATACAATGTTCATGCTCAAAGGTGGTACTAAATAACAATTATTGAGGTTTAAAACTAATCCCGAAGGTAGATGGAGAGGTAGCATGCCCACGACGATCACATCGACCTTGGAACCATTCCCTACGCACATCGTCACCTCGTCCTTCGCCAGTCTTCACTTATTCCGCATCTCCTATTTTGAGTTACAAATGTGAGCAACTGCACCGGTATCAAATACCCAGGAGCTACTACGAGTGCTGGTAAGGTACAGATCGATAACATGTATATCATATATACCTTTGATGTTGCCGGCCTTCTTATCCGCTAAGTACTTGGGGCAGTTCCACTTCCAGTGACCATTTCCCTTGCAATAAAAGCACTCAGTCTCGGGCTTGGGTCCATTCTTTGGCTTCTTCCCGGCAACTGACTTACTGGGCACGGAAACTCCCTTGCCGTCCTTCTTGAAGTTCATCTTACCCCTGCCTTTCTTTAAACTAGTGGTCTTATTCACCATCAACACTTGATGTTCCCTTTTGATCTCCACCTCCGCTGATTTTAGCATCGAATATAACTGAGCAATGGTCTTCTCCATCCCTTCATATTGAAGTTCATCACAAAGCTCTTGTAGCTAGGTGGAAGCGACTGGAGGATTCTATCAATGACCGAGTCATCTGGAAGATTTACTCCCAGCTGAGACAAGCGGTTGTGCAACCCAGACATTTTGAGTATATGCTCACTGACAGAACTGTTTTCCTCCGTCTTACAACTGAATAACTTGTTAGAGGCTTCATATCTCTCGACCCACGCATGATCTTGGAAAACCATTCTCAGCTCTTGGAACATCTCATATGCTCCGTGTTTCTCAAAACGCTTTTGGAGCCCCGGTTCTATGCTGTAAAGCATGCCACACTGAACCAGGGAGTAATCATCACTATGCGACTACCAGGCGTTCATAACGTCTTGAGTTGCTGGGAAAATGGGTACGTCACCTAGTGGTGCTTCAAGGACATATGCTTTCTTGGAAGCTATGAGGATGATCCTCAAGTTACGGACCCAGTCCGTATAATTGCTTCCATCATCTTTCAGCTTGGTTTTCTCTAGGAACGCGTTGAAGTTGAGGGCAACATTAGCGTGTTCCATTGGGTCTACAAGATAGATTGTAAAGTCAATTTTAGACTAAGTTCATGATAATCAAGTTCATCTAATCAAATTATTTAATAAACTCCCACTCAGATAGACATTCCTCCTGTCATCTAAGTGATACATGATACAAATCGACTAGGCCGTGTCTGATCATCACGTGAGACGGACTAGTCATCAATGGTGAACATCTCCATGTTGATTGCATCTACTATACGACTCATGTTCGACCTTTCAGTCTCTCGTGTTCTGAGGCCATGTCTGTACATGCTAGGCTCATCAAGTCAACCTAAGTGTTTCGCATGTGTAAATCTGGCTTACACCCGTTGTATGCGAATGTTAGAATATATCACACCCTACCATCACATGGTGCTTCAAAACAACGAACCTTCGCAACAGTGAATACTTAGGGGAAACACATTTCTTGAAATTTTAGTGAGGGGTCATCTTATTTATGCTACCGTCGTTCTAAGCAAATAAGATGTAAACATGATAAACATCACATGCAAATCATGAAGTGACATGATATGGCCAATATCATCTTGCGCCTTTGATCTCCATCTTCGAGGCGCAACATGATCAACATCGTCACCAGCATGACACCATGATCTCCATCATCGTGTCTTCATGAAGTTGTCTCGCCAACTATTACTTCTACTACTATGGCTAATGGTTAGCAATAAAGTAAAGTAATTACATGGCGTTTATATTGACTCGCGGGTCATACAATAAATTAAGACAACTCCTATGGCTCCTGCCGGTTGTCATACTCATCGACATGCAAGTCGTGATTCCTATTACAAGAACATGATCAATCTCATACATCACATATATAATTCATCACATCCTTTTGGCCATATCACATCACATAGCATACCCTGCAAAAACAAGTTAGACGTCCTCTAATTGTTGTTGCATGTTTTATGTGGCTGCTGTGGGTTTCTATCAAGAATGTTTCTTACCTACGCAAAAGCCACAACGATGATATACCAATTGCTATTTACCCTTCATAACACTACAAAAAAATACACTTCCATGATGATACGTGTTTGTCACAGTAGGTCGCATTTTTTGTCATGCATGTACATCCATGATGATTTTATGACAGAATCAAGATAGTCATACCTGTGCTGTCGTAGAAGTGTTCCATGACATTACCAAAATTATCATCATGGAAGTGTCCACTTCCATGACAATAAATTGCGCGTCAGAGAAGTGCTTTCGTCAAGGGTGACCGACACGTGGCATCCACCGTAACAGAACGACGTTAAGCTATCGGGTCCGGTTTTGGATCCGATAACCCGCTAACAGCCCCGACCAATGGGGATTTTCCACGTGTAAAATCATCATTGGCTGGAGGAAACACTTGTCGGCTCACCGTTGGGACAGATGTCATCCACTCATTGGACCGAAGGCGCCTATGATACGTCGACATGTGGCACGACCGAACAAAGGCCCATTCCTGTGAAAAGGCCGGCCTGTTTGACTTGGTCAAAAGGTGGCGGGCCGGCCCACGAAAAGCCTGTTAACGGCCTGTTCGCATATAGCCCATTTACAGCCCGCAAACCCAGGGCCCGTTACGACCTATCTGAATTAGGCCCAGTAGTGTCATCTGGACCGTCCAATATGATTCCAGCCCATTTTGAGTTCCGGCCCATGTATGGCCCATGACGTCTTTCGGCCCATATGAGGCCTTTTGTAACTCTTGGCCCATTAACGGCCCGTGGTGAAACTGGCCTGTAATGAACAGTGTATCACTTTATACCCATTAACAGCCCATTAATCCATTGGGCCATTTGCAGCCCATGTTATCTTTCGGCCTTCTCAAGGCCCATTTATTCTTGGGCTCATTTCCAGCATTCGGTTACTTACGGCCTGTTACTGCCATTTTCTGCTTGTGGGCCAAATTCAGCCCGTGGTTATAATCAGACCGTTTGTGTCTCGTTAATACGTTGGGCCATTTTCATAGCGTCATCTAATACGACCTATTAACGACGGCCCATTATGGTCGGCCCATGAACGGACGACTCCAACTCTAGCCGGTTTACGGCCATAATGCGGTCTGTTTTTGGCCCATGTTTGGCCAATCGATCATACAGCCCGTATAAGGCCCAATGATGATGCGACCCGTAGAAGGCCCATTATTTCTACGGCCCGTAGAAGGCCCATTGTTTCTACAGACTGTAGAAAGCCCGTTGTTTCTACGGCCCGTAGGAGGCCTAGTGTCACTACAGTAAATATGTAGCCCATGGCCTGTTAAAGGCGGGAAACTACTATAGGTTTAGACTTGCTAATGGCCCAAGATGATTATAGGCCCACGTTTTGGCCCATATGAGTAACGGGCCGGCCTAAAGATCGACAACACTGAGATCCACTGAACCTTCCGGCCTAAATTACAACATACCGACCAAAGAATAAACCTAGACTATATAATAAAGTAATTACGACATATTACATCCACTAGGAATCAAAGTTCGCTATGGGTGATAATAAAGCGCAACATGACCGCGGATTACATATACTGGGCATCAAAGGTTGCCACCAGTGCATATAAATGCGCCGACAAAAGAATATACAAAACTAAGAGCACTTCAGAAGGCACTAGACCTGGCAAGGTCAGGCCCTGCAAGCAGCCAAACAAGCTGATGAGACCTCAGTTGTGTAAACGATAGATGCTTCATCCCTAGCTATATGGCACCATAGTGCGCAAGGCAGTCCCCTGACATCTTCATTACATCTTTGACTTCAAGTCGGAGCTGAGCTGAAGCAAGCCTTTCCGCTTTAAGTTGAGACTGAAGAAGTCGAACTGATTGAGGCAGTGACTGCACAGAGGTTGTCTCACACCTGCTGGTGAGTAGCTTCAACTCACTGTCTTCATCAAGACAGGACCTTGGGGTCATCTCGCTGTCCTCAAGATGGTTTGGCTCACTATCTTTCCTAAAGTTCTGCCTGGCATAAGAGATACGACTCTGAAAGAGAAACAAGGAGACACGTAACAGGTTTCACAATTATATAAGCAAATAAATGGATCTGTTCTGCATAAGGAACATGTTTTTACAACTACAATTTAAAACTGGTAGTTGTTGCAAACATCCAATCAGATGTAAACAACAGTGGAGGAAATGATGCCTATCCAAATCTATACTAGAACAAAGTTTGAAGGCTTGAGAAGGATGAACTTACATTACATGTTAACACGGGCTGGACAAAGCCCTTCTCCATGTTGATGGAAAGATAATTCAATAAATTCCCCAAAGAAAATTCTTTATAAGCGTTGCCATTATTCTACATTTTGCAAAGAGTAAATATAGATCAAATAATATTGGAAGAAATAGAGGATAATGAAGCTCAGGTGCAGACTGATGATACATAATCAAATAGCAATTAATTAAGTACAGCGTTACAAGGCAAAAGGTACTGACAAGAGGAATGCAGACATCAACGTGTGCAGTGGCATTGGCTTTATTCAACATTTTGGTAAGAGTAAATGTAGATATGATAATTTGGAGAAAGTGGAGGGCAGGGCAGATAAGATGCAGAGTAATGCTAGACAATCAACTATCTCGCGATGCATGTACAGTAATACCACCACCGTCCGTTATTAGTTGTCGCTCAAATGGATGTATCTAGCACTATTAAGTTCTAAATACATCCAATTGATCAACAATTAATTCGATACAGAGGGAGTACATGACAACAGGTACTTACATGAGCAATCCAAAACTTCATAACCATTGTGTTAATTCTACATTTATCTAAGAGTAAATATAGATCTTATAATTTCAAGCAAAGGGAGGATAAAGAAGCGAACATTTACAGTGATGCTACATAATCAAACAGCAATGAGTGTAAGTATGCTGACAAAGGGCAAGAGGTACTGACAAGAGCAATGCAGAGCCCAGTATTGTCGTGAGATCCTATGATCCTTTGAGCAAGGAGATTCATCTGAAATTAGTTTTCATACAAGAGAGAAGGTAAGGCACATGCAGAAATTTAGGAGTTCAAATTTTGAATTGATATCATAGACAGTACCTGACGCTGGGCTGTCAGCAGTTCTAATAGGGGTTTGGCCACTGGAGTAGGGGTAAAGTCTGTTACAGTTGGGCCTGTGTTTTCTGTGGCTGCTGATCTATCTGATTTAACAGGTATCACTACCTTTTCCAAATACCTAGTTTGTACTCCTTGAGGATCTGCAATCACCCTCTTCCTTTTGGACATCTATTACGAAAGAACAACATTTGACTGGAAAAACATAGTATGACGACACATGGAATAGGTACAGAAAATGGATAGGTATGGCATATACTCATATATGATGCTTAAACTAAGCAGATGGTGTAACAAAGTAGAAGTAATGCAAGAGGTCAGATGCAAAATATGTGCGACCAATACAACCTTGCCAAGTTAGAGCATGCACCTTGATGGGTGAATAAGATAGGCCATCCTCCACCATGCCAAGTTTGTTAGCCAGTGGATTGTTCCGCAATATTCCTCTCGTGCGCCCATTCTCATATTCATTTTGATAATGTTCAATACCTGACATGCATGAAAACATAAAAACAAGTGAGATTATCTTTGTAATGCAGAAGTGATTCTAATCCAATACTTCCTCCCTGTAAACCCCTTTGTGCTATCTCTGCAATTCTTCTAAGAGGTGCCATGCATGCTGTAATTTGGTGTGTGCATTAATATAATGTGGCCTACTACTCAAAATATGAGAGCTCCAGAAGTGATGATACTTCGCAGATGACAGCTTCAACATATAGTAAAGAAGAACAAGTCGACCTGACCTGACAGATTCAAAATATACTAAGGGAGAATAACTCGACCTGACCAGTCGACCGCAAGAGAAGAGGATCATCTTAAAGAAGAGCAGAAGAGCAAGCAGATTGAAGATATTACAAGTCTTTCTATACAATGTCGGTTGGCCACCCATGATGAACCAGAGCGCACAGAGAAATACTATTCCTTCCGGTCTCCATATGTGGCTCACATGCATTTCGAAACTAAAGTAGGAACATTTAGCTGACCAATTAAACATCTCTCAGTTTTACTAATATCAGCATAATATCAGATTTGAATTTGTACAACTAAGCTTGTTTAGCTCGATGGGTGGAGCAGTGCTATTACGACACGAACCACGTAGGCTGATCATGGTCATCATAAAATGGGGAAACCGTAATCATGATGAGTATAGTGTTGACCGTGGCAGTGGGATGGCAGATCTGAAGCTGCAAACCGCGCAAAGGGTAGTTAGCAACTGATGTTTGCTTTGAAATAACAACTAAGATTTGGTATGGACAAGAAAGTACAGTCAACAAGTGACAAAGAAATGCAATTCTGCTGTCTCTCTATATGTCACGACATGCATTTGGAAACTCAAGTGGGACCTTTAGCTAACCAATTAAATGTGTCTATTAACTAATATCAGCATCATATCGCAATCATATTTGAACAACTAAGCTTTGGAATTTTGAGTGTTGTGTTATTTAGCTTGAAGGGTGGAGTAATGCTAGTACGATAGAAAGCTACACAGATCATAGTAGAGTAGATAAAAGGGGAAAACCCTAAGCATCAAGAGTAAAATCAGGAAAGTGGAACTAGCTGGACCGGTGGGTGGCGCTTGACCAATTAAACATTCTCTGTTTTAGTAATATGAGCATCATATCAGATTCGTATTTCAACACATAAGCTTTGGAATTATAAGTGGCATGTTGTTTCGCTTGATGGGTTGAGGTCTTGAGGAGCAGTGCTAGCATGACACGAAGCAGTGAAGCACCTACGACGATCATAGTGAATATAAAGGGGGAAACCATAAGCTTTACAAGTATAGTGACCGTGGCATGGCGGATCTGAAGGTGCAAACCGGACAAAGCTACTTCGCAACCAATGTTTGCGTTCAACTAGCCACTACGATTTGGTATGGACAAGAAAAGTATAGTAAACAATTTAAGATCTATTTTCCGGGTGAGATCAATAACTTAAGCACATATGGAAGAGTACCACCTCTCTTGCGACGCCTTGTAGGCCCCTGCTGATACATTGAGGGTGCTGCAGGTGCGATGGCTATCGGCAACGGGGAAGAAGACTTTAGATGGCAGACAGCCGGGTTGGGGGATAAATCATGTTACCGTGGATGAGGCGGTCGTAGGAGCAGCAACGGCAAGGTGGACGACGGCGCCGATGAAGCGAGACGACGCGATGAAAGGATCCTGGTCCGGCGCCGTGGATGAGAGACGTCCATCTCTTGCAGTGGACGGCGGGGTAGGGGTAGCGGCTTCAGCAAGGTGGAGGATGGGGTGGCGGACGGAGGAGGCTGGCCGCAGTGGGGAGGTTGTCATGGCGCCGACGGTGTATGAATGGGGAAATGGAGGGGGAGGGGGGATCTCAAACTTTGGGACGCACTTGTCTGAAATGTGGGAAAGTTACGAACTTATCCCCCGTTTAAAATTTCGGACATCACGTCGGTTGGGGATAGGATGGTAATCTCACATCTCCCAAATATTTGCCGGTAACGATTTCGGGCGAGGAGAGGGTGTTTTGCCGCCCACGGTTGGCGCCCATGGTTTATGACCGGGGCTGACAGGTAGGGCGGTTGTGTCACGTCTGAGGGAAGTTACACATCTGCCCCTATTTAAAATATTAGCCTACATCGATTTCGGACGAGGAGAGTTTGTTTTGCCGCCCACCGTGGATGAATGGGGAAATGGAGGGAGAGACACATGTCTTTCGGACGAGCTTGAATCAAATGTGTTTTGCCGCCCACGTTTGGCGCCCACCGTGTCTGAATGGGCTCAGAGGCCGTCGTGTCACGTCTGATTGAAGTTACTAGTCTACCCCTATCGACAGCAGTGTAAATCCGGTCGATAAGGATGTCAAGTGTCAGGGGTAGACAGTAATTTCCATCTCGCAAACACTTGCTTCGGGCAGCCCACAAATGATAGTGGGTGTTTAGCCGCTTCGTTCAAAACTTGGGAGAATTAGCATTCACGTTTGCCCTGGGCCCTGGCAACTAAATCCAAATCCAATTTTTATTCGATTACGAATATCCACAGATAATTCTACGTTTTGTTATTTATTTCTTCAAAACCACAACAAAGATTTATTCCACCTTTATATATGATTATGATTTAGAAATGCCGTGATCTTCGAATTCAGTAGGTTGGATACACTTTGAGTCAAACAGTTATTTCATCCAATACAATATGCTCACACGAAAAACAGTTCACCTTATGTCAATCATACAAGTACTGAGGATTACCTCGCCTAAAAAATTCGGATCATTACAACACATGGACAACATAGGGGGTCTTACAACATAATCCATTCAGAGACATGACACAACATGCAAGTACAATAATCTAATGACAATTTCAACTGCTATCTAAAGAAGAACTGGGATTACCCTGGGCTTCAGATAGCAGAAGCAGCAGGACCTCCTCCGTCTTCAAATGCAACATTCTTACTTCCTCCAATTCTTGGGTTGCTTGCATAATGCGTGCAGCTAATTGCATAATTTCCAGCTTCAAGATCGAGATTACCTCATTCATGGCAGCCACACCATCTCTTTCTGCCTCTAGTAGAGCCTCAAGAACTATAATATCTGTGCTCAGACTGCTCTCCGGCGGTGTTGCCTCTGAACTGCTACCATCTGGTAACATGGATGGCGCACTGCTTCCACAAATAGATTCTGGGGTTGTACATTGTGTCCTAGTGTGAACGGCATCCTGAAAGGTTTCCGCTGGACATAAGTAAGAGATAGTTATCGCATGATCCAGGCAGTAAGCTTACATGGTAAACGACATACGAATTATTGCCGAGCATGGCAAGCTATATTTAAATGGTTCGAAGCAGCATCAGCCGAAAAGAAATTAAAATGGTAAGATGAAACTAGGGATGTAAGTGGCAAATAAACGACATCCGCCAGTCCCATCTAGTTAGTTTTTGCTAGCTCCCTGGTTCATTTTCCTCAAAAAACAAAAACTCTTTTGAACTATCATACCACTAGTGGACTTTAATCGGGATTAAACGGGACCCAGTTGACATCCCTAGTTGAAAGGGAGTGTACCACCGCTATATTTAAGTTGCCAAGGCATCTAAGCAGTTGAAATAATCTGAGAAAGCACTTAACAGTGTGGCCTCATATAAACTACGAAGACAGTCTTGTGATGAAGTTCAGAGGAAAAGTTAAGGACTCAAATGAACTAGGCATGCATTTCTTTACGATAGTACAGCAGGCACTGCTGACATATTGGCCAACTCAGGTATAGCGTAACAAGTAACAAACAAGCATTCGAATCAAGCAATACAGCAAAGCAGACAACTGAACTATTTGTTATTCTGTAGGATTACAGGTTGAGGGCACAAGCCAAGAAAGCAGCCCACACGCATTACATTTCACATGTACTAAAACACACTGGCTTACCATATGTTGCTGTGAAGCCTCGCTGCTGTTGCAATGTTCTTTGAAGATATCGTCAGCATCCCGTGGTTGCAAATCTACTTGTTGTAGTTTATTCTGCACCCTCTATTTAGGTAAAATTAATTTTAATCGCATGCACTGGTTCGAATTGATCATCAATGGTTCATCTAAACTAATGAAAGAAGGGTGTGTGCATACACGACAATATATCTGCTTCCCTCTATTTTTATGCTTGTTCGAGGTGCCAGCCCCAAAAGAACAAATATTTTGCTTGATGGGGTTGGCAGCTCCATAATTAATAGAAGCATCAAATTAGTCATGCAACTTGGGAAGATCAAGAACACACAAAAAAGTAATGAACAGAGGCTCGTAGCAGTGATGTAATAGCTAGCATCAGAAAATGTAGGGTAAAACGAACAAAAACCAGCGGAACCACATGCTAGTTTGCTGATGTGTAATTAAGCATAGAGAACATGAAGCAGTCTGATGGAACCAACAGGTGGCATCAGAACAACACCATTATCATAAATATAGCATGCAAGAAGTAAAATAGTAGGCAGTGATATCTAGGAAGTACAGTAATACTTAGGACAAAACTAAAGCATATTAACTATATGTGCACTGGTATGTAATTTAGCACATGTAACATGTTCACTGCCAGAAGTATGGCCCTACAGGTGCAAGCAGAATAACGCGTCTCATGAAAAACTGAATGATGCCCTGAAGAAATTCAAAGGTGCGGTGCTTATGCTAAGAAAGTGAACGTAGGCGCCGGCCGTTGGATAATAGTACCTGATTCTCGGCGGCGTATGGGTATCGTTGGCATACTTGATAGCTAAGGATCGTCGATGGTGCTCGTGTTGCGGTTGAGTTTGGGCCGGCTGTCGCCGTCGCTGAAGCGGCTCCGGTGCTACGGTTGCGGCGCCTGTCGACATACAAGAAAGCTCATCTGTGGTAAGTGAACAGTTGCACGATAAAGAGAAAAACCGAAGGAGTACAGATCGAAATAACCTGATGAGGCTGCGGCGTCGGTAAAGCAGGGCCGGTGGAGTTGAATATGGCGTCCGTGGAGCGGGTCCGGTGCAGTGGACGAAGGCTTCGGCGGGCGCGTTGTACAGTGCTTTCGGTGAGGCGGATCTGTTGCGGCGGACGAGGGCTTGTATGAAGGGCCAGCGAAGGGACGGACGAGGGAGTCAGTGAAGGGCCTACACTGTGGTGGACGAGGGCGCCGGTTAAGCAGATCCGGTGCGGTGGACCATGATGGCGGTCAAGGAGATCTGGAGCGGTGTACAAGCCAGTCGCTGAAGCGGCTCCGGTGAAGTGGTGAGTTGGCAGTTGGGGGTTCCAAGGTGCGGAAGGTAGATCCGTCGGGGTGTGAGGTCCACCGCTGCGGCGGAGGACTAGATTCGGCGGCTTGCCGTGGTTGGGGGGGGTCGGGGAGGGGAAGGGGAGGGGCTCTGGGGAAGAATGTTGGGGGCAAAGAGGGGAAAACAATGGAGTTACCAAAGCAGCCCTTTTCCGTTCATGTGGCAGGGGTAAAACAGGAATATCGCAGGGCTAAACTTTCGGGCGCGAGATATTTCGATGTGAGCGGGAAGTTTGAAAGCTTTTGGCGCCTGAAATTATATTCTGCTCTTGTACGGCCGACTATGATATCATGGCCGAGAATTTGTTTGTTTTGCACGCAAAAAAAGTGCAAGTTTTGAAAATCAATGTCTCCAACTCGAAACTTAGATTGTCCATTCAATTCAAATATGGATCATTGAGCTACTACAAGCAAATACCATCATATGGTCCAATTCAAATGAAATTCCAAATGTGTTTATCCTAAATATGATGACAAAAGCAAAAATGTGTATGTGTATGAATAAAGTGGATGATTATAAAGTTTGAACATGCCCGTATGTGTATATCTCTAGGTTTGATATATGAATTTGAAATCACGAAATCCCGGCTTAAAAAATGTACCTCCGTTTAAATGAATTACAAAAGCTAATGATGGAGTCGAATTCCAAAATTCCAATCTTAGGTTTGTAATTCTGGTACATCAAGGTATATCACGCATGTTCAAAAGTATCGTTATCTCATAGTCCAAACTGTGAAACAAATTGATCAACCATGAGTGCACACACTATTGACCATGTATATCTCAATTACGCTAAAGTCCCTCAAATATAGACACCTCACTCTTTATCTGAAGCCAACCCCCCCCTCGTCGCCCACCCCCTCCCCCCCACACACAGAGAAGTCGTTCTCTCCCCCAAACACCAACACACGAGCACATTAACACCCCTCTCTCTTCTAAAGTCCGGACCCCAATATAGGTCTCTATCACTTTGTCTCTTGGGCATGCACACATCTCTTCCCCCACTCTCTAGCTAGGTCTCCCGGCATCTCTCTTTCCCAAGCACACGCACTATGTAGAGTGTATCTTTCCCATACACACAAAACGTCGCCCCCAAACGTCTATCTCCCTAGTTATGTGGTTCTCGCACACTCACCTCACACACCACCCCCACTGCAAAACAAGCACACTTTGTCTCCTTGTGCACCACTCTCCTCTTTCTATCTCTCCCACATGCGGACCCGCCCCAGCTCCTCCCTGTATACATATATGTCGTGACTCTTTCCATAGCTCCCTAATGTATCATGGTTCTCGATCTCGCACATTGTTCTCTACACCATCTATTCTAGATCTCTCATGAAGTGCCTATCACACACACGATGACTCGCTTCCCTTGCGTCTCCGTACATAGGCCAATTTCAAACAACATCAACATTGTCTCCCTATCTATACGCCATTTATGGACACAAACGCCCCCTCTCTTCCTCTCTCTCTCTCTCTCTCCGTCGCTAGCTCTCTCTCTCTCGCTCTCACACCCCTCTCCCACACACACTCGATGTCTATTCCAAATAGTCTGCTCCCCCACCCGCACCCATGCTATCCCGCTACTACACATGTCACACCATTCCCCCTTCCCTTATACTAGGTTTACATCATTAGTGGTCTCTCTACTCCACATACACACACTCCCTCTCACACACAAACGCGCGCACAAACACACACAGACACGCACAAACACCCATTAATCTGGATCCTCATCTCTCCCCATGTCCGCATGTGTATCTCACACACTCACTCTCTAATTATGTATATGTGTCTCCACGTTACACAACACAACAAAGCCCCATGTACATGTCTCTCTCTATCCTCCACACACATAGACACAAAGAATCTGTTATCATTGCCTCAGTCTCTAGACATATCACACACGCACACTGTCTCTCTCTCTCGCAAACACGCTCAACAAGGGTTTCCCCGTGAATAACTTACCGTCTATTCATCAACAGTCGTGGCAGTACGGCGAACACGAGACGTGAAAAAGAATAAATCTACACGTGCTTAGACCACCTAGTATGACTACTAGGACTAGAGCAAGCCAAAAAGCGCGCCGCCGTCACCCCCTCCTTATCGGCGACGGGAAAACCTTTGTTTTACACAGTCGAGAAGTCATTGTGCTAAGGCCTCACATGCTGAGGCGTTGAATAGAATGTAGATGCTAGTTTACGGAAACAAGTATCGATAATACGTTTGTATCTCCATACTTATATTTCTTCTCTTATAAAAAACCGAGTTGGTGATGATGGTACGCGTGCCATCTTGCAATATAGACCGTCCGATCTATATCTGACTGATGGAAATTAAACTAAAAGATACCCGCACCCCTCTCCACATTTGCAGACAAGGCCTTCCCTCGTTCATCCTTATCTCCAACAACCTCATTGTTGAGCAATTAAGAAAGGAAGCCTCTGGAACAAACTGGCCTGGTGGCCGCTGCCGGCGTCGTCAATCCCCATGCCTCCGCTTAGTCCGACCACCAATCACCACCACGCCCCACTCCTCTTCACCTTATCTCCTATTTCTCGAGATATCATTAGTTTTTACACATGGGATTACTCCCGCATGGGTCAATCACAACAAGTGTTTTTATAAAAAAATGCATCTTGATGTTCCGTGCAATGCACGGATCTTGCTAGTACTCCTACAGAAGACTAAGTTGGTGATGATGGTGTGTCTGCCATCCGTCGTTTGTGACCATTAGATCTACATCTAACGACTGTGAGGTAAGTTGTTGCCTTTTCTCACAACATCTCACTTGTCTACCAATTTGCAGAAAAACCCATAATTAGTATCTTAAAACCAACCACATCCCTCCCTGACCTCACCAAAACAGCCCAAGGAATATATTCTAATTGAAACATAATATATCTCTAGTGATATATGTATATCAAAATTAGAGTGTTTTGTATCAAGTTTGCGAATAAGTATTATTTTGATTATGATTCGTTGCAACACACATGAACATTGCTAGTATTTCCAACCATGCAATTTTTTCCTAGTATTCCATAGTTTCGAGTTTTCCATCAAGACATTAGTCACTCATGGTTGATATTTACTTTCAATCATGTACACATATGCACTATGTAACTAGCCTTGCTTATTGGGTTCCAAAGCTTAACTTTCACTCCTACTTACAATATGTAGAGTACTTAACAAAAAACTACCACTTTCAACCAGCCCTAGGAAGAATCTATTGTACAAAAAATAGCAAAAACATAACCAAAACTTCTTAATCCACGCCAAAAACTACTACCTAGTACTCCCTCCGTCCCACAATGTAAGGCGTTTTTGCAAGCTAGTTTAGCTAGCAAAAACATCTTATATTATGGGACAGAGGGAGTACCGATTAGGTTAGTCTAAACCCATTTATGACAGGGTTGGCCCACACATCCGTGCTGACGAGTGTTAAGGCATATCTCTCTCGATGTAGTTTTGGTGATTGATGACAACATGTTTGCGGACTAATTGTGTGCTTTGAGCATTTCAGAGATTCATCCTTTGGCACGAGACGATCTCTTTCCCCTCGGAGTGTTATTCAAGATGGTGTAGCTCTTTCGTTTCTTGTTTGGTGGACTAGTTTCGTAGGAGTCATCGTACTATCAAGAGGGGGTCCGCTTTGGTAAGGCTAGGGTGGAATCAACACGTACACATCCTTTCCTCACCCTTTGAGTCTTTCCACTTCTTTGAAGAGCTCATTCCCCTTCCAGATGTGCTGATTTGGGTCCAAGCGGTAGTACCACGGTACCCAGCAGTAGTAGCGCTTGTGGTTCTCTGCCGCAGTACCGCTGCGGTACCGGGCCCCTACCGCGTCGATTCAAAGGGGTTACATCTCGTGTCGGGTTGAGCGGCACTTTGCAGCGGTAGTAGAAGCGGTAGTACCGCTTGTGGTTCTCTACCGCAGTACCGCTGCGGTACCGGGCCCCTACCGTGTCGATTCAAGGGGGTTGCATCTCATGTCGGGTTGAGAGACACTTTGCAGCGATAGTAGAAGCGGTAGTACCGCCCTACCACTGCGGCAGTACCGCGCTGGGCACGGTTCCTGCTCTCTCTTCAAGCCCTCCCAGGCTGGGCGGTAGTACCGCTGCCCCCTGCGGTACTACCGCCCTCTGCGGGGATGTTTTGGGGGTAACGGTTGGATGGGTTCTCCTTGTATAAAAGGGGGTCCTCTTCTTTCTCGTTGACTCACCTCTTCCCCCAAAAGCTCCATTAATGCTCCAAGCTCCATTTTCACCCGATCTCTCTCCCTAGCCAATCAAACTTGTTGATTTGCTCGGGATTGGTTGAGAAGGCCCCGATCTACACTTCCACCAAGAGAAATTTGATTCCCCCACTAATCCCTAGAGGATCTTGTTACTCTTGGGTGTTTGAGCACCCTAGACGGTTGAGGTCACCACGGAGCCATAGTCCATTGTGGTGAAGCTTCGTGGTGTTGTTGGGAGCCTCCAATTAAGTTGTGGAGATTGCCCCAACCTTGTTTGTAAAGGTCCGGTCACTGCCTCCAAGGGCACCAATAGTGGAATCACGACATCTCGCATTGTGTGAGGGTGTGAGGAGAATACGGTGGCCCTAGTGGCTTCTTGGGGAGCATTGTGCCTCCACACCGCTCCAACGGAGACGTACTTCCCCTCAAAAGGAAGGAACTTCGGTAACACATCCTCGTCTTCACCGGCTCCACTCTTGGTTATCTCGTACCTTTACTTATGCAAGCTTATTAGTGTTACTTCCCTTGCTTGCTTGTATGCTTGTTGTTGTTGCATCATATAGGTTGCTCACCTAGTTGCACATCTAGACAACCTACTTTGATGCAAAGTTTAATTTGGTAAAGAAAAGCTAAAAATTGTTAGTTGCCTATTCACCCCCTCTAGTCAACCATATCGATCCTTTCAATTGGTATCAGAGCCTCATATCTTTACTAAGGACTTTGCCGTCCGAAGAGTATGGTTGACACCGTAGACAGTGTGGAGGAGCACTCCGGTGTGAATCCGATCTCGTCTACGGGCGATGGGGGAACCTCGGTTTCTCGTGAGGAATTCAATGTAGCCTTGGAGACATTGAAAACCTCCATGACGACCGAGGTTAAAAGCATGTTTACTAAATTCATTGAAGGGCTTAAACTATCCACCGCACCGTTGAAAGTGGGTGGTCCAACTGACAAGGAGACGGATGCTAACTCCGACAAGGGGGAAGCTAGTAGTGAAAAGGCTCCTTCTTCTAGTGGTAAAAATGGCACCGGCATCTTTGCCCATGTGGAACCACCACTTGTTTATGGTGGACCAATTCCTTCTACTCATTTGAATCATGCCGGTCCTCCCCCTAAGATTGTGAAAAATGAGGACTTTGATTCTTGGGTTTATCGCTTTAAGCGCCATTTAAATCACGTGAATACTAATCTTTGGAGAATCATTGAAGAAGGTTTCTATCCGCATGACCCAAGCAACTTCACCCGTCAAGAAGCCGCAGATAATCAATTCAATGAGAATGGTCTCTTCATCATCCAAGATGCAATTCCACCCGAAGATCTACCTCATCTTCGGCCCTTCGCCTTAGCCAAAGATGCATGGCTTTGTGTTGTCTCTCTCTACCGGGGAAGCGCAAGCATTCAACGCTCCAACTATGAAGTAGTGCAAGATGAAGCCGATGAGTTTGCAATGAAAGAAGATGAAGAACCTCATGAGCTTTATTGGAGAGTAACTAAACTCGTGATCTCACTCCGAGATCATGGGAGCAAGGACACATATGACAATTGGATCAAGCGCAAATTCCTCAAGGCAATGATGCCGTACCACAAGGCCATGTCCTCTGCCATTCGTCAAAGGCCGGACTTCCACACTTTGTCCTCAAGTGAAGTGTTGGATGAGTTTGTGGCTATGAACATTTTGGACAAGACCGCTGACAATGCGGTGCTTCGCTCTCAAAGGGCAAAGAAGCCCAACCTTGCATTGAAGGCCAAGGTTTGTGTTGAAGAAGAAGAAGAGAAAAGCAACCCCGAAAATACAAAGTATGCCTATCATGAACACATGGCACTTGCTTCAAGGAAATTTTGGAGCAAGAAAAACTCAAGGCTAAACTTCAACAAGAACAACTCAAGTGGCACGAAGAGCAAGCAACATGTGAGGACTTGCTATAATTGTGGCAATGTTAAACATTTTGTTGTGGAGTGCCCGTATGAGAAGAGGGAAGACAAATGTGGCAAGCTCATCCGAAAGGACAAAGCCAAGTCTTTCCCAAACAAGAGCAACTTCACCAAGAAGACCCCTCACAAGGCATTGGTGGTTCAAGAAGAGTACCATGAGGATGATGATGATGATGAAGATGGTGAGTCGGTTGCCATGGCCTCCATTGCCATTGCAAAAACTCCATGGGTGTCTCTCTTCGACTCACCCAATGAGAACTTCACCGCCAAGTGCCTCATGGCTAAAGCCACCAACAAGGTAACCCCCAACATCAAAACTACAATCATTAATAATCCTTCCTTGACGGATTACATTGATGAATATGAGGTATCTAATGTGGAGTAAGATGAGTTTGAGTCCTTTATGGGTAAACTCAAGGGTAAATCCATGAAGCATTTCGTTGCTCTTTTGGAACAACTTGGTGAAGCCAATGACATGATCGAGGCTCACGAAGATACTATCTGCAAGATGGAGGGGCATAGTCGTGACTATGCTGATGAGATTTAGGATCTTTCCAATGCTCTTGAGGAAGAGCGTGGTCTTTGTTTGGCTCTTGAGGAGTCACACAATGTTGATTACGCTAAGTTAAAGAAAGATCTTGATCATGCTCTCGTTGTTTCTCGTGTGCTAAACTCCGAGAAGGCCAAGCTTGGGGTTGATCTTGCTAGACTCAAAGAGGAGTTTGGTCTACTTGACAAGGCTCACAAGGTCTTGAAGGGTGCTCATGCTAGCCTCAAAGAGTCTCATGATCAACTTCAAGTAAATCTAACCAAAGAGAAAGCCACTTTTCCTCATATGATGTTAATTGATAATGCAAATGCTACTAACCCATGTTGTGAGCATGTGCATCTTGTTGAGGAGAACGCTAAGTTAAAGGTGCAACTTGAGAAATGTCTTGTGTCTTGCATACAAGCCGAGAAGAACCTCAATGACCTTTTGATCAACCAAAAGGGAGTTGTGGCCAAGGAAGGGATTGTGGACGTGCCCAAGTCCAAGAACAACAAGAAGAATGATAAGGCCAAGCGACCTCCTCCTCTCAAGCAAACCTTTGTGAAGGAGGGAGAGGGTGCTACTAAGGAGAAGGAGAAGAACACCGTGAGGGGTAGTGATGCCAAGAAGGGCAACGCTTCCCTTCCCAACAAAGCCGGAGACTTTAACCCTTCTTATGTGTTGTGTCATGCTAGTGATGGGCATGTTTATGCCAAATTTGTTGGTTCTCCTTATGAGTACATTGAATGGTCTATTTGGGTTCCTAAGACCCTTGTTACTAACATCAAAGGACCCATTACAAAATGGGTACCTAAAACCAAGCATTGATCTCTTGTAGGTGTTTGCTGCCGGTGGGGGATCATGGTTGCTCGATAGTGGAGCTACTAATCATATGACCGGAAGCAAGGACTTGGCGGTGGACGTGCAAAAGATTCCATCCATGCCCACCAACATCGAGTGGGGTGACGCCTCGTCCTCTAAGGTATTGGGACTCGGCAAAGTTGTCATTTCTCATGATCTTACAATCGAGAAGGTCATGCTTGTTGAGTCCCTTGCATACAATTTACTTTCCGTTTGTCAACTAGCACTCATGGGCTTTTCCACTTTCTTTGATATTGATACTGTGGCCCTCTTGTGGAGCAAGACTCTTAAAGTAGCATTTGTTGGGCATGTCGAGAACGGTCTCTATGTGATTAACTTTTCGGAGTGACCCACTAAGACCGCGACATGCCTAATGGCTAAAGTTGACGTGGGATGGCTTTGGCATCGCCGTCTAGCCCACGTAAATATGAGATGTTTGCAAAGTCTTCTCAAGGGGGACCATGTCCGTGGACTAACAAATGTTAGTTTTGCTAAAGATCGTGCTTGCAGTGCTTGCATCGAAGGAAAGCTACATGAGAAGGCTCACCCTCCCACGACTATCATCTACTCGAAGAGGCCTTTGGAGCTCCTTCATTTGGATCTCTTTGGGCCTCCATCCTTTGATAGTCTTGGGGTAGAAAGTATTGCTTGGTGATTGTGGATGACTATTCAAGATACACTTGGGTATATTTCTTCAAGAGGAAGAGCGAGACCCAACAAACCGTCATCGACTTTGCAAATGAAGCTCAACCACAACACAATGCAAAGATCTTGACTATAAGAAGTGACAACGGCTCCGAGTTCAAGAACTACACCTTGGATGAGTTTTTGAGTGATGAGGGAATCAAGCATCAATATTCCGCACCTTATACCCCTCAACAAAATGGTTTAGTGGAGAGGAAGAACCGGACGTTGATGGATGCGGCAAGGACCATGATGGCGGAGTTCAAGTCTCCCTACAACTTTTGGGACGAAGCCATCAACACCGCGTGTCATGCGTCTAATCGGCTCTACCTCCGCAAAGGCTTGAACAAGACTCCATATGAGATACTCACCGATAACAAGCCCAACCTCAAGTACTTCCGGGTGTTCGGGTGTAAGTGTTTCATTCTCAAGAAAGGTGCCCGTTTGTTTAAATTTGAGGCTAGAGCTTATGAGGGCATATTTGTTGGCTATGCTACAAACTCTCATGCTTACCGTGTTCTCAATAAGTCCACGGGACTTATTGAGTAAACGTGTAACGTGGAGTTAGATGAGAATAACGGCTCCCAAGTGGAGCAAAGTGGTACTTGTGATGTACGTAATGAAATTCCTCCCCAAGCCATAAGAAGAATGGGTATTGGTCATATCCTACCCATTGAGGAACCCCTTGTGGCCGAAGGAGAAGGACAATGTTCCACTCAAGTGGAACCTTCACCAACCCAAGACCCACACGCTTCCAAAGAACAAAGTGAAGGCCCTCAACCTCAAGAACAAGACCAAGGGCAAGGTCAATCTCAAGATGGTGTTGTAACATCAAGTGATGCCCAAGGTCAAGTTCACTCCTTCGAGCAAGTTCAAGATCAAGAGCTTCCTCGAGATCAAGAACAAGCTCAAGACGACGCTCAAGATGATCAAGTGACCACTCCTCGTCTCACCCCGAGGAGGAATTGGAGCGTAGTGCCGCCAAGATTGCTTCCAAGATCTCCACCAAGGATCATCTCATGACAAAATGTGCTTGGAAGCTTAATAAAGGGGGTAAGCACTCGTAGACAGTTAGCAAACTATTGTGAACATCACGCGTTTGTCTCGTGTGTTGAACCCCAAAAGGTCTATGAGGCGCTCAAAGATCTGGATTGGCTCAATGCCATGCATGAAGAACTCAACAACTTTGAGTGCAAAAAAGTGTGGAGATTGGTGCCAAGGCCAATGGGGAACCACAATGTCATTGGAACCAAGTGGATATTCAAGAACAAGCAAGATGCTCATGGTATTATCATTCGCAACAAGGGTCGTTTGGTAGCACAAGGCTACTCCCAAGTCGAGGGTATCGACTATGGTGAAACCTTTGCTCCCGTTGCTCGTCTTGAATCCATTCGCATGTTGATTGCATATGCGTCTCATCATAACTTTAAGTTACAACAAATGGATGTGAAGAGTGCTTTTCTTAACGGTCCTATTAATGAATTGGTATATGTCAAGCAACCCCTCGGGTTCAAGGATCCCTACTTTCCCGATCATGTGTATCAACTCGATAAGGCACTCTATGGCCTTAAACAAGCCCCACGTGTGTGGTATGACCACCTTACCGAGTTGTTACAAGACCGTGGTTTTGAAGTTGGGCTAATCGACCCCACTATTTTTACTAAGAAGGTCAAAGGGGAGTTGTTTGTGTGCCAATTATATGTTGATGATATTGTCTTTGGTTCCCCTAAGAAAGCTTTCAATGAGGAATTTGCCACTCTCATGACCTCAAAGTTCAAGATGTCTTCCATAGGAGAGTTGAAGTTCTTTCTCGGGTTCGAAGTGAAGCAAAGGAGAGAAGGAACCTTCATCAACCAAGCCAAATACACTCAAAACATGCTAAAGAGATTCAAGCTAAGTGATGTCAAGTCGGCTTCCACTCCCATGCCCACCAAGTGCCAACTTGACATTGATCCCAATGGTAAAGCGGTCGATCAAAAGCTATATCGCTCCATGACTGGCTCCTTGCTTTACCTTTGTGCATCTAGACCGGATATCATGTTGAGTGTGGGTATTTGTGCACGGTTTCAAGCCGCACCTAAGGAAAGTCACTTTGTGGCGGTCAAGCGAATCTTTCGATATTTGGCTCATACCCCAAACTTTGGCTTATGGTACCCAAGAGGAGCAAACTTCAAGCTTGTAGGTCATTTGGACTCGGATTGGGCGGGAGACAAAGTGGATAGGAAGTCCACTTCCGGAGGGTGCCAATTTCTTTGTTGCTCTTTGGTGAGTTGGTCTTCCAAGAAGCAAAGCTGTGTGTCTCTCTCGTCCACGGAAGCGGAGTATGTGGCTGCCGGTAGTTGTTGTGCACAACTTTTATGGATGAGGCAAACTTTAAAGGATTACGGTGTCTCTTGTGACAAAGTGCCTCCTTGGTGTGACAATCAAAGTGCAATCAAGATTTCTCTCAACCCGGTGCAACACTTCAAGACGAAGCATATTGAGATCCGATATCACTTCATCGGGGATCATATTAGGCGAGGGGAGATCGAGCTCAACTATGTCAACACTCATGACAACCTTGCAGATATTTTCACGAAGCTGGATGAAGCAAGATTTCGCGAGTTAAGGCATGAGCTAAATATCATTGATTTGAGCAATGTGACTTGAACCCTTACACACCCCACCACACTCAACTTGTTATCTAGTTTAAGTGTAGGCATGGACATAGGGGGAGTGTTGTTCTCTCAATGAACTTTCCCTCCCCCCATAATGCATAAACTAATCAAACTCTTTCACATTAGCCATTTTTGATGGTATTTGTGCTTCAAAGATGAGTGTTTGTCATGGGCCCATGGTTAAAATCTTCGCGACGCCATACCTCTGAACTCAAATATAGGTGGCCTCGGCCACCGCCCTCTCTTGGAGAGGTGTGTGTTTTTCGTTCTTTTTGTCGGTTTTGGGTGTGTGTTTGTTCTTGCTTTCATCTCGGTTTCTTTCTCCTGAGCTAAGCCTTTTGGCCAGTCCTTTTTGCGGCAGAGCGGTACTACCGCGGCGTGCACGGTACTACCACTGACAAGCGTCAAGTGGTACTACCGCCCACCCCTGCGGTACTACCGCTGCGGGGCGGGCAGTGGGGGTTATGTCAGGGCAGGGGGAGTTGTTTTCTCCCCCATACCCATTCGCCCCCACTCGCTCGTCTTCTTCGTCGCTCCAGCGATGCCTCACCGCAGGAGGGCCTCGGTCGGCCGCCATTTTCATGCCGTCCCTCTCCATTTCCTCCAGTGGAGTCAATCCCCACCACGTCCTCTAGCCATGGATGCCGGTATTGCCCCCGATCCCGTTCTCTCTTTGCCTAGATCATGCATCTAGTTTTTAGTGGTAATAGGCATCATTTTACTCGTCTTTTGGCTAAGTCGAGGCTTGAGTAGGATGGAGATGGCTTCTAGGCCCTTTGGATTGAAGTTTG
The DNA here is from genome assembly GCF_018294505.1 of Triticum aestivum. NCBI lineage: Eukaryota > Viridiplantae > Streptophyta > Magnoliopsida > Poales > Poaceae > Triticum > Triticum aestivum. Next base: position 513,117,644 of record NC_057797.1, on the reverse strand, counting down.
GTAGGCTTATTTTTGAATTTGGCATCTCCGGTAGTGCCGGATTCGTCCACGGCAGTAGGGAACCGCCGTTCCCCGTCTTGAGTAGTACTACCGCCCTCCTTGAGCGGTACTACCGTGCAAGCGGTATTGCCGCAGTTGGGTCACGGTACTACTGCTGGATGCCCAGTTCCATCATTTCCCGCCACATTTTGATCCATGTTGCTTTGTTTGGTGGCTTATGCTCTTTCTTTCGTGTTGTTTATTCTGCTCGTGTGTTTGGTTCCAGGTGATGATCATCCTGAGCAGCAGGTCCGCCGTGTCAACCCCGGTCGTGCAACGTTAAAGCTCTACCGCACATCTGAGTCAGCAGGTTGTTCCTCTAGTGCTCCACCGCTGCCAGTGGGTGCTTCCTCAAGTGCTCCACCGCCACCTCAGCTCACGAAGAGATCGGCAAGCAAGCCAAAGGGAAAGACTGTGTCTAAGATGACTGCCAAGGAATTTTGGGCAAAGCGTCGCCGCAACCCCTATGAGGAAGACCAAGATCCCACTTTGGTCAACCGCCCATTCTAGAACCACTTTCAGTTCGCCATCTTCTTCGATGTGATCAAGGCTAAGAAGAATCACTATGTTGACGTTCGTTCCATTGACACCGATCCTATGGAAAAGGACCCTGAGTACTTTGGTGAAGCCCTTCAGATGTGTACTCAGTTGAACATTCTCAGAATCATGCAGTTCAACAAGGACTTTGATGCAGATTTGATATGTCAATTCTATGCCACTGTCCATCTTGGAACTGATGAAGAAAGGACTCTGACTTGGATGACGATTAGCAAGTTGCTCACTGTCAAGTGGAAGGCCTTCATGGAGTTACTTGGGGTGGAAGATCTCGGGCTTGAGAATCCAGTCGGCTTCCGCCCTCACTGCAATGTCACCTCCACTCACAAGCAAGCCCTCTGGCCCTACTGTTCTAAGAAGGTTAACCCCAAGACAAAGAAGGTAACCTATGAGTTGTCTACCTATCTGGACATCCTTCACCTTGTCTTCCGAGAGACTCTTTTCCCTCGCATTGGGAATCTGGATATGGTCCACTCCTATCTCGTGGACATGCTTCTCTTCTGCCAGCATGAGAAGGAAGCAAACACTGGAGAGTCCCTGGACATTTCTCATGTTATGTGGCCTGAACTTCTTTCTGCCATTTCTGAGCGCAAGTGCCCGATCTATGGTCCTTTCATCATGCTGCTCATTGAGAAGGCCTGGGCACATCACTATCCCAGGGCGGCGCTGGAAATTGGAGAGTTGATTTCTCATGATATCAGACGTCTGAGGAAGAAGGATAACTGGGGCACCCAGGCCCCTCGTTCTGGTGATCCACCTTCTGAGGCTGACATGGAGACCGAGGACGAGGCTGAGGCCCACATGGATGAGGACTATGAGCCCTCCGGTGTGGAGCCCTCATGATCTAAGAGGATTAAGCGCAAGATGAAGAAACTTTTCTGCATGGAGTCTCATGGACAGTACATGTCTCATGTCTCTAAGAAGAAGGCCCGCAGACGTCACAAGGAGCTCATGCACCAGCTGGGTGCCACTGTTAACAGTGGATCTGAGGAGAGGATCACTGATGAGGAGGAGTGGGTTCAGCAGCATTGCTCGTGGACCGATTCAGATGCCGAGCAGTTTCCGACCAATGACGGCGGTGCAGAAGATCCCGCTGGGATGTGATGTTCGAGTTCCTCAGCTTGCTATCACCTGGAGCTGTAGCAACACTCTTTGCCCTTTTGCTATCTCGATGCCAAAGGGGGAGAGAGTATAGGGATTTGTGTTGTTGCTGTTGCCATGTTGCGAGTGTATCATTGTGGTTTGTGGTGTCGTTATGTTTTCTCGCCATTTGCTTTGTTTGGTTTTGTACCAGTGAGACCTAAGTTCCAGACATATGGTGTGAGACATATGCTACCTTATCTTTATCTTATCATTATCTATGTCTATCTAGTACTTTGGTATCTTATGAGTTGCATGCTTATCCTGTTATATACCCTGCTCTCATGTATCCATTGCTTAGATGGTTGGACTATAAAATATAGGGGGAGTGTTGATCCTAATGTGTGTGTCTTGCATTCCAAAGGCACTACTAACTAGGTGCACACATTCAGGGGGAGCCCGTCTATATTTAGTAATTCTAAGTATCTTTACTTTCATGTCTTATCCCTGTGCAAAACCCTGGTTGTCATTGATCCACCAAAAAGGGGGAGATTGTTAAGGCATATCTCTCTCGATGTAGTTTTGGTGATTGATGACAACATGTTTGCGGACTAATCGTGTGATTTGAGCATTTCAGAGATTCATCCTTTGGCACGAGACGATCTCTTTCCCCTCGGAGTATTATTCAAGACGGTGTAGCTCTTTCGTTTCTTGTTTGGTGGACTAGTTTCGTAGGAGTCACCGTACTATCAAGAGGGGGTCCGCTTTGGTAAGGCTAGGGTGGAATCAACACGTACACATCCTTTCCTCACCCTTTGAGTCTTTCCACTTCTTTGGAGAGCTCATTCCCCTTCCAGATGTGCTGATTTGGGTCCAAGCGGTAGTACCACGGTACCCAGCGGTAGTACCACTTGTGGTTCTCTGCCGCAGTACCGCTGCGGTACCGGGCCCCTACCGCGTCGATTCAAAGGGGTTGCATCTCGTGTCGGGTTGAGCGGCACTTTGCAGCGGTAGTAGAAGCGGTAGTACCGCTTGTGGTTCTCTACCGCAGTACCGCTGCGGTACCGGGCCCCTACCATGTCGATTCAAGGGGGTTGCATCTCATGTCGGGTTGAGAGACACTTTGCAGCGATAGTAGAAGCGGTAGTACCGCCCTACCACTGTGGCAGTACCGCGCTGGGCACGGTTCCTGCTCTCTCTTCAAGCCCTCCCAGGCTGGGCGGTAGTACCGCCGCCCCCTGCGGTACTACCGCCCTCTGCGGGGCTGTTTTGGGGGTAACGGTTGGATGGGTTCTCCTTGTATAAAAGGGGGTCCTCTTCTTGCTCGTTGACTCACCTCTTCCCCCAAAAGCTCCATTAATGCTCCAAGCTCCATTTTCACCCGATCTCTCTCCCTAGCCAATCAAACTTGTTGATTTGCTCGGGATTGGTTGAGAAGGCCCCGATCTACACTTCCACCAAGAGAAATTTAATTCCCCCACTAATCCCCAGCGGATCTTGTTACTCTTGGGTGTTTGAGCACCCTAGACGGTTGAGGTCACCACGGAGCCATAGTCCATTGTGGTGAAGCTTTGTGGTGTTGTTGGGAGCCTCCGATTAAGTAGTGGAGATTTCCCCAACCTTGTTTGTAAAGGTCCGGTCGCCGCCTCCAAGGGCACCAATAGTGGAATCACGGCATCTCGCATTGTGTGAGGGCGTGAGGAGAATACGGTGGCCCTAGTGGCTTCTTGGGGAGCATTGTGCCTCCACACCGCTCCAACGGAGACGTACTTCCCCTCAAAAGGAAGGAACTTTGGTAACACATCCTTGTCTTCACCGGCTCCACTCTTGGTTATCTCGTACCTTTACTTGTGCAAGCTTATTAGTGTTACTTCCCTTGCTTGCTTGTATGCTTGTTGTTGTTGCATCATATAGGTTGCTCACCTAGTTGCACATCTAGACAACTTACTTTGATGCAAAGTTTAATTTGGTAAAGAAAAGATAAAAATTGTTAGTTGCCTATTCACTCCCCCTCAAGTCAACCATATCGATCCTTTCAACGAGGAAGCTTAAACCAACACATTTTGTTTGACCGTTGACACGAGGGACCCACATCTGACGTTCTATCCTGTTATTCCCCCTCAAATCATTATTTTTCCTGAACATTACTTCAAACAGTACTGGTGCTTGTTCGACGGTGGCGCCGGTGATGAGCGAGCTGGCTGCCACTCCGCCGGACGGCGCGCTGGCCTCCGCACGGGTTGGCGGGGTAGCCCGAGCGTGACTCACGAGCGAGCAAGCCACCGCGCTGGCGTTCGCTCAAGCCAGATGGCTGGCCTTAGCACGGTGCACGCGAGCAAGCCGCTGCGCCGCTGTGCCAATCTAGCTAGCAAACCTTACAGACAAGCAGCTGGACAGAGCTATCTTGGCTAGCTAGCGGCCACGAGCGCCGGATGGAGCTGGCATCCGGGCTGCCGCAAGATGGGCTCCGCACTGCTGGCGGTTTTGACCTTGCCTTCTGCCAGCGGCGGTAGCTGCGTCCCATGGCCGAGGATGACTAGGTGGACAGGCCGGAGATAGGAGGTCACTCGGGGATTTTTGTGCAGACTGACATGTAGGTCCCACAAGTCATAACGCCCGGTCCAATAGAAGGCGTTGACTTAATGGGTGACATGGGCCCTGTTTGGATACTCTAAGTCAAAGGTTAGAGTTAGATTCTAACCCTGAACTAACTCTAACCAAAGTGGTGTTTGGATGGCAGGGTTAGATTGACAACAAATGTATCCAAACAGGGCCATGGGTTGAAACGTGCCTATAACGACACTTTGTAGAGTAGTCGTTTCTTGGTAGGGATGGCTGGTAAGAGCATGTACAATGGTTGATAAGGTAGTCTTATCTTAAGTCTGCCACGTATGCAAGTGGTAGTAGTTTCTTAGCATTATTAGGCCTCATTCGGTTTGAAGGATTTTTGTAGGAAAAACATAGAAACAAGGATTCCGGAGGAAATTTTCCTATATATGCATTCGGTTTGTAGGAAATGCGTACAGGAATTCCATAGGAATACTACTCATTTCCTTTGTTTTTGGAGGAAACTACACATCCACTCAAAGCTCATTTTACGCGTAGGAACGAGGCAAGTCAAATCCTTAGGATGGCAAGTGCCATCCTATCAAATTCCTATACTACTCCTAATTCCTATGTTTTGATTTCCTCCAAACTGAATGAGCCCTCAGGGGTTTCTTGTAAGGAACAATGTACTACTAGCGACAAAAGGCGATTCTAGGGCCCTGTTTGGATACTCTAACTCAGTTAGAGGTTAGTGTTAGATTCTAATCCTGAACTAACCCTAAACTAACTCTAACCAAAGAGCTATTTGGATGGTAGGGTTAGATTGACAATAAATATTTTTTCTCAGTCATTTGACTACTTTGGACACTATTTGGATGGGAGGGGTAACTTTTTTTTTACTATTTTTTTAGTGGGCCTAGGAGAACTAACCCAAATAAGCTCCTCTAGTATGGGCTAGTTTTTTGGGGTGGGTTAGATCTAACTAACCCAAACTAACCCATCATGTTTGGATACTTTTGGGTTATTTGAGCCCCAACTAACTAAAACTAACTCTAACTTAGGGATCCAAACAGGGCCTAGGTTGCGTTGTACTCCAATGAGTACTACTAGTGGTCGCGGGAGTGTATACCTCATTTTGTGGGTTCGATCCCGGCCGAACGCACAGTGACCTTTTTTTGAATTAGTAACTTCGCCGCGAGCCAATATTTTACACGGGTACTTTGAGTTTCGAAGTCAAACGGACGTGCGGCACCACAATCTGGGTGCACTGGATAGCCTAGCCATGTGAACGGGTTTTCCTTCCCAGCATCTCGTGGCTCGCGTGCTCGCCCTAGCCGCACCCCGCTTGCAGCTTCCTCATCAGCTAGTAGCATATTTAAACTAGCGCCTCCCAATTAAGCCCGAGGAGCGAAAAAGCCTGGCGGGGCATTGGGAACTGTGCAATATGGCTCTGTACGTAAGGTGCTCTACTACTACTTTTTAGCTTGTGGCGTTGAATGCATGGACTTCACTCCATTATCGGCTCTACTAGAAATTCCTCTTGACGTGTTCTTTTGAAACAGAGGCAAAAGCTTTGCTTCATCTCATTCATAAAGAAGGAACTGCTAACAAAGTTCGACGAGATCCATTACACCTCCACAAATGGAAGCGAAAAGCCTAGTCTCGTTGTATCAAATAACTCAAATGTTCTTCCCCCGCAGTAACCGTCGCTGATAAACAGGCTGCTAGTGTGTGCGTGAGAGGAGCAGCTGAGTAGGCCAGCTACGTGAGAGGAGCGGCTGAATAAAGCACCGAGAGTACCCACTAGGCCACTACGCAGGTGTACTTTCCCTGCATTGATAGTACAACGATGGTTCTAGAGAACAGTAGTACCCTCCACTTCCAACTGTAGCTCCTTGGCCCTGAGATTCAAGAGTTCAAAACTGGTGCACTATACTAGAAGTACAGTACATCACACTACTAGTTGAGAAAGTAGTACTAGTACTGCTACTGTCCGAGTACGTACTGCTCTGTCACATAATGTAAGACATTTTTTGACACTAGTTGGCATGTACAAAAAATAGCAAAAACATACCCAAAATTTCTTAATCCACACCAAAAACTACTAGCTAGTGCCAAAAATTTCTTACTAGTGCTATTATTTACAGTATAATGCAATCCCATAACGTCCCATAATGCTAGTACTAGTAGTAAATAATAGCCTCACCCCTTCGCTAAGGAACGATCTATAGGGAAGGGACGAGGCCCTGCGATTACTACTCTCTTATCTCCTCCTCGCCAGTTCCCCTCCCCCCGAAGAGAAGGTAGTTCATTGCTGCTCCCATGGATTCGCCAGGCGGTTCTCCTCCCCGTCGGGGTTGGGAGATCTTGGACGACGATCCTCTGGGAGAAATCGCACGCTGCTCCGACGTCCTCACTGCCGCAAGACTCGGTGCTTCCTGCACCAACTTTTTCAAGATGGTGCTTAAAAAGGCTTGGGAAAAGGCCATGCTTGTTGTTCTTCCATGCGTCCTTGAGGAGAAGGTTCTTCTATGGGACAATCCTTCGAATAGTCCACCGCTCCCTGGCCATGGTTGCACGTTGACTCCGCTAGAGTTGCCGACGTTGAGAGGTAGTCGGATTTTGTCCGATGAGTAGGTTAGTAATGGAGTTTGATCATGTAGTACTTAGTTATTCCATTTCCATCCCTTAATTTCTCCGCTGCCCACCATCTTATATATAGGTCTGGATTGGTGCCAATGAAGATTGGCTTGCATACCTCCGACCGGATACCACCATCATTTTGCACAACATCCACAGCAGTGCGGCCGTTCCGGTAGACCCCTTCTCCACCATTGGGATCGGCCTTCCGGACTGGCTGGGCTTGAATACTTATGATGATGCCTACATGAGATTGAAGAAGATGGCAATTGCGGACCCGCCGACAAAGTGACGCAGCTACGACGATTACTATCTCATCGCGGTGTTCGACATAAGGATTGCCATCAATGCAAGAGGTAGTAACGACAGAGGCTGGCGCATGTTGGCGGTGGCAGATTTGTACCCCTACACGTTCGAAGACGCCGTGCGCCATCTAGGCCGCATCTTCGCGGTGACAAGCCAGGGGACTTGTTTCATCTGGTTGCCATCCTATGGTATAGGAGATAACAAATGGAATGCCCAAACCATCATTTGCATCCCTAACAACACTCCATTATTTTGCAAGGACCAGTCATCCCGCGATCAAAATAAGATCACCGATCCTGGATGTGCATTTGCATCTGCGATTTGGTCAAACCTGGAACCTTGTAGCTGACTTTGGCATATTGGGATCAACTATCTTAGCAGTCATTACCCATGGTACCACGGATGTGCAACATGGTCACGCAATCTACCACGATCGAACCGTCACCATCTACCCAGGTATTCCATTTTTAACCCTCTTGCCTTCTCTTTCATTGTTGTACTGGTACTCTACTTACGTACTAGCAGGAGTACTTTTTACCTTGGAGGATGCATATAGCTAGCTAGGCCCTTGAAGACTTGAACCCACCAGCTGCCACCATTTTTGTTTTTCCATGTCTTACTATCTCATCCATGTAGCCAAGAGTGGCTATATATAATAAGCCGGTTATTTTACTTCATCTATACTGGAGTAGTACTATTTGTTGCACAGTATTACTGACCACCATATTTGAGCACAACATTATTATGCATGGATCTTGACTATGTACATGACCATGTGTCCAGATCTGAGATGCCGTGTGTACCAGATGAACGACGCCGAGTTCGACCCCCGTGATGCTACGTGGGTGCCGAGGAACACTCTTGGAGAGTACTCGCTTTTCATTGGGGACAACTACCCCATTGTGAAGTGGATGCCAGCTTCCATGCACGACACAGAAGGTCTGCTGTTCATGAAGCATGGTTGTGTCTTCAGTGCGCACCGCTGGATGAACGACATGCTGGGACACGCTATCCCTGATTTATGCCGCTTCAGCTTGGATGAGTCTCCATCATGTGGAACCGGACTAGAAAGCTGCGAAAATGATTCCCGTTGCCCACCGCTATGGATCATGCCATCCTTGAAGAACACTTGGGACTGGAACCTAGAGGAGGACATGTAGCCCATCTATAACGTGTAAGTGGAGTACGGTAAATTGTGAACGGTAGCGCTGTGAATATATGTAGACTAGTCGTGCACAAATTTATCACATGAATTGGAGATGAACTTGTGTGGCATACTGGCATTTGTCTTTTAGAATTTATTACTAGTAAATGTGTTATGTGTACGTGCAACTTGTGTGGTTGTTGCACGGGCTCCAACATGCTCTTTGAGAAAAAAAGGTGGCACAACTTTGGATATACGTGACGTGGCGGCATCATACAGTAGCATCGTTCGCTATAGTTGTAGTACACTCCTAATAGGACGACAACTCCTATAGAACCTTGCGCTTGGCTCTTTGCCTCTTCGGGAGGTTCAACAGTTCGTTCTCGTGTGAACCTTGCACTTGGCTCTTCGCCTCTTCGGAAGGTACAACAATGATGATACTACAGTACAATATGCTTCTGGCAATATGACACCGATTGAACTGCTGCACGTCCACCGCGAGGGCGAGGGCGAGGGCGAGGGAGAGGGAGAGGGAGAGGGTGCTGTGCTACCTCTTGAGCACTGCGTTGGTTTTCCCTTGAAGAGGAAAGGGTGATGCAGTAGAGCAGCGTAAGTATTTCCCTCAGTTTTTGAGAACCAAGGTATCAATCCAGTAGGAGGCCACGCACGAGTCCCTCGCACCTACACAAACAAATAAACTCCTCGCAACCAACGTGATAAAGGGGTTGTCAATCCCTTCACGGTCACCTATGAGAGTGAGATCTGATAGATATGATAAGATAATTTTTTTGGTATTTTTATGATAAAGAGAAATAAAGATACAAGTAAAATAAATGGCTAAGGAAATAACTAAGTATTGGAAGATTAATGTGATGGAAAATAGACCCGGGGGCCATAGGTTTCACTAGAGGCTTCTCTCGAGAGCATAAGTATTACGGTGGGTGAACAAATTACTGTTGAGCAATTGACAGAATTGAGCATAGTTATGAGAATATCTAGGTATGATCATGTATATAGGCATCACGTCCAAGACAAGTAGACCTATTCCTGCCTGCATCTACTACTATTACTCCACACATCGACCGCTATCCAGCATGCATCTAGAGTATTAAGTTCAAGAGAACAGAGTAACGCTTTAAGCAAGATGACATGATGTAGAGGGATAAACTCATGCAATATGATATAAAACCCATCTTGTTATCCTCAATGGAAACAATACAATACATGCCTTGCTGCCCCTACTGTCACTGGGAAATGACACTGCATGATTGAACCCAAAGCGAAGCACTTCTCCCATTGCAAGAAAGATCAATCTAGTAGGCCAAACCAAACTGATAATTCGAAGAGACTTGCAAAGATAACCAATCATACGTAAAAGAATTCAGAGAAGATTCAAATATTGTTCATAGATAAACTTGATCATAAACCCACAATTCATCGGTCTCAACAAACACACCGCAAAAGAAGATTACATCGAATAGATCTCCACAAGAGAGGGGGAGAACTTTGTATTGAGATCCAAAAAGAGAGAAGAAGCCATCTAGCTAATAACTATGGACCCGTAGGTCTGAAGTAAACAACTCACACTTCATCGGAGAGGCTATGGTGTTGATGTAGAAGCCCTTCGTGATTGATACCGCCTCCGGCGGAGCTCCGGAAAAGGCCCCAAGATGTGATCTCGTGGATACAGAAAGTTACGGCGGTGGAATTAGGGTTTTAGCTCCATATCTGGTAGTTTGGGGGTACCTAGGTATATATAGGAGGAAGGAGTATGTCAGTGGAGCAACATGGCCCCCATGAGGGTGGAGGGCGCGCCTAGGGGGGGGGGGGTAGGCGCCCCCCTACCTCATGCCTTCCTCATTGATTGCTTGATGTAGGGTCCAAGTCGTCTGGATCATGTTCGTTCCGAAAATCACGTTCCCGAAGGTTTCATTCTGTTTGGACTCCGTTTGATATTCTTTTTCTGCGAAACCCTAAAATAGGCAAAAAACAGCAATTCTGGGCTGGGCCTCCGGTTAATAGGTTAGTCCCAAAAATAATAGAAAAGTGTATAATAAAGCCCAATAATGTCCAAAATAGGATATAATATAGCATGGAACAATAAAAAATTATAGATACGTTGGAGACGTATCAAGCATCCCCAAGCTTAATTCCTGCTCATCCTCGAGTAGGTATATGACAAAAACTGAATTTTTGATGTGGAATGCCACTTGGCATAATTTCAATGTAATTCTCTTAATTTAGGTATGAATATCCAGATCCGAAAGATTCAAGACAAAAGTTTAATATTGACATAGAAATAATAATACTTCAAGCATACTAACTAAGCAATTATGTCTCTTCAAAATAACAAGGCCAAAGAAAGTTATCCCTACAAAATCATATAGTCTGGCTATGCTCCATCTTCACCACACAAAGTATTTAAATCATGCACAACCCCGATGACAAGCCAAGCAATTGTTTCATACTTTTAGTATTCTCAAACCTTTTCAATCTTCACGCAATACATTAGCATGAGCCATGGACATAGCACTATAGGTGGAATAGAATGGTGGTTGTGGCGAAGACAAAAAGGGAGAAGATAGTCTCACATCAACTAGGCGTATCAACGGGCTATGGAGATGCCCATCAATAGATATCAATGTGAGTGAGTGTTGGAAATATGCCCTAGAGGCAATAATAAAATGGTTATTATTGTATTTCCTTGTTCATGATAATTGTCTATTGTTCATGCTATAATTGTATTAACTGGAAACCGTAATACATGTGTGAATACATAGACCACAACATGTCCCTAGTAAGCCTCTAGTTGACTAGCTCGTTGATCAATAGATGGTCATGGTTTCCTGACCATGGACATTGGATGTCATTGATAACGGGATCACATCATTCGAAGAATGATGTGATGGACAAGACCCAATCTTAAGAGTAGCACAAGATCGTGTAGTTCGTTTGCTAAAGCTTTTCTAATGTCAAGTATCATTTCCTTAGACCATGAGATTGTGCAACTCCCAGATACCGTAGGAATGCTTTGGGTGTACCAAACATCACAACATAACTGGGTGGCTATAAAGGTGCACTACATGTATCTCTGAAAGTGTCTGTTGGGTTGGCACGAATCGAGACTAGGATTTGTCACTCCGTATGACGGAGAGGTATCTCTGGGCCCACTCGGTAATGCATCATCATAATGAGCTCAATGTGACTAAGGAGTTAGCCACGGGATCATGCGTTACAGAATGAGTAAATAGGCTTGCCAGTAACGAGGTTGAACGAGGTATGGGGATACTGACGATTGAATCTCGGGCAAGTAACATACCGATAGACAAAGGGAATTGTATACGGGATTGATTGAATCACCGACATCGTGGTTCATCCGATGAGATCATCGTGGAACATGTGGGAGCCAATATGGGTATCTAGATCCCTCTATTGGTTATTGGCCAGAGAGATGTCTCGGTCATGTCTGCATGGTTCCCGAACCCGTAAGGTCTACACACTTAAGGTTCGGTGACGCTAGAGTTGTTATGGGAAATAGTATGTGGTTACCGAAGGTTTTTCGGAGTCCCGGATGAGATCCTGGACGTGACGAGGAGTTTCGGAATGCTCCGGAGGTGAAGATCGATATATTGGACGAAGGGTATTGGAGTCCGAAATTGTTCCGGGGGTACCGGGTGACGACCAGCGTGTCCAAAAGGGGTTTCGGAGGCCCCGACAAGTGTTGGGGGGCCTTATGGGCCAAAGGGAAGGGGCACACCAGCCCACTAAGGGGATGTGTGCCCCTCCCACGCCATCTCACGTAACCAGGAGAGGCGGGGGCACCTCCCCTAGGGCAGCATCCCCTCCTGGCTTGGAGGGCAAGTCTCCTAGGGGTGGGGGCGCCCAAAACCCATCTAGGGTTCCCTCCCTGGCCGCCGCCCCTCCCCTAGATGGGATCTGAAGGGGCCGACCCCCTCTCCCCTTCTCCTATAAATAGTGGGGGTGGGAGGGCTGCTAGAACACCTAGACCCTTCCCCTGGCGCAGCCCCTAACCCTCTCCTACACCTCCTCCTCCTCCTCCTCCTCTACAGCGCTTGGCAAAGCCCTGCTGGAGAACCACGAGCTCCATCACCAGCACGCCATCATGCCATTGGAGTTCTCCCTCAACTTCTCCTCTCCCCTTGCTGGATCAAGAAGGAGGAGACGTCCTTGGGCTGAACGTGTGTTGAACACGGAGGCGCCGTTGTTCAGCGCTTAGATCGGAATCGATCGTGATCTGAATTGCTGCGTGTATGACTCCACCAACCGCGTTCTTGCAACACTTCCGTTTAGCAATCTTCAAGGGTATGAATATGCACTCCCTCTCTCTCGTTGCGAGCATCTCCTAGATTGATCTTGGCGACATGTGGGAATTTTTTTGAATCATTGCTACGTTCCCCAACAGTGGCATCATGAGCTAGCTCTATGCGTAGATTCTATGCACGAGTAGAACACAAAGCAGTTGTGGGCGATGATTTGTTCATTTTGCTTACCATTACTAGTCTTATCTTGATCCGGCGACATTGTGGGATGAAGCGGCCCGGACCGACCTTACACCTACGCTTACGTGAGACTGGTTCCACCGACTGACATGCACTTGATGCATAAGGTGGCTGGCGGGTGTCTGCCTCTCCCACTTTAGTCAGATCGGATTCGATGAAAAGGGTCCTTATGAAGGGTAAATAGCAATTGGCATATCACTATTGTGGTTTTGCGTAGGTAAGAAATGTTCTTGCTAGAAACCCATAGCAGCCACGTAAAACATGCAACAACAATTATAGGACGTCTAACTTGTTTTGCAGGGTATGCTATGTGATGTGATATGGCCAAAAGGATGTGACGAATTATATATATGTGATGTATGAGATTGATCATGTTATTGTAATAGGAATCACGACTTGCATGTCGATGAGTATGACAACCGGCAGGAGCCATAGGAGTTGTCTTAATTTATTGTATGACCCGCATGTCAATGAAAAATGCCATGTAATTACTTTACTTTATTGCTAACCGTTAGCCATAGTCGTAGAAGTAATAGTTAGCGAGACAAATTCATGAAGACACGATGATGGAGATCATGGTGTCATGCCGGTGATGAAGGTGATCATGCCACGCCTCGAAGATGGAGATCAAAAGGCGCAAGATGATATTGGCCATATCATGTCACTTTATGATTTTCATGTGATGTTTGTCATGTTTACATCTTATTTGCTTAGAACGATGGTAGCATAAACAAGATGATCCCTCGCTAAAATTTCAAGAAAGTGTCCCCCCTAACTGTGCACCGTTGCAAAGGTTCGTTGTTTCGAAGCACCACATGATGATCGTGTGTGATAGATTCTAACGTTCGCATACAACAGGTGTAAGCTAGATTTACACATGCGAAACACTTAGGTTGACTTGACGAGCCTAGCATGTACAGACATGGCCTCGGAACACAAGAGACCGAAAGGTCGAACATGAGTCGTATAGTAGATACGATCAACATGAAGATGTTCACCGATGATGACTAGTCCGTCTCACGTGATGATCGGACACGGCCTAGTTGACTCAGATCATGTATCACTTAGATGACTAGAGAGATGTCTATCTAAGTGGGGGTTCATTAAATAATAAGATGAACTTAATTATAATGAACATAGTCAAAAGGTCTTTGCAAATTATGTCGTAGCTCACACTTTAGTTCTACTGTTTAAGATATGTTCCTAGAGAAAAATTTAGTTGAAAGTTGATAGTAGAAATTATGCGGACTGGGTCCGTCAACTGAGGATTATCCTCATTGCTGCGCAGAAGGCTTATGTCCTTAATGCACCGCTCGGTGTGCTGAACCTCGAGCGTCGTCTGTAGATGTTGGGAAACATCTGACATACACGTTTTGATGACTACGTGATAGTTCAGTGCGTAATGTTGACGGTTTAGAATTGTGGCACCAAAGACGCTTTTGAAACATCGCAAAACATATGAGATGTTCCAAAGACTGAAATTGGGATTTTAGACTAGTGCCCACGTCAAGAGGTATGAGACCTCTGACAAGTTTCTTAAGCCTGCAAACTAAGGGAGAAAAGCTCAATCGTTGAGCATGTGCTCAGATTGTCTGAGGACTACAATCGCTTGAATCGAGTGGGAGTTAATCTTCCAGATGAGATAGTGATGGTTCTCCATAGTCACTGCCACCAAGCTATTAGAGCTTTGTGATGAACTATAACATATCAGGGATAGACATGATGATGCTTGAGCAACTCGCGATGTTTGACACCGCGAAAGTAGAAATCAAGTAGGAGCATCAATTGTTGATGGTTAAACCACTAGTTTCAAGAAGGGCAAGGGAAAGAAGGGACACTTCATGAAACGACAAATCAGTTGCTGCTCTAGTGAAGAAACCAAAGGTTGAACCCAAACCCGAGACTAAGTGCTTCTGTATTGAGGGGAACGGTCACTGAAGCAGAACTACCCTAGATACTTGGTAGATGAGAAGGCTGGCAAGGTCGACAGAAGTATTTTGAATATACGTTATATTATTGTGTACTTTACTAGTACTCCTAGTAGCACCGGGGTAATAAATACCGGTTCGGTTTCTAAGTGTTAGTAACTCGAAACAAAAGGCTGCGGAGACTAGCTAAAGGTGAGATGATGATATGTGTTGGAAGTGTTTCCAAGGTTGATGTGATCAAACATCGCACGCTCCCTCTACCATCGGGATTGGTGTTAAACCTAAATAATTGTTATTTGGTGTTTGCATTGAGCATAGACATGATTGGATTATGTTTATCGCAATACGGTTATTCATTTAAGGAGAATAACGGTTACTCTGTTTATTTGAATAATACCTTCAATGGTCTTGCACCTAAAATGAATGGTTTATTGAATCTCGATCGTAGTGATACACATGTTCATGCCAAAAGATATAAGATAGTAATGATAGTACCACATACTTGTGGCACTGCCATTTGAGTCATGTTGGTATAAAACGCATGAAGAAGCTCCATGTTGATGGATCTTTGGACTCACTCGTTTTTGAAAAGATTGAGACATGCGAACCATGTCTATTGGTAGATATGCATGAAGAAACTCCATACAGATGGATCGTTTGGACTCACTTGATTTTGAATCACTTGAGACATGCAAATCATACCACATGGGCAAGATGACTGAAAGGCCTCGTTTTCAGTAAGATGGAACAAGAAAGCAACTTGTTGGAAGTAATACATTTTGATGTGTGCAGTCCAATGAGTGCTGAGGCACGCAGTGGATATCGTTATGTTCTTACTTCACAGATGATTTGAGTAGATGCTGAGTATATTTACTTGATGAAACACAAGTCTGAATTATTGAAAGGTTTAAGTAATTTCAGAGTGAAGTTGAAGATCGTCGTGACAAGAGGATAAAATGTCTATGATATGATCATAGAGATGAATATCTGAGTTACGAGTTTGGCACACAATTAAGACATTGTGGAAATTGTTTCACAACTAATACCGCCTGGAACACCATAGTGTGATGGTGTGTCCGAACATCATAACTGCACCCTATTGGATATGGTGCATACCATGATGTCTCTTATCGAATTACCACTATCGTTTATGGGTTAGGCATTAGAGACAACCACATTCACTTTAAATAGGGCACCACACAATTCCGTTGAGACGACACTATATGAACTATGGTTTAGAAAAACCTAAGCTATCGTTTCTTAAAAGTTTGGGGCTGCGACGCTTATGTGAAAAAGTTTCAGGCTGATAAGCTCGAACCCAAAGCGGATAAATGCATCTTCATAGAATACCTAAAATAGTTGGCTATACCTCCTATTTCAGATCCGGAAGCAAAAGTGATTGTTTCTAGAAATGGGTCCTTTCTCAAGGAAAAGTTTCTCTCGAAAGAATTGAGTGGGAGGATGATGGAGACTTGATGAGGTTATTGAACCGTCACTTCAACTAGTGTGTAGCAGGGCATAGGAAGTTGTTCCTGTGGCACCTACACCAATTGAAGTGGAAGCTTATGATAGTGATCATAAAACTTCGGATCAAGTCACTACCAAACCTCATAGGTCGACAAGGATGTGTACTACTTCAGAGTGGTACGTAATCCTGTCTTGGAAGTCATGTTGCTAGACAACGATGAACCTACGAGCTATGGAGAAGTGATGGTGGGCCCAGATTCCGATGAATGGCTCGAGGCCATAAAATCTGAGAGAGGATCCATTTATAAGACAAAGTATAGACTTTGGAAGAACTACTTGATGGTCGTAAGGCTGTTGGGTGCAGATGGATTTTAAAAGGAAGACGAACAATGATGGTAAGTGTCACCATTAAGAAAGCTTGACTTGTCGTTAAGATGTTTTCCGACAAGTTCAAGGAGTTGACTACGATGAGACTTTCTCACTCGTAGCGATGCTAAGAGTCTGTTGGAATTATGTTAGCAGTTACTGCATTATTTATGAAATCTTGCAGATAGGATGTCAAAACATTGTTTCCTCGACGTTTTTCTTGAGGAAAGGTTGTATGTGATACAACCAAAAGGATTTGTCAATCCTAAAAGATGCTAACAAGTATGCAAAGCTCCAGGAATCCTTCTAAGGACTAGAGTAAGAATCTCGGGGTTGGAATGTACGCTTTGATGAGATGATCAAAGATTTTGGGTTTATACAAAGTTTATGAGAAACTTGTATTTCCAAAGAAGTGAGTGGGAGCACTATAGAATTTTTGATGAGTATATGTTGTTAACATATTGTTGATCAGAAATGATGTAGAATTTCTGGAAAGCATACAGGGTTATTTGAAAAGTGTTTTTCAATGGAAAACCTTGATTAAGCTACTTGAACACTGAGCATCAAGATCTATAAGGATAGATCGAAAACGCTTAATAGTACTTTCAAATGAATACATACCGTGACAAGATTTTGAAGGAGTTCAAAATAGATCAGCAAAAGGAGTTCTTGGCTGTGTTACAAGGTGTGAGGTTGAGTAAGACTCAAGACCTGACCACGGCAGAAGAGAGAGAAAGGACGAAGGTCGTCCCCTATGCTTTAGACGTAGGCTCTACAGTATGCTATGCTGTGTACCGCACCTGAAGTGTGCCTTGCCATGAGTCAGTCAAGGGGTACAAGAGTGATCCAGGAATGGATCACATGACAGCGGTCGAACTTATCCTTAGTAACTAGTGGACTAAGGAATTTTCTCGATTATGGAGGTGGTAAAAGAGTTCGTCGTAAAGGGTTACGTCGATGCAAACTTTGACACTAATCCGGATGACTCTGAGTAGTAAACCGGATTCGTATAGTAGAGCAGTTATTTGGAATAGCTCCAAGTAGCGCGTGGTAGCTGCATCTACAAGATGACATAGAGATTTGTAAAGCACACATGGATCTGAAAGGTTCAGACCCATTGACTAATAAACCTCTCTCACAAGCGAGATATGAACAAACCCCATGGGTGTTGGATTCATTACAATCACATAGTGATGTGCACTAGATTATTGACTCTAGTGCAAGTGGGAGACTGTTGGAAATATGCCCTAGAGGCAATAATAAAATGGTTATTATTGTATTTCCTTGTTCATGATAATTGTCTATTGTTCATGCTATAATTGTATTAACTAGAAACCGTAATACATGTGTGAATACATAGACCACAACATGTCCCTAGTAAGCCTCTAGTTGACTAGCTCGTTGATCAATAGATGGTCATGGTTTCCTGACCATGGACATTGGATGTCATTGATAACGGGATCACATCATTAGGAGAATGATGTGATGGACAAGACCCAATCTTAAGCGTAGCACAAGATCATGTAGTTCGTTTGCTAAAGCTTTTCTAATGTCAAGTATCATTTCCTTAGACCATGAGATTGTGCAACTCCCGGATACTGCATGAATGCTTTGGGTGTACCAAACGTCACAATGTAACTGGGTGGCTATAAAGGTGCACTACAGGTATCTCCGTAAGTGTCTGTTGGGTTGGCACGAATCGAGACTGGGATTTGTCACTCCGTATGACGGAGAGGTATCTCTGGGCCCACTCGGTAATGCATCATCATAATGAGATCAATGTGACTAAGGAGTTAGCCACAGGATCATGCGTTACAGAACGAGTAAAGAGGCTTGCCAGTAATGAGGTTGAATGAGGTATGGGGATACCGACGATCGAATCTCGGGCAAGTAACAAACCGATAGACAAAAGGGAATTGTATACGGGATTGATTGAATCCCCGACATCGTGGTTCATCCGATGAGATCATCGTGGAACATGTGGGAGCCAATATGGGTATCCAGATCCCGCTATTGGTTATTGGCCGGAGAGATGTCTCGCTCATGTCTGCATGGTTCCCGAACCCGTAGGATCTACACACTTAAGGTTCGGTGACGCTAGAGTTGTTATGGGAAATAGTATGTGGTTACCGAAGGTTGTTCGGAGTCCCGAATGAGATCCTGGACATGATGAGGAGTTCCAGAATGGTCCGGAGGTGAAGATCGATATATTGGATGAAGGGTATTGGAGTCCAGAATTGTTTCGGGGGTACCGAGTGACGACCACCGTGTCCGAAAGGGGTTTTGGAGGCCCCGACATGTGTTGGGGGGCCTTACGGGCCAAGGGGAAGGGGCACACCAACCCACTAAGGGGCTGTGCGCCCCTCCCACCCCATCTCACGTAACTGGAGAGGTGGGGGCGCCTCCCTAGGGCAGCCTCCCCTCCTGGCTTGGAGGGCAAGTCTCCTAGGGGTGGGGGCGCCCAAAACCCATCTAGGGTTCCCTCTCTGGCCGCCGCCCCTCCCCTAGATGGGATCTGAAGGGGCCGGCCCCCCTCCCCTTCTCCTATAAATAGTGTGGGTGGGAGGGCTGCCAGAACACCTAGACCCTTCCCCTGGCGCAACCCCTACCCCTCTCCTACACCTCCTCCTTCTCTGCAGCGCTTGGCGAAGCCCTGCTGGAGAACCATGAGCTCCATCACCACCACGCCGTCGTGCTGTCGAAGTTCTCCCTCAACTTCTCCTCTCCCCTTGCTGGATCAAGAAGGAGGAGATGTCCTCGGGCTGAACGTGTGTTGAACGCGGAGGCGCCGTTGTTCGACGCTTAGATCGGAATCAACCGCGATCTGAATCGCTGCGTGTACGACTCCACTAACCGCATTCTTGCAACGCTTCCGTTTAGCGATCTTCAAGGATATGAAGATGCACTCCCTCTCTCTTGTTTCTAACATCTCCTAGATTGATCTTGGTGACACGTAGGAATTTTTTTGAATTATTGCTACGTTCCCCAACAGTGAGTAGGGATTGCCATGCAACGGATGCACTAGAGCTATAAGTATATGAAAGCTCAACAAAAAGAAACTAAGTGGGTGTGCATCCAACTTGCTTGATCACGAAGACCTAGGGCATTTTGAGGAAGCCCATTGTTGGAATACACAAGCCAAGTTCTATAATGAAAAATTCCCACTAGTATATGAAAGTGATAGCATAAGAGACTCTCTATCATGAAGATCGTGGTGCTACTTTGAAGCACAAGTGTGGTAAAAGGATAGTAGTATTGTCCCTTCTCTCTTTTTCTCTCATTTTTTTATTTGGTACTTCTCTCTTTTTTTATGGCCTCTTTTTTTATTTAGTCCGGAGTCTCATGCCGACTTGTGGGGGAATCATAGTCTCCATCATGCTTTCCTCACTTGGAACAATGCTCTAAAAATGATGATCATCACACTTTTTTATTTACTTACAACTCAACAATTACAACTCAATACTTAGAATAATATGACTCTATGTGAATGCCTCCGGCGGTGTACCGGGATATGCAATGAATCAAGAGTGATATGTTTGAAAGAATTATGAACGGTGGCTTTGCCACAAATACAATGTCAACTACATGATCATGCGATGTAATATGACAATGATGGAGCGTGTCATAATAAACGGAACGGTGGTAAGTTGCATGGCAATATATATCGGGATGGCTATGGAAATGCCATGATAGGTAGCTATGGTGGCTGTTTTGAGGAAGGTATATGGTGGGTGTATGATACCGGCGAAAGGTGCGCGGTATTAGAGAGACTAGCAATGGTGGAAGGGTGAGAGTGCGTATAATCCATGGACTCAACAGTAGTCATAAAGAACTCGCATACTTATTGCAAAAATCTATTAGTTATCGAAGCAAAGTACTACGCACATGCTCCTAGGGGGATAGATTGGTAGGAAAAGACCATCGCTCGTCCCCAACCGCCACTCATAAGGAGGACAATCAATAAATACATCATGCTCCGACTTCATCACATAACGGTTCACCATACGTGCATGCTACAGGAATCACAAACTTTAACACAAGTATTTCTCAAATTCACAACTACTCAACTAGCACAACTCTAATATCACCATCTCCATATCTCAAAATAATTATCAAGTTTCAAACTTCTCATAGTATTCAACACACTCATAAGAAAATTTTATTATTAATCTTGAATGCCTAACATAATTAAAGCAAATTACCATGCTGTTTTGTAGGACTCTCAAAATAATATAAGTGAATCATTAGAGAACAATGGTTTCTATAAAACAAATCCACCAACGTGCTCTAAAAGATATAAGTGAAGCACTAGAGCAAAAACTATAAAACTCAAAAGATATAAGTGAAGCACATAGAGTATTCTAACAATTTCCGAATCATGAGCGTCTCTCTCAAAAAGGTGTGTGCAGAAAGGATGATTATGGAAAACTAACAAATAAAGACTCAAATAATACAAGACGCTCCAAGCAAAACACATATCATGTGGTAAATAAAAATATAGCTCCAAGTAAAGTTACCGATAGAAGTAGACGAAAGAGGGGATGCCTTCCGGGGCATCCCCAAGCTTTGGATTTTAGGTGTCCTTAGATTATATTGGGGGTGCCATGGGAATCCCCAAGCTTAGGCTCTTGCCGCTCCTTGCTCCATAATCCATCAAATCTTTACCCAAAACTTGAAAACTTCACAACACAAAACTTAAAGTAGAAAATCTCGTGAGCTCCATTAGCGAAAGAAAACAAAACACCACTTCAAGGTACTGTAATGAACTCATTCTTTATTTATATTGGTGTTAAACCTACTGTATTCCAACTTATCTATGGTTTATAAACTATTTTACTAGCCATAGATTCATCAAAATAAGCAAACAACACACAGAAAACAGAATCTGTCAAAAACAGAACAGTCTGTAGTAATCTGTAGCTAACGCTAGATCTGGAACCCCAAAAATTATAAAATAAATTGCCAGACGTGAGAAATTTATCTACTAGTCATCTGCAAAAATAATTAAGTAAATAGCACTTTCCAACTAAAAATGGCAGCAGTTCTCGTGAGCGCTAAAGTTTCTGTTTTTTACAGCAAGATTAAAAAGACTTTCCCCAAGTCTTCCCTACGGTTCTACTTGACACAAACACTAATTAAACACAAAACACACAACCAAAAAAGAGTCTAGATAAATTATTTATTACTAAACAGGAGCAAAAAGCAAGGAATAAAAATAAAATTGGGTTGCCTCCCAACAAGCGCTATCGTTTAACGCCCCTAGCTAGGCATGAAAGCAAAGATAGATCTAGGCATTGCCATCTTTGGAAGGCAATCCATAAGTGGATCTCATAATAGATCCATAAGGTAATTTAATTTTCATTCTAGGGAAGTGTTCAATGCCTTTCCTTAACGGAAATTGGAATCTAATATTCCCTTCCTTCATATCAATAATTGCACCAATCGTTCTAAGGAAAGGTCTACCAAGAATAATAGGACATGAAGGATTGCAATCTATGTCAAGAACAATAAAATCCACAGGCACATAATTCCTATTTTCAACAATAAGAACATCATTAATTCTTCCCATAGGTTTCTTAATATTGGAATCCTCAAGGTGCACGTTTAAAGAGCAATCATCAAAATCACGGAAACCTAGCAAATCACACAAAGTCTTAGGAATCGTGGAAACACTAGCACCCAAATCACACAAAGCATAGCATTCATGATCTTTAATGTTAATTTTAATAGTAGGTTCCCACTCATCATAAAGTTTTCTAGGGATAGAAACTTCCAACTCAAGTTTTTCTTCACAAGATTGCATCAAAGCGTCAATGATATGTTTGGTAAAGGCTTTATTTTGACTATAAGCATGAGGAGAATTTAGCATGGATTGCAACAAGGAAATACAATCTACCAAAGAGCAGTTATCATAATTAAATTCCTTGAACTCCAAAATAGTGGGTTCATTAATATTTAAAGTTTTGACTTCTTCAATCCCACTTTTAACAATTTTAGCATCAAGATCTAAAGACTCCGAATTTTTGGAACGCCTTCTATGTAAAGGTGGATCATATTCAGTCCCATCATTATCAAGATTCATATTACAAAACAAAGATTTAATAGGGGACACATCAATAACTTTTAGATCTTCATCTTTATTATCATGAAAACTAGAAGAACACACTTTTATAAAGCAATCTTTCTTAGCACACATCCTAGCGGTTCTTTCTTTGCACTCATCAATGGAAATTCTCATGGCTTTGAGAGACTCATTGATATCATGCTTAGGAGGAATAGATCTAAGTTTCAAAGAATCAACATCAAGAGAAATTCTATCAACGTTCCTAGCCAACTCATCAATCTTAAGCAATTTTTCTTCAATCAAAGCATTGGCATTCTTTTGCGAGGTAATAAATTATTTAATATTAGATTCAAAATCAGAGGGTATCTTATTAAAATTTCCATAAGAATTGTTGTAGGAATTACCATAATTATTAGAGGAATTACTAGGATACGGCCTAGGATTAAAGTTTCCTCTATACGCGTTGTTACCAAAATTATTTCTACCAACAAAATTCACATCCAAAGATTCATTATTATTTTCAATCAAAGTAGACAAAGGCATATCATTAGGATCAGAAGAAACACTTTTATTAGCAAATAATTTCATAAGTTCATCCATCTTACCACTCAAAACATTAATTTCTTCTATCGAATGCACTTTCTTATTAGTAGATCTTTCAGTGTGCCATTGAGAATAATTAACCATAATATTATCTAGGAGTTTAGTAGCTTCTCCTAAAGTGATTTCCATAAAAGTGCCTCCCCCGGCCAAATCTGAAAGATTTCTAGAAGTAAAATTCAAGCCGGCATAAAAATTTAGTATAATCATCCACAAATTCAAACCATGTGTAGGGAAATTACGTATCAGTAATTTCATCCTCTCCCAAGCTTGTGCAACATGTTCATGATCAAGTTGCTTAAAATTCATAATATCGTTTCTAAGAGAGATGATCTTAGCGGGAGGAAAATACTTAGAGATAAAAGCATGTTTGCACTTATTCCACGAATCAATACTATTTTTAGGCAAAGACGAAAACCAAGCTTTAACACGATCTCTAAGCGAAAAAGGAAATAGCTTAAATTTAACAATATCATTGTCCACATCTTTCTTGTTTTGCATATCACGCAAATCAACGAAGTTGTTTAGATGGGTAGCGGGATCTTCACTAGGAAGGCCGGAAAACGGATCTTTCATGACAAGATTCAGCAAAGAAGCTTTAATTTCACAAGATTTAGCATCGGTAAGAGGAGAACTCGGAGTGCTAATAAAATCATTGTTGTTGGTATTCGTAAAGTCACATAATTTGGTATTATCTTGAGCCATCGTGACAAGCAAGCAATCCGACACACAAGCAAACAAGAAACGAGCAAAAAGAAGCGAATAGAGAAAGAGAGGGAGGATGGAGAGAGAGAGAGAGGGCGAATAAAACGGTAAGGGTGAAGTGGGGGAGAGGAAAACGAGAGGCAAATGGCAAATAATGTAATGCGGGAGATAAGGATTTGTGATGGGTACTTGGTATGTCGACTTTTGCATAGACATCCCCGGCAACGGCGCCAGAAATCCTTCTTGCTACCTCTTGAGCATTGCGTTGGTTTTCCCTTGAAGAGGAAAGGGTGATGTAGTAGAGTAGCGTAAGTATTTCCCTCAGTTTTTGAGAACCAAGGTATCAATCCAGTAGGAGGCCACGCACGAGTCCCTCACACCTACACAAACAAATAAACTCCTCGCAACAAACGTGATAAAGGGGTTGCCAATCCCTTCACGGTCACCTATGAGAGTGAGATCTGATAGATATGATAAGATAATATTTTTGGTATTTTTATGATAAAGAGAAATAAAGATACAAGTAAAATAAATGGGAAAGGAAATAACTAAGTATTGGAAGATTAATGTGATGGAAAATAGACCCGGGGGCCATAGGTTTCACTAGAGGCTTCTCTCGAGAGCATAAGTATTACGGTGGGTGAAGAAATTACTGTTGAGCAATTGACAGAATTGAGCATAGTTATGAGAATATCTAGGTATGATCATGTATATAGGCATCACGTCCAAGACAAGTAGACCGATTCCTGCCTGCATCTACTACTATTACTCCACACATCGACCGCTATCCATCATGCATCTAGAGTATTACGTTCAAGAGAACAGTGTAACACTTTAAGCAAGATGACATGATGTAGAGGGATAAACTCATGCAATATGATATAAACCCCATCTTGTTATCCTCAATGGCAACAATACAATACGTGCCTTGCTGCCCATACTGTCATTGGGAAAGGACATTGCATGATTGAACCCAAAGTGAAGCACTTCTCCCATTGCAAGAAAGATCAATCTAGTAGGCCAACCAAACTAATAATTCGAAGAGACTTGCAAAGATAACCAATCATACATAAAAGAATTCAGAGAAGAATCCAATATTGTTCATAGATAAACTTGATCATAGGTCTCAACAAACACACCGCAAAAGAAGATCACATCGAATAGATCGCCACAAGAGAGGGGGAGAACTTTGTATTGAGATCCAAAAAGAGAGAAGAAGCCATCTAGCTAACAACTATGGACCCGTAGGTCTGAAGTAAACTACTCACACTTCATCAGAGAGGCTATGGTGTTGATATAGAAGCCCTCCATGATCGATACCCCCTCCGACGGAGCTCCGGAAAAGGCCCCAAGATGGGATCTCGTGGATACAGAAAGTTACGATGGTGGAATTAGGGTTTTGGCTCTGTATCTGGTAGTTTGGGGGTACGTAGGTATATATAGGAGGAAGGAGTACGTCGGTGGAGCAATGTGGGCCCCACGAGGGTGGAGGGCGCGCATGGGTGGGTGGGGGGGGGGGTAGGTGCACCCCCTACCTCGTGCCTTCCTCGTTGATTGCTTGACGTAGGGTCCAAGTCCTCCGGATCATGTTCGTTCCGAAAATCACGTTCCCGAAGGTTTCATTCCATTTGGACTCCATTTGATATTCTTTTTCTGTGAAACCCTAAAATAGGCAAAAAAACAACAATTCTGGGCTGGGCCTCTGGTTAATAGGTTAGTCCCAAAAACAATATAAAAGTGTATAATAAAGCCCAATAATGTACAAAAACAGGATATAATATAGCATGGAACAATAAAAAATTATAGATACGTTGGAGACGTATCACGCTGTCGTGGAAACGTCATGGCAGATGTCCTAGTGTGATGACTTAGTCGTGGAGCCATCGCGTTGATGTTAGCTTAAAGGGGTTAAACAGGACAAAGGACACAGGAGTTTATACTGTTCGGCCCCTTACGATGAAGGTAAAAGCCTACTCCAGTTTGTAGTTGGCATTGTTAAGGTTTCGATGAACGGGGAGCGAATATGCTTGACCCGGCTCTAGATCTCTTGTTTCTTGTCCCTAAACCGTCGCCGGGTCGTCCCTTTATATACACAGGTTGACGCCCGGCAATTTACAGAGTCCCGACCGGCTCATAAATGTGTCCGGCTCGGTTTCTACCTTTTCTTATCTTACGACACAAGTTCTACATCTTATGGCAGTTTACATCTATGGGCCATAATCCGCCTTTGGGCCTTGGGCCTTCTTGTTAACTCTCCTTCGTAAAGCTCCGTACTCCTTGTCCTCGTGGGCTTTGATAGGAACAACTTACTATGATTATAATCCGGCCCCTCCTGGGGGGTTTATACTCAATAGTTATATCCCCAACATTAGGCCCCAAATTGATTTGAACTCGCTCATGTCAATCTTTAGTACTTAAGAAAATTCCATCTTTAGCATCTTCACGAAAACCTTGTAACTCGCCGTGACGTCATCTTCAATATCATGAAAGTCTGCAGTGACGTCATCTGCCATTAACTTTCTACAAGACCCAAATCTTTTAATGAATCTCCAAAAATCAAGGCGTCTGCATATCTACAGATCCGTTTTTCAACCTCCTTGATTCATGCGCCAGCTTTTTCGTCTCATCGTCTTCCTCGCGTCGCCCCAGTACTTCGAACTCCGCCGCCGCCGTCGGACTTCGCCTCTGCTTCAACCTTGGCCGCTGCATCACCCTGAATGCACCAGAGAATCGTGGCACCTCTTCGCTGTTTCCTCAGCATCAGTAAGCTTCCCTTTCTTCCCCCGTAGATCTGTCTTTAGGGTTTGCACGTTCATCGGTGTTCATCGGCGTTCGTCACTGTGCGATGATTTTTGATTAAAACTTCAGTATTCAACCTGTATGGCGATGGCCATAGTCCTTTTTTCATCAATGCATCTTGTTTAAGCAGAAACTCCAATCTGAACCTTTCTCAACTGCTTCGGTATCCATATTTAAGTCTGAATAGACTTTCATTTTCTGGCCCGTGGTAGATCCAAAATTATTGTGCCAACTTGTGAAACTTGTTTTTCCATCACTTAGTTATTTCAGATCTGTACCTTCAATATCAATGTAGGCGGTTTAACTTTAGAAAATGATAACCCGCCAGGTACCATTAGTCCCCTCTTAAACCGCCAATCGCTTATCTTTGTACTTCTGACAACACCAATATCCGGTTTAACAATTTTGCATGCTTTAACACTTTCCATCTCTTAACCTGCAACACTTTATGCTTGTCAACCATGAATCTTAAACCGGCACAAACCTTCCTTCAGGTTGTCAAAGAAATGGACAAGTCTTTTTATGCTTGCAACTGGGTTCCGTCCCGGATTACGGAAGAAGATCTGAACGGATGTGTTGCAACTGGTGCTTTACCCAAACAGAGTGAAATCCATTGGAGAGCCCCCAGTCCATAAAATCCTCCTACGCCCAAGGATGGCGAAGTAGTTGTGTTTGTTGATCATTTGAGCCGCGGTTTTAGACCTCCCGGATCAAAAAAACTTCGTGATGTGCTTGCTAGCTTCCAACTCCACCCTCAAGATATTGGACCTAACTCTGTGTCCAATATTTGTAATTTTCAAGTGTTTTGCGAGGCTTATCTGCAAGAAGAGCCGACCGTTGAATTGTTCAGAGACTTCTTCTATTTAAACTGCTGTGCTGAATTTACAGATGAGCCCAATACTGAACTTGGCTGGGTTTCAATTCTGAAAAGGAAAGATGTCATCTTCCCTCACGCCAAGCATCATAGTCACCCCAAAGACTGGAATCAGACTTGGTTCTATTGCCGAGATACGTCTCTAGATGATGAGAATCCTCTGCCGGGTTATCGTGCTCACCGACTTACTAATACACATCCATTTCCTCAAAGGCTGACTGTGAAAGAACATGCCAAATATTCACCACAACTTTCAAAGCTCAAAGCCTTTGTGGCTAATGGTTTAACATGCATTGATTTCGTTCACTGTCGGATATCTTGGGGCATTTTACCTTTAAGCCGTCGCCCCGGTTTAATGTGTGAGTACACAGGCGATTTGAAAGACCCTCAATGGCACACTGACATTAAGCTAACTGATGCTGAAATCACTGAAGCTGTCAAGAAAATACTGGATGAACCGGTGGCTGTCTGCAGTAAAACAGGGCTTAGTCCCTTTTGCGTTTCGAATAAACTGCCAACAGTAAGAATCACATAACTCTTGTTTTAGTCTGTCCTCTTTTTATATTTCCTTGTAATTTTTGTCAATCTTTGACAGGGTGATGATCCATTCTGGAAGAAAAAACCGCAAGATAAACCGGCCAAGACGCCTCACCCCAAGACCAAGGTCGTCAAAAGGTCTGCCAAGAAGAAAACTGCCGAGTCCGTCGAGCTGAATATTGATGATGATCCTGATAACCCGGAATCAGAGGTAGAACTTGATTCTCTTGGTTCCTTTGTCATACACCTCATTGCTAATGACCATTATCAGGATGACGCTGAGGCTAGCCGGGCTGATGATGTAGAGGTAATTATTCTTTCCTCTGATTCAGACCCTCTGCCAACACAAAAGACCCGTCAAGCAAACCGGAAAGTAAGATTTTCACATCCTCATGCTTATCTAGATCCAAATTTTCTTTTGAAAAAACAGCAACACGAAGCTCACTGCACAACTCGGCATAGTGGCCAGGTGGTTAGTTTGTCCGGTTTACCGAACATGCCAGTTCGTAAACGTCACCTAGAGGTTTCACCTATTCCTGACCCATCTTATCCCAAGGCAGGTTATTTCTGACAACCTCTTAATCCATCTGATTCAAACTATCAGGGAACATCTCATTCATCTTCTGGCGAGTCAACAGGGACACAGCTTCCACCCCTTAAAACTGTTCCTGGGTAAGCATATTAAACTAACCCTTTATACCTTGCGCCTGCTTAATATACTAACCTTTATTTCCATTCATTTCAGAGCCAAAGCCAGACGCAGAAAAAAGGCCAAGTTGAATAAACTGGCTGATGATGACACGACAGCTAACCCGGAAAAGACTCCAGAACCGTCTGAACCAAATACTGATGCTGTCCTTGATGATCCACCAGCACAAGATCATGACACCTTTGTTGAGTAAGTGGAAATTTATTCGATGGCTCATGACGATAATCCGCCAAGCCCAACCAAAGCTGCTGATGATAAAACGGACAATGTTGTCGTTATTGGCGTCCGCTATATGGCCCCTGGCAACCCCACTGCTTTGTCAAAACATAGCGACAAAGAAGAATTTTCTGCTATAGACAAGGGCAAGTGGAAGGTGGATCTGGAAAGTTATGCCCATCTCAGCACCCAAGATACCCACTCTGGGTTTTTAAAACTGCTGTACACGAGCCGTAATTATGAAGCCGGGTTATTGAACATGATGAAGGAGCGATATGAGGTAAACACTGCTGATTTCTGTATAACTACTCTTCCGTTATAACCGTTTTAGTGCTACTAACTCCAATAGTCCCCAAGGGCCGGTTTATAGTACTGATATGAACCGGGACTTTGTAGAAAATATTTCAACTTTCCCTATGTAGCCCCTAAGGGCCGGTTTATCTTTTCAAGATGAACCGAGTCATTTTACTATGAAACTCAACATTCATGTACATATCTGTGTAAACCGATGAACCACCAAGCTGATTGATGGCAGCAAAATCCATAGTCTTTAACTTGAGCAAATATGCATTAGTCTCCAAGTGCCAAGTATATGACTTGTCATGTGCTTGGGACTTTGTAATAATTTTGGAGAAGAAGCAATATCCATTAGCCCCCAAGTGCCAAGTGTATGACTTGTCATGTGCTTGGGACTTCAAATGTATAGTGCCAACTCACAAATGGCATACCTCTTGCAGGCTGAGCTTAGCAAAAAGGAAACCTAAGTCACCGACCTTCAAGAGAATATCAAAACTCAACAAGCCGAGACTTCCAAGACCAAAGAAGAAGTGGACAACGCTTTAGCAGCTATGGAAAAGCTGAAGGAGAGCTTTAAAAGTGAGCAGGCAGGCTGTGAGATAGAGAAAACCACTCTGCTGAAGAGGGCCGAGGACGCTGAAGCAGCCCTTAATATGGTCGTTGAGGAATTAACTGGCTTGAAGCGACAAATAAATGCCATGACTACTGCTGTCTTTAGTGAGTAATCATCTTCACAAACCGTAAATATGTATTATCAAATACAATGTCGGTTTACCAATATTTTTGTCAAGGCAGGGAGTCATGTTGCTCATCTTGGCTCGGACATGCGTCTTTTTTCAAGCCTGAAAGCTGCCTATACATTTATAGAACAACTATATACCAGCGTACAATGGGTCATCTGCATAGCCTCTCATAATAAACCGCCCCCAACCTTGATCAAGGATACATTGGTAAGGCTAGCTGTAATGCCTGCTCGGATTGAGGAGCTGAAGAGATCAGCTGCCAGGGTGGGTGCTCTTACCGCATTGACTCGGACCAAAGCTTGGATCTCTGATCTTGACCCGGCCGGTCTTGGAAACGGCTATCCAAGCATAAAAGAGTATAGGTCAGATTTTGATAATGATGACCTCAGAGCTTTGACAAGGGAGATGCGTCCACTGGCTAGCAAATTGGCTGAAGAAACTAATCTGTCACATTATCAGGCGATTTATGATGCCAACAACAAGAAGGTTAATCCACCAAGTTGCAATGCTCCGGATCTTATTCCACTAATCCGTAAGCATACTTATGCTCCTGATGTTGACCCCTCCTCACTTATTAGAGATGAGGCTGTATTCAGAGCCTAATTGGGATCGATTGGTCAACCAATGACTTCCAACAACTGGGTAGAGAAGAGGAGGGTGAACCGGCGCAGGATGATCCACAACCTTCAAGCCTGCCTGATTAAGATTCATAAACCGGTAGCCGGTTTAGCTTCTTCCCTCTGCAAGACTTGTTTGAAAAAAATGTTCTTATGGGCATCAAACCGCCTTGTAATAGGCTAGTTTAAACGCTTGGTCTGCTATGCCATCGTGCATATTTACTTTGCATGACACTGTTAATCCACCATGTTAATATATGCTATGTCTGCTTATGATACTTTAGCCCCATGGAATCTGCTCCTGCAATTAATAAAATAAAAAATGTCCTAGCGGTGTACCACTAGACGGGTTATCTTGCCCAATAACATAGTTTATAACCATGGCTAGGCATAAAAATAACCATATACAATGCAAGATATACCATACCTGTGATATTTTATCACACTGCTGGCTTATCAAGTCGGTATAATAAGGGTGATAACCCATAACTTGAATACTGATAATCATCATCTGTTTGCCGGTTTATGAACGGGCCCAGGCCAGATCAATAAACACCTGACAGTAGTTTTCTGCTTGCTGGTGACTTATAGTCAAAGACCTGGCCGGGTGAATAAGCATAGATAAATTATACTCATAAAGCATTATAAACCGAAAAAATCAAGAAGGATTTAAATAGTCATAATTATGGTGTTGCACTGATCAAGAGGGTTTAAGCTATGGTTCGGATACGACCAAAGCCCCCAAATGATTTCCTTGGTGGCCTTATGCCTATCAAGAGGTGTAGCTATGGTTTGAATACGACCAAGCCCCCAAGTGATTTCCCTGGTGGCCTTATGCCTATCAAGAGGTGTAGCTATGGTTCGAATACGACCAAGCCCCCAAGTAATTTCCCTAGTGGCCTTACGCCAATCAAGAGGTGTAGCTATGGTTCGAATACAACCAAGCCCCCAAGTGATTATGTGGGTTGTGCCCAAGGGGTACCTATGTTTGAGCTGTGCTGTGCAACAGACTCTCTTTGGTCCCTTTAATTCGGGCATTAAGCCTCCAAGTAGACCAGAGCTATGCTCATATGAAGTTATAATATTGGCTTGATAGCCGGATTACCAAGGTAATCAGAGCTATGCTCTTATAATATGGGCTTGATAGCTGGATTACCAAAGTAACCCGAGTTGTGCTCTTATAATATGACCATATTAGCTTGACAGACGGATCAAGAGGAAATCATAACTTCATGCCTAAGTCGGAAGCTCCCGATAACCAAAAACTCTTTTAAGAGAATGACAGAAGCCCCGCTTTAGCAAGGATGCCGGTTTATTATATCAATCATAATATATACATTGTCTAAATATGTACATAAGGAGAGCCTATGGCTCAAGTGTAGTATGGCCTAAGCTGAGCAATATTCCAAGGCCGGCGGGTCTCCTCCTCCGACGTGCGTGAGTCCTTGTGGTCTCGAACATCGACAAGGTAATATGACCTGTTGTTTAGACTCTTGCTGACCACAAAGGGTCCTTCCCAAGGTGGGGATAACTTGTGCATATCAGTCTGATCCTGGATAAGCCAGAGCACCAGATCGCCTTCTTGAAAAGTTCTGGTTTTAACCCGGCGGCTGTGGTAACGGCGCAGATCTTGCTGGTAAATCGCTGAACAAGCCGCTGCGATGTCACGCTCTTCATCTAACAGGTTAAGTGCTTCCTGACGTGCTTTTTCATTGTCAGCTTCAACATAAGCCGCCACGAGGGGCGAGTCATGACGGATGTCACTAGGGAGAACTGCCTCTGCTCCATAAACCATGAAAAAAGGCGTATAACCCATAGACCTGTTGGGGGTGGTATTAATGCTCCATAACACGGAAGGTAACTCCTCGACCCAACAACCCGGCGTCCTCTGCAAGGGAACCATAAGCCGGGGTTTGATAGCTCTCAAAATCTCTTGATTGGCTCTCTCAGCTTGACCATTAGACTGAGGGTGAGCCACTGATGATACATCAAGCCGGATATGCTCACGTTGACAAAAATCTTCCATAGCTCCCTTGGAAAGGTTAGTGCCATTGTCAGTTATAATGCTATGTGGAGAGCCAAAGCGGAAGATCACCTTCTTCATGAATTGAACTGCCGTTGCTGCATCACACTTACTCACTGGCTCTGCCTCTACCCATTTAGTAAACTTGTCAACTGCCACCAAGAGGTAGGTCTTCTTATCCTTGGATCTCTTAAAGGGCCCAACCATATCAAGTCCCCAGACTGCAAATGGCCAAGTAATTGGAATCATCCTTAACTCCCGAGCCTGAACATGAGCTCGACGTGCAAATTTATGACAACCGTCATACCTTCTAACCAAGTCCTCAGCATCAGCATGAGCCGTCAGCTAATAAAAACCTTGACGAAAAGCTTTGGCTAACAGAGATTTTGAACCAACATGATGACCACAGCCCCCTTCATGGATCTCACGTAGGATCTCACAACCTTCTTCACGAGACACGCAATGCTGAAACGCCCCTGTGACACTGCAATGATGCAACTCTCCATTGACAATAGTCATTGACTTGGACCGCCGGATTATCTGCCTGGCCAAAACTTCATCCTCAGGTAACTCGCCCCGGGTCATATACGCCAAATAGGGAACTGTCCAATCCGGGATAACATGAAGAGCTGCCACCAACCGAGCCTCCGGGTCAGGAATAGCCAAATCCTCCTATGTGGGTAACTTGACCGACGGGTTATGAAGGACATCAAGAAAAACATTGGGCGGCAACGGCTTATGTTGAGAACCCAACCGGCTTAAAGCGTCCGCTGCTTCATTCTTTCTCCGGTCCACATGCTCAACCTGATAACCCTTTAAGTGACCATCAATAACATCCACCTCCTGTCGATAAGCCGCCATGAGTGGATCTTTGGAGTCCCAAGTACCTGATACTTGTTGAGCTACCAAATCCGAGTCACCAAAGCACCTAACCCGGCTTAAGTTCATCTCCTTAGCCACTCGAAGGCCATGGAGTAAGGCCTCATATTCAGCTGCATTGTTAGTGCAAGGAAACATTAAACGGAGAACATAACAAAATTTATCACCTCGAGGGGAAGCTAGCACAACTCCAGCCCCTGAGCCCTCCAATTGCCTGGACCCATCAAAGTGAATAGTCCAATATGTGTTATCCGACTTTTCCTCCGGTGTCAGCAACTCTGTCCAGTAATTGATGAAATCCACAAGTGTCTGGGACTTGATTGCCGTACGAGGCATATACTTTAACCCGTGAGGTCCAAGCTCAATGGCCCACTTGGCAACCCGGCCAGTTGCCTCCCTGTTTTGGATTATATCTCCCAAAGGAGCAGAACTGACCACAGTGATGGGATGACCCTGAAAATATTGTTTAAGCTTCTGGCTTGCCATGAAAACTCTGTACACCAGCTTCTGCCAATGTGGGTATCTCTGCTTGGACTCAATGAGAACCTCACTGATATAATAAACCGGTCGTTGAACCAGGTATTCCTTGCCTGCTTCCTTTCGCTCTACCACAATGGCCACACTGACAGCCCTGGCATTGGTAGCCACATATAGCAGCAATGGCTCTTTATCAACAAGAGCAGCAAGGACAGGTGGCTTGGCAAACTGCTTTTTCAAGTCCTCAAACGCCACATCAGCAGCATCACTCCAGACAAAATTATCTGTCTTTTTCATCATCTGATATAGAGGGATAGCTTTCACCCCCAACCGGCTGACAAACCGGCTCAATGCTGCAATACGACCCACCAGACGTTGAACATCATTGATACATGCCGATTTAGCCAGAGAAGTAATTGCCTTGATCTCTTCCGGGTTCGCCTCAATGCCCCTGTTAGACACCAAAAAACCCAAGAGCTTGCCTGCCGTTACACCAAAGGTACACTTGGCCGGATTAAGCATCATCTTATAAATTCAGAGATTATCAAAAGTTTCCTATCAATGTCTCCTCTTTCCTGGACTTCACAACAATATCATCCACATAAGCATGAATATTGCGCCCAATCTGAGTATGAAGACAATTCTGCACACAGCGCTGATAAGTTGCCTGGGCACTCTTGAGCCCCAAAGGCATAGACACATAGCAGAAGGCTCCAAAGGGAGTTATAAAAGCTGTCTTCTCCTGGTCCTTAACTGCCATCTTGATCTGATGATAACCAGAATAAGCATCCAATAAACTCAAACACTCACAACCCGCCGTAGCATCAATAATCTGATCAATACGAGGGCGGGCGAAAGGATCAGCTGGTGATACGTGTCCGTCGTATCTACTTTTCCAAACACTTTTGCCCTTGTTTTGGACTCTAACTTGCATGATTTGAATGGAACTAACCCGGACTAACGTTGTTTTCAGCAGAATTACCATGGTGTTATTTATGTGCAGAAGCAAACGTTCTTGAAATGACCTGAAACTTCACGGAGACACTTTTCATAAAATAAGAAAAATACCTGCCAAAACCGGTGGATCTCGGGTAGGGGGTCCCGAACTGTGCGTCTAGGCGGATGGTAACAAGAGACGAGGGACACAATGTTTTACCCAGGTTCGGGCCCTCTTGATGGAGGTAAAACCCTACGTCCTGCTTGATTAATATTGATGATATGGGTAGTATAAGAGTAGATCTACCACGAGATCAAGGAGGCTAAACCCTAGAAACTAGCCTATGGTATGATTGTCGTTCGTCCTACGGACTAAAACCCTCCGGTTTATATAGACACTGGAGAGGGCTAGGGTTACATAGAGTCGGTTACAATGGTAGGAGATCTACATATCCGTATCACCAAGCTTGCCTTCCACGCCAAGGAAAGTCCCTTCCGGACACGGGACGAAGTCTTCAATCTTGTATCTTCATAGTCCAGGAGTCCGGCCGAAGGTATAGTCCGGCTATCCGGACACCCCCTAATCCAGGACTCCCTCAGTAGCCCCTGAACCAGGCTTCAATGACGACGAGTCCGACGCGCAGATTGTCTTCGGCATTGCAAGGCGGGTTCCTCCTCCAAGTACTTCATTGAAGATTTTGACCACAAAGGTAGTGTCCGGCTCTGCAAAATAAGTTTCCACAGATTGCCATAGAGAGAATAATGTTTACACAAATCTAATCTGCTGACGTATTCCGTGGCGTGACATCACACCATGGCCAAGTCTTTATTCGAATCGTTTTACCGTTCTACCTCAGCTCGTTTAGCGAGGCGGTTTCCTTGGCACGTCTTGTCAAAGCAGAGATCGTGTCCCCTTATTCCGGGATTCTCATCAATATGGGCATGGGTAACCCAACCGCGCCATTGATTACGACGCTTGGGAGATAAGCGAGTTTTACCAGGCGGGTGGGGACACATAGTCGCGTCTGCCCATA
The DNA here is from genome assembly GCF_018294505.1 of Triticum aestivum. NCBI lineage: Eukaryota > Viridiplantae > Streptophyta > Magnoliopsida > Poales > Poaceae > Triticum > Triticum aestivum. The sequence goes on along the minus strand of NC_057797.1, from coordinate 513,081,542 downwards.
TAAGGGGATAAGGATCCACCTTTTCATCCACGCCTTCTTCCTCCTTTGCCTATCCATTTCCGCGCATTCAAGCTCCAGCGCCCAAGTCCGCACACCCCACCTCAACCTTCTCCAGCCATGTCCGGAGCGGGAGGCAAGTGGATGGTCTCCTCCGTCACGAAGGGACACATCAAATGACCGAGGAAGGCCGGATACTTGTCTAACAACATTGCGCACCGGCTTCCCAAAGAGGGGCAGCTCATCCCCACCCCTAGGCCCCATGAGAGGGTGGTGTTCCTCCCCCATTTTCTCCGCGGACTGGGCTTCCCTCTCCACCCATTTGTCCGGGGGCTCATGTTCTACTATGGCCTGGATTTCCACGATCTGGCCCCGAACTTTGTCCTCAACATCTCGGCATTTATCGTCGTGTGCGAGGCTTTCTTCTGCATCCGCCCCCATTTTGGCCTATGGCTCAAGACTTTCAATGTCAAGCCGAAGGTGGTGCGCGGCACCCAGGCGGAGTGCGGAGGCACCATGGTGGGCAAGATGCCCAACGTCCTATGGCTCGAGGGCTCCTTCGTGGAGTCCCTAAAGGGGTGGCAATCGGGGTGGTTTTACATCACCGAGCCGCGCGATCCTGAATGGGTCGTAGCCCCCGAATTCCGATCCGGACCCCCTACGCGGCTTGGCTCCTGGAAAGAGACGGGTCTGTCATGGGGTAAAAAAGGAGAGCTGACCGGACTCCAAACATGCGTCCAAACCCTGGTGGACAAGAAGCTCAAACTTGTCAACGTAGTCCAGGTTATGCTCATCCACCGGATCCTCCCGTGTCAACAACGGGCTTTCAGCCTGTGGGAGTTCGACCCAGCGCGGCACCGAACTCTGAGCAGGCTCTTCGACACGACGTACGAAGATGCCTGGAAGGTGCTTTTCAAGGGCGCCGAGGCCCCCGCATCCGCTACCGAGGATCGCGGATGCAGCACACAGCGTCACGCTCGTGCGGTAAGCTGTTTTTACCTTTTACAGGGTATTAGTTTTTCATAGTTTGACTCCATGCGGGATCTAAGCTCCCTTACCTTTGACAGGATTGGCAGGAGACGTCCGGATCGATCAACTGTCCGGCTCCTTTGCCCGAAGGCCCAGCGGACGCTCGCTTGGCGAAGCTGCTGATTCCGGCACCCTATGTGGTGCCAGAGAAGAAGGCCAAGAAGAAGGCCAGGGGGACTCGAAAGAGTGCCCGGCGCCAGGAGGTGTCAGATTCATCATCCGACGACTCCAAGGCGCACTCCTCCCATGGAGACGAGGAGGAGGAAGAAGAGACCTCTTCCCCTCCAGTGGGGGGAGGGAAGAAAAGGAAGGCCGCCCCAACTGGGGAGGCCGAAGGGTCCAAGAAGGGGAAGACCCCTCCTCCGGACTACTCCACCAACGCCGACAACGGCGAAGAGGAGTGGCTGCATAGGGCCAAGCCCCTGGCAAGATTGTAAGTATCCGGATACCAGAGTGATTCATAGTATTCCCCATTGCACAGCTTTTCCTTACGTCGAACATGTCTATGCAGTCCGCCCAAGGCCGGGCTCGACGAGTCGTCGAGTGGCTCCCTGGATTCGTTGGACGTGAATTCGCTTCCGGCGGCTACCTCCCCTCACCCTACGGATGACGCCGAGGTGGCGTCCCAATAGGTTCCAAGCCAGGAGGAGGTGATCTTGGAGGCGCCGCAAGGCGACCTCCCGGACTCCAGGCATGAAGGGGATAGAACCCCCAAGGGCTCTAAGTCCGACTTTGAGCCGGACACCGCGCCAGAACCTTCAACGGTTCCGGACTCCGGTAGGCAGCCTCCTTCCAAGAGGAGCAAGCCTACCGAGCCGGTGACCTCCGTCCAACCGGAGGCACCGGACAATTTGCTGGAGGTGCTTAACGGCGCCTACATTGACGAGGAGCACCACACTATTATGAGTGCGGTGATCCAGAAGGTTCAGTCCGCCAAGAGTGGACTGACTGAAGCCTGTGCCAGCCTTCTAACAGGCTTTGAGGTAAGTAAAGAATATGTAAAAATATTACCGCATAGACAGTAGCCCCTGATGCTCTGTTCGGCGTTCGGAAAGAAAAGCCGAATAGAGGATCTAATAATATTCGCAGGAGTCTAACATAATCAAGTCAATATGTGTATGCAGGCTTCGCTGCTAGCCTCCGCCACACTGACTGTGGAGGTGGATATGCTGAAGCAAAACCTTGCGCGGTCCGAGAACGAGCTCGGCCATGCCAAGAGGCAACTCGAGGAGACGGAAGGTAAGTAATACCTTGCGCAAGTATATAGAGAAGATGTGGTTGCAAAAAATGACAGGATCAATGTGCTATTATAGGGGCCACGACCGAGGTGGCAACCCTTAAGCAAGCGCTGTCTGAGGCCGAAAAAAGAGCGGCCGCGGAGCGCACGGAGAGAGGGAAGCAGGAGGCGCGGGTGGAGGAGGTGCAGAAAGAGCTCCAGGCTCTCATGAAAAAACACGAGAGTTTGGAGCTTGACTCAAAAACGCAAGCGTCCGAGCTTGCGGCAGCCCTCAAAAGCGCGAAGTCTGCCAAGGCCGAAGCCCAGAAAGCCCTCAAAGAAATTGAAGGGATGAAGAAGATAGCGGCGGGTAAGGCATTCATTATGCAAAGCAAGCACGTGAAAGTGAATTACTTGTTACTTACCCGAGTCCGGAGCTCTCCAGGAGCATTCGCAGATTTGCCCCGCAGTGCGTCTGATGCCGCTGCCTACTTTCGAGCCGAAGAGGGGAGCTCGACGGAGAAGGTGTTCTGGTCTTAGTATGCTGAGGCCGGACACCTGGTGCCTTTGAGCGACCAGCTGAAGCAAATGGTCGAGCTCCACAAGGTTGCCGAATAGGCCATAAAGGGCCTCATAGTTCGGCTGTGGCCTAGAGAGGCTCTGCCTGGGAGCTACTTCGGGCTGGTGAGGCGGCTGGTGGATGCCTGTCCACGGCTTGAAGTAATCAAGCACTCCGTCTGGATCGAAGGTGCCCGTAGGGCGCTTGCCCGTGCTAAAGTGCACTGGGGCAAGATGGATGCGGAGAAGCTGGTGAAGGACGGGCCACCGCCGGGCAAGGAGCATCGCGTCCCGGAAGCGCATTATGAGGACGTCCTGAAGGGTGCCTGCCTTATAGCGGATGAATGCTCCAAAAATGTAATGTTTGAGTAAACTCGCATTTGTGATCATGTACGCTGAAAACTTGTTCATATGTGCTGAGCAACGCTTTTGAATTTACAATATTGCCTTCTATGCGGCCGTTTATCAAATTTGAGAGATGGTGAGTCATCGGCTTCTGCCCCCATGCCACGAGTGCTGGGGTGTTCGGGATAAACATGAGCGCTCTTTTTCCCATTCTTGGGTCCTTCGAGGGAGGCGCTCAACAGAACGAACAAGGCAATCGGACTATAATGCTTGAACACTCTCACTTAGCCATAGAATTCTATAATTTTAAATTTCGGCGAAGCCCCTAGTGTTCGGAAGACCGAGTTCGGGGCGCTATCCACGCCTAGGCCGGACAAAGCCGACTCCTCGCTCTAAGCGGCATAAGTCTTTAGGGACTCGAAAACCTCTCGAACAGCGACCAGCTCTCGCCTCATCATGACGGTCAGTTTTAGCTTTCTCTACTGAGGTGCTTAGCCCAGCTCAACTGGGGCACAATTGTAGTAGTTCTCCTAGTGCTACCTTAGCCGATATAACGGAACGTAAGGTACCAAAACATAGGAGCCGGGCAAACCCAACTATTGACCCAAGACATGATTCGGAGCCGATGCATATAATGCTATAAGTTCGGGGTGCCGCACTTATGAAAGTGTTCGGACTTCTCACACCGTGTTGTGGGGTACTTAAGCCCTTGGCGTATTGGCCGTACCAAAGTGTATGGGTGCAACATGTCATTAATGAACATATATTCGTAAAAAAGAGTAATGCAATAATAGACGGAAGCTATGCATTATTTATTTAAAAAAGCTGCGATCAAAGAAGAATGATACAAATACTGCAATAAGAAAAAGATGTGACTATTTAACATGTCCTTTCCAGGGGCAAGCTGTGGAATGTTATGTGAAACAGGTATACTGCTCGTTATAGAGACCACCTTAGAGTTCCATAGTGCGGCGTAGTTTTCTGCTTCCCTGGTTGTATCGTTTGTGCGGCAATTGTACTGCCGGACAAGCCTTCCAAAGAATGGAGTCCTGAAAATAAGAGAAAATTAAGAAATCGGCAGTCCCTAGTGCAGTTTAAGCCGCGTTGCGGGCATGCCGTGATGGTGCCCCTACCCCTGTGCCCATGGTATTTCCAGAGCATAGTTATGTATGTGCAACACTGGTTTCACAAGTTCGCGAGGGCTGGGGTTGGGGCCGCATTGCTACGCTTGCTCTGAACGTGCCAGGCGGTCTTGTTGTAGGTTACTCCGGGCGCGCTTGACAGTGTCCAGACGTTTAATGGCCGGACTAGAGAATTGCCTTGAGAGGCTGCTTTGTACTTCCGCTGTGATAGCCGCCATATGCTCCTCCGTTCGGAGAGAGCGTTCGGTGTTTCCATTAACCGTGCTGACGCCTCGAGGGCCTGACATCTTGAGCTTGAGGTATGCGTAGTGCGGCACCGCATTGAACTTGGCAAATGCGGTTTGCCCGAGCAGTGCGTGATAGCCACTGCGGAACGGGACTATGTCGAAGATTAACTCCTCGCGTCGGAAATTATCTGGAGATCCGAAGACCACTTCAAGTGTAACTGAGCCTGTACAGTTGGCCTCTACACCTGGTATGATGCCTTTAAAGGTCGTTTTAGTGGGTTTAATCCTCGAGGGATCGATGCCCATTTTCCGCACTGTATCCTGGTAAAGCAGGTTCAGGCTACTGCCGCCGTCCATAAGGACTCTAGTGAGGTGAAATCCGTCAATAATTGGGTCTAGAACCAATGCGGCGAATCCTCCATGACGGGTGCTAGTGGGGTGGTCCCTTGATCAAAAGTGATCGGGCAGGAAGACCATGGGTTGAACTTTGGGGCGACTGGTTCCATCGCGTATACGTCCCTTAGCGCACGCTTCCGCTCCCTCTTGGGGACGTGGGTTGCGTACATCATGTTCACCGTCCGCACTTGTGGGGGAAAACCTTTCTATCCACTGTTGTTTGGCGGCCGGGGCTCCTCCTCGTCATCTCTATGCAGCCCCTTGTCTCTGCTTTCGGCATTTAACTTGCCTACCTGCTTGAACACCCAACAATCCCTGTTGGTGTGATTGGCTGGTTTTTCGGGGGTGCCATGTATCTGGCATGAGCGGTCGAGTATTCGGTCCAAACTGGACGGGCCCGGAGTATTTCTTTTGAATGGCTTTTTCCGTTGACCAGGTTTAGAGCCTCTAAATCCGGCATTAACTGCCATATCCACAGCATTGTCGCCGGTAATGCGGCGCTTTTGCTTGTTGCGACGCGACCTGCCACTGCTGTCCTTGGTATCCGAATTACCAGGGCTCTTGGTCATGTTATTGTTGTGAGCTAGCCAGCTGTCTTCTCCCGCGCAAAAGCGGGTCATAAGTGTCATGAGGGCTGCCATAGATTTCGGCTTTTCCTGTCCTAGGTGCCGTGCAAGCCACTCGTCGCGGATGTTATGCTTGAAGGCTGCTAGGGCCTTTGTGTCCGGACAGTCGACGATTTGATTTTTCTTGGGTAGAAACCGTGTCCAGAATTGTCTGGCCGATTCCTCTAGCTGCTGAATTATGTGGCTAAGGTCATCGGTGTCTGGTGGTCGCACATAAGTGCCCTGGAAATTGTCGAGGAATGCGGCTTCCAGGTCCTCCCAACAACCAATCGATTCTGCTGGCAAGCTGTTAAGCCAATGCCGAGCTGGTCCTTTAAGCTTGAGTGGGAGGTATTTGATGGCGTGTAGGTCATCACCGCGGGCCATGTGGATATGAAGGAGATAGTCCTCGATCTATACCGCAGGATCTGTTGTGCCATCATATGATTCGATGTTCACGGGTTTGAAACCCTCAGGGATTTGATGATCCATTACTTCATCTGTGAAACATAGTGGGTGTGCGACGCCTCTGTATTGGGCTATATCATGACACAGCTCAAACGAGCTTTGTCTACTGTGTTCGGCCCGACCGGATTTATTGTATCCAGAGTGACGATTACCGTCTCGTGCCGTGGGGCGCCCACGCGATCCGTAGATCGATCTTGTTTGCCTTGCCTTTTCCTCCAATATATTTCGCAGGTCTGGCGTGTTTTCCCGTGCCTTGGTATTTTTTGAGCGGCGCCGGGGTGCAGCTTGAGTGGAGGGCCGAGAGGCCTCTCTGTCGCGGCCACGGGGTGGCCGGTTGTCCGCATCATGCGCTGGTGATGTAGGTTTAGGTGCTTCCTCCTCTAATTGGGGTAGCAACCTGCGCTTTGGGTAGCTTTTGGAGGGGCGTTCGAGTTCATACTCTTCGGCCGCAAGGACTTCAGTCCATCTGTCGGCTAGCAAATCATGATCAGCTCTAAGTTGTTGTTGTTTTTTCTTGAGGCTGTTCGCCGTGGCCATAAGCCTGCGTTTGAAACGCTCTTGTTCGACGGGATCCTCCGGCACGACAAATTCGTCGTCGTCGAGGCTTGCCTCGTCTTCGGAGGGAGGCATATAATTATCGTCCTCGACCTCTCTGTCTGCCGCTCTCTCATGAGGGCTGGCTTCTCCATCCTCCTATGCTGAATCTTGCTGGAGGTGGTTGTCTTCGGCACTGTCCGGGGTGTTATTATCTCCCATGCCGAAATCACCGTTTTTGCTTTGGCGGGATTTAGAGCGGCACCGCTGACGCTGGTGCTTAGGCTGCTTCTTGTTGGGGTCATCCTCCGCTGTTCCATCGCCATTGCCTTCTTTTGGGGTGTCAACCATGTATATATCATACGACGAGGTGGCTTTCCAGTGCCCTATAGGTGTTGGTTCCTGATCGTCTCCTGCATCGGTGTCCATACCGTCGATGTCTTCGGAGTCGAAGTCGAGCATGTCGGTTAAATCATCGATAGTCGCTACGAAGTGGGTGGTGGGTGGGCTTTGAATTTCTTCATCATCCGCATCCCAACCTCGCTGACCATAGTCCGGCCAGGGCTCTCCTGATAAAGAGAGAGACTTTAGTGAATTCAGAATATCGCCGAAGGGCGAGTGCTGAAAGATGTCCGCGGCGGTGAACTCCATGATCGGCGCCCAATCGGGTTCGATCGGTAGGGGTGCAGAGGGCTCGGAGTCTGGAGAGGAGTCCGGCTCCTTGGAGTCACGGGCTTCGCAGAGAATAGGGATGGTATTCGGCTCGATCGCCGTAGAGATTGGAGCCCCCGAGGCGGTGTCCAACCACCCATCCTCGATTGGCGCAGTTGGCTCCGAATTAAGGGTCGGAGCTGATGCGGGTGCGGCCTCCAGGGCACTGTTCGGCGGCAGAGCTAGATCATGCCCATCGTGACAGTGCAGCGCGCTCGGTTGCGGCTCGAATCCGTCGAAGATCAAGTCTCCGCGGAGGTCCGCTGTGTAGTTTAAACTTCCAAATCTGACCTGACGGCCAGGGGCATAGCTTTCGATCTGCTCCAGATGGTCAAGCGAATTGACCCGCAGTGCAAAGCCGCCAAATACGAAGATCTGTCCAGGGAGAAAAGTCTCACCCTGGATCGCATCGTCGTTGATGATCAGAGGAGCCATCGGGCTTAAAAGTGACGACACAGAGGAACTCTCAATGAAAGCACCAATGTCGGTGTCAAAACCGGCGGATCTCGGGTAGGGGGTCCCGAACTGTGCGTCTAGGCTGATGGTAACAGGAGATGAGGGACACAATGTTTTACTCAGGTTCGGTCCCTCTTGATGGAGGTAAAACCCTACGTCCTGCTTGATTAATATTGATGATATGGGTAGTACAAGAGTAGATCTACCACGAGATCAAGGAGGCTAAACCCTAGAAGCTAGCCTATGGTATGATTGTTGTTCGTCCTACGGACTAAAACCCTCCGGTTTATATAGACACCGGAGAGGGCTAGGGTTACATAGAGTCGGTTACAATGGTAGGAGATCTACATATCCGTATTGCCAAGCTTGCCTTCCATGCCAAGGAAAGTCCCTTCCGGACACGGGATGAAATCTTCAATCTTGTATCTTCATAGTCCAGGAGTCCGGCCGAAGGTATAGTCCGGCTATCCGGACACCCCCTAATCCAAGACTCCCTCACCTGAAACTTCACGGAGACACTTTTCAGAAAATAAGAAAAATACCTGCTAAAGATGAAGGCCAGGGGCCCACCGTCTTGCCACGAGGGTGGGGGGGGGGTGCACCCCCTACCTCGTGGGCCCCCTGTTGCGTCTCCGACTCCAACTCCACCTCCACCTCCATATATTGAGTTTCAATGAGAACAAAATCAGAGATAAGAATTCATCGCGTTTTACGATACGGAGCCGCCGCCAAGCCCTAAAACCTCTCGGGAGGGCTGATCTGGAGTCCGTTCGGGGCTCCAGAGAGGGGAATCCGTCGCCATCGTCATCATCAACCATCCTCCATCAACAATTTCATGATGCTCACCACCGTGCATGACTAATTCCATCATAGGCTTGCTGGACGATGATGGGTTGGATGGGATCTATCATGTAATCGAGTTAGTTTTGTTAGGGTTTGATCCCTAGTGTCCACTATGTTCTGAGATTGATGTTGCTATGACTTTGCTATGCTTAATGCTTGTCACTAGGGCCTGAGTGCCATGATTTCAGATCTACACCTATTATGTTTTCATCAATATATGAGTGTTCTTGATCCTATCTTGCAAGTCTATAGTCACCTATTATGTGTTATGATCCGTTAACCCCGAACTGACAATAATCAGGATACTTACCGGTGATGACCGTAGTTTGAGGAGTTCATGTATTCACTATGTGTTAATCCTTTGTTCCGGTTCTCTATTAAAAGGAGGCCTTAATATCCCTTAGTTTCTGTAAGGACCCCGCTGCCACGGGAGGGTAGGACAAAAGATGCCATGCAAGTTCTTTTCCATAAGCATGTATGACTATGTTCGGAATACATGCCTACATTATATCAATGAATTGGAGCTAGTTCTGTGTCACCCTAGGTTATGATTGTTACATGATGAACCGCATCCGGCATAATTCTCCATCACCGATCCATTTCCTACGAGCTTTCCATATATTGTGCTTTGCTTATTTACTTTTCCGTTGCTATTGCTATCATCACTACAAAATACCAAAAACATTGCTTTTACTACTGTTACCTTTTGCTACCGTTATCACCACTATCCTATTACTTTACTACTAAACACTTTGCTACAGATATTAAGTTGCCAGGTGTGGTTGAATTGACAACTTAGTTGCTAATACTTGAGAATATTCTTTGGCTCCCCTTGTGTCGAATCAATCAATTTGGGTTGAATACTCTACCCTCGAAAACTGTTGTGATCCCCTATACTTGTGGGTTATCAAGACTATTTTTTGGCGCCGTTGCCGGGGAGCATAGCTCTATTCTTTGAGTCACTTGGGATATATATATCTTCTTATCATTATGAAGAACTTGAGAGATCCAAAAACCAAGATCTATCCCTCAACTACGAGGGGAGGTAAGGAACTGCCATCTAGCTCTGCACTTGATTCACCTTCTGTTATGAGTAAGTTTGCGACACCTACACATGCTTCTGCTATTCGTTCTGATATGTTGCATGTTATTGATGATGCCACTTCTGCTATGCATGATACTTATGATGAAACTACCTCTATGCCTGATACTACTATGCCACTTAGTGATTTTCTTGATGAACAACTTGCTAGGGCTAGAGAAATTGAAAATATTGAATCTGATGATATTGATGAATGTGATGATGAAGAACCACTTTCTATTCCTAAGGGTTATGTATTTGATCAAGATGCTTCTTTAGCTATTTTAGCTTGCAGAAATAGAACTGAACTTAAAAAAATATTAGCTAAATGGAGTAAGCAATCTCTAAATGATAGAATGAAACCTGACCCTTCTTTGGCTACTTCACCTATCGTTGTTACTAATAAGGATTATGAATTCTCTGTTGATCCTAATATAATTACTTTGGTTGAATCTGATCCTTTTCATGGTTATGAATCTAAAACTGTTGTGGCACATCTTACTAAATTAAATGATATAGCTACCCTATTTACTAAAGATGAGAGAACTCGTTACTTTTACATCCTGAAAATATTTCCGTTCTCATTAAAGGGTGATGCTAAGATATGGTTTAATTCTCTTGATCCTGGTTGTGTGCGTAGTCCCCAGGATATGATTTATTACTTCTCTGCTAAATATTTCCCTGCTCATAAGAAACAAGCTACTTTAAGGGATATATATAATTTTGTGCAAATTGAAGAAGAGAGTCTCCCAGAAGCTTGGGGGAGGCTTCTCCAGTTACTTAATGCTTTGCCTAATCATCCTCTTAAGAAAAATGAAATACTTGATATCTTTTATAATGGACTAACCGATGCCTCCAGAGATTACCTGGATAGTTGTGCTGGTTCTGTTTTCAAGGAAAGAACACCGGATGAAGCTGAAATTCTATTGAATAATATGTTGGCAAATGAAAATAATTGGACACCTCCGGAGCCAATTCCTGAGCCTATTCCTAAACCAACTCCGAAGAAGAGGGGTATTCTATTTCTCAGTCCTGAAGATATGCAAGAGGCAAAGAAATCTATGAAAGAAAAGGGTATTAAACCTGAGGATGTTAAGAATTTACCTCCTATTGAAGAAATACATGGTCTTAATTTACCGCCTGTTGAAGAAACATATAATCTTAATCCTTTACCTATCGAAGAAACTCATGGTCTTGATAACCCGACACAGGTAGTAAAGGTAAATTCTCTCTATAGATATGATAAAGCTGTAATCCCATTTACTAAGTTTGCTAGCCCATGCTTAGATGAGTTTGATAAGTTTGTGGCTAAGCAAGAAGATTTTAATGCTTATTTTGGTAGATAATTGAAATACAATTCAAATATGCTTGGACACTTGGGTGATTATATGGCTAATGTCAAAGGTGAACTTAAACTTATTAGTAAACATGCTTCTATGGTCACCCCTCAAGTAGAACAAGTACTTAAAGCTCAAAATGATTTGCTCAATGAATTGAATAGCAAAGATAATGATTATGCCGTTAGAGTGGCTACTAAAACTAGTAGAATGACTCAGGAACCTTTGTATCCTGAAGGCCACCCTAAGAGAATTGAGCAAGATTCTCAGAGAAATAATATAGATGTACCTAGTTCTTCTAAAAAGAAGAAAAAGAAAAATGATAAGACTTTGCATGCTTCTAGTGATCCTATTGTTGAAACACCAGAGAATCCAAATGATATTTCTATTTATGATGCTGAAACGCAACCTGTTAATGAACCTGAAACTAGTGATAATGCTAATAATAATGTTCATACCGATGATCAACCTAGTAATGACAATGACATAGAAATTGAACCTGGTGTTGATCTTGATAACCCACAATCAAAGAATCAACGTTATGATAAGAAAGATCTTGTTGCTAGGAAACATGGTAAAGAAAGAGAGCCTTGGGTTCAGAAACCCGTGCCTTTTCCTCCTAAACCATCCAAGAAAAAGGATGATGAGGATTTTGAGCGTTTTGCTGAAATGATTAGACCTATCTTTTTGCGTATGTGATTAACCGATATGCTCAAAACTTATCCTTATGCTAAGTACATGAAAGATATTATTACAAATAAAAGAAAGATACCGGAAGCTGAAATTTCCACCATGCTTGCTAATTATACTTTTAAGGATGGAATACCAAAGAAACTTGGAGATCCAGGAGTACCCACTATACCATGCTCCATTAAAAGAAACTAGGTTAAAACTGCTTTATGTGATCTTGGAGCCGGTGTTAGTGTTATGCCTCTCTCTTTATATCATAGACTTGATTTGAATAAGTTGCCACCTACTAAAATATATTTGCAAATGGCTGATAAATCAACTGCTATACCTGTCGGTATTTGTGAGGATGTGCCTGTTGTAGTTGCAAACGTTACTATTTTAGCGGACTTTGTTATTCTTGATATTCCCGAGGATGATAGTATGTCTATTATTCTTGGAAGACCCTTTTTGAATACTGCAGGGGCTGTTATTGATTGCACTAAAGGCAATGTCACTTTTCATGTTAATGGTAATGAGCATACGGTACACTTTCCGAAGAAACAACCTCAAGTTCATAGTATCAACTCTATTGGAAAAATTCCATCGATTATATTTGGAGGTTTTGAATTTCCTCTACCTACTGTCAAGAAGAAATATGATATTCTTATTATTGGGGATGCGCATATCCCCGTTGATGTAACATAGTGTTATTCGAAATTTCTCTGGTTCCATGTTATTCAGAATGAGTTCGTTAACAAGACTTGATCAACCTTGTTAGTGGATTCCTTTTGATGATCATGAGATGGATGAAACTAGAAGGCACAACCTTCTGTACCCCACTTTTACTTTCTGTTATTCATATTAAATAAAAATGAAATAAATATTTTTCTGTCTGTTATCTGATTATTAGTGCAATATAAAAATACCTCGAAAATAAAAGTTCTCCAAATGCCCTGAAAATTAAATATGAGTTTTTCTAGAATATTTGAGGATTTATGGAACAAAGAACACACCAGGGGGGCCAACCACCTTGCCACGAGGGTGGAGGGCGCGCCCCCTTGCCTCGTGGGCCCACGGTGGCCCTCCTCCACTTATTCCTGCACCCACACACTTCATCTTCCTCCCCCAAACACGAATAACCAGCTCAAACCCGAGTCCAAGCTCGTTTTGCTACCATTTTCGATATCCTTGCTCAAAGCACCTCTCACAAAACTGCTTGGGGAGATTGTTCCTTGGTATGTGACTCCTCCATTGGTCCAATTAGTTTTTGTTGTAGTGCTTTATTCATTGCAAATTTTTGCTGCTTAGGTGACCCTGTTCTTGAGCTTGCATGTCAAATTTATATGGTCAAAAGTAGTTTTGATGCATGATATAGGCCCTAGGCACTTGTAGGAGTAGTTACTATCAATATTATTGAGTTTGGTTTACTTTTATTTTGAAGTTACTAAAAAATTTCAGAATTTTTCAGAGGAAGAAAAATGCTTAGGAAAATGTTCCAAGGTGGTTCTTCAAAGAAGCAAGGACCCATGCTTGCAATGCGTGATGCTGACGAAGAGCCACCAAGAGACGCTCCAGTGCGTCCTTGTGAGTGGCCTTCTAAAATATTTATATATCAAGCGGGAATAAAAGAAGAATTCAACACATATTTGCGTAACACTGATCTCGTGAGCTTCGAGGAAGAGAAGTGCAGTCAGTATCATGAGCTCACTAGCTCCTTTGTGAGGAGGCAAGAGGAGGATATACTATTACTAGAGAGGAGGCAGATGAGTACGAGAGGAGAGAGGAGGCTGCTCGTCGCCACGCTGCAGCTCAGTAGGCGATAGCTGTTGCATCACAGTACAGCCCCAACAACTATTATTATGGATATCCGCCAGGCCAGCCGTGGCCATAGACCAACTTAGGCCAAAAGCCTAAGCTTGGGGGAGTATGTATTTCCCACCGACATTACATTTATGCTCACACACTCATTGCTAGATGTCGGTGCTCATACTTTTTCATTGTATCATCCATGCTAGTTTATTTTTCATTTTTATGCATTCTTCTTGTGTATTTAATAAACCTTAATAAAAACAAAAAAAATTAGTTGTAGCTTTTAATTAGTTTACTTTCCATGCTTGTAGTAGTAATTAAAAAGAAAACCCAAAAAGATTTCATGTTCTTCTTTTGCTTGTTGGGAGCTTTCCCGTGTATATAGTTTTATTTCTTTTCTTTTCTTCGGGGGTCGATAGGAGAAGACGATGATTAAATTGTTGAAGTGGATCTTATATGCATTAATGTTGATCTGACAAAAGAGCCAATATTGCCTTGTCTTCTCCTGTTTATTGAATTCCTGCAGATTCCAGCTTAGTCCAATGCACGTGCACTATTATTATTATTCACATCGTTTGGTCGTGCAAGTGAAGGGCAATTATGATGATATATGATGGACTGGCTGAGATGAGAAAAGCTGGTATGAACTCGACCTCTTTTGTTTTTGTAAATATGATTAGTTCATCGTTCCTGATTCAGCCTATTATGAATAAACATGTTTGCAATGACAACTAGAGATCATAGTTTCTTGTGCCATGCTTGATTAGCTATGAGTTATAATGGTTTACCTTGCGTGCCAACATGCTATTGAGATGGTTATGATGTGGTATGATAGGGTGGTATCCTCCTCTGAATGATTTAAGTGATTTGACTTGGCACATGTTCACGCATGTAGTTGAAACAAAATCAACATAGCCTTCACGATATTTATGTTCATGGTGGATTATATCCTACTCATGCTTGCATTCAGTGTTGATTAATTTTAATGCATGTTCATGACTGTTGTCACTTTCCAGCTGTTCACTTCCCAGTCTTTTGCTAGCCTTCACCTGTACTAAGCGGAAATACTGCTTGTGCATCCAAATTCCTTAAACCCCAAAATTATTCCACATGAGTCCACTATACCTACCTATATACGGTATCTACCTGCCGTTCCAAGTAAATTTGTATGTGCCAAACTCTAAACCTTCAAATGAATATCCTGTTTTGTATGCTCGAATAGCTCATGTGTCAACTAGGGATGTCTGTATCTTCCATGTTAGGCAGGTTATTCTCAAGAGGAGTGGACTCCGCTCCTCACTCATGAGATAAATGGCTGGTCACCGGGATGCCCAGTCCCATGCTTTATGCAAACTAAATCAAAATAATTACAAACAAAACTCCCCCTGGGACTCTTGTTAGTTGGAGGCACTCGTTGTTTCGAGCAAGCCATGGATTGATGCTTGTGGTGGAAGGGGGAGCATAAACTTTACCATTCTGTTTGGGAATCGCCTATAATGTGTGTAGCATGGAAGATAGCGCCAACCCTTGGTTGTTATGTTGACAATGAAAGTATACAGCTCAAAATATTATTCACCTCTGTTTCAAAACTGAGCTCTGGCACCTCTACAAGTCCCTGCTTCCCTCTGTGAAGGGCCTATCTATTTACTTTTATGCCGAGTCATCATTCTCTTATTAAAAGCACCAGTTGGAGAGCACTGCTGTCATTTGCATTCATTATTGTTAGTTTACATTGAGTATGACTTGACTGGATCTCTTTTACCATGAATTACAATGTCTAGTCAGTCCTTGGTCTTTAAAGGTGCTCTGCATTTATGTTTTGCAGTCTCAGAAAGGGCTAGCGAGATACCATCTTGTTATATCATATTATGATTGTTTTGAGAAAGTGTTGTCATCCGAGTATTATTGTTATGGCTCGCTAGTTGATTATGCTATTGATATGAGTAAACTTGAGACCTATGCGTTATTGCAAATGTGGTTAGTTATAATCTTTGCTGAAAACTTGAATGCTGGCTTTACATATTTACAACAACAAGAGAAAACAGAGTTTCTAAAAGTTTTTCTTTATCACTTTCAGTTTATCAACTGAATTGCTTGAGGACAAGCAAAGGTTTAAGCTTGGGTAAGTTGATACGTCTCCGTCGTATCTACTTTTCCAAACACTTTTGCCCTTGTTTTGGACTCTAACTTGCATGATTTGAATGGAACTAACCCGGACCGACGTTGTTTTCAGCAGAATTACCATGGTGGTTATTTATGTGCAGAAGCAAACATTCTCGGAATGACCTGAAACTTCACGGAGACACTTTTCAGAAAATAAGAAAAATACCTGCCAAAGATGAAGGCCAGGGGGCCCACCGTCTTGCCACGAGGGTGGGGGGCACGCCCCCTACCTCGTGGGCCCCCTGTTGCATCTCCGACTCCTACTCCACCTCCATATATTGAGTTTCGATGAGAAAAAAAATCAGAGAGAAGAATTCATCGTGTTTTACGATACGGAGCCGCCGCCAAGCCCTAAAACCTCTTGGGAGGGCTGATCTGGAGTCCGTTCGGGGCTCCGGAGAGGGGAATCTGTCGCCATCGTCATCATCAACCATCCTCCATCACCAATTTCATGATGCCCACCGCCGTGTGTGAGTAATTCCATCGTAGGCTTGCTGGACGGTGATGGGTTGGATGGGATCTATCATGTAATCGAGTTAGTTTTGTTAGGGTTTGATCCCTAGTGTCCACTATGTTCTGAGACTGATGTTGCTATGACTTTGCTATGCTTAATGCTTGTCACTAGGGCCCGAGTGCCATGATTTCAGATCTGGACCTATTATGTTTTCATCAATATATGAGTGTTCTTGATCCTATCTTGCAAGTCTATAGTCACCTATTATGTGTTATGATCCGTTAACCCCGTAGTGACAATAATCGGGATACTTACCGGTGATGACCGTAGTTTGAGGAGTTCATGTATTCACTATGTGTTAATGCTTTGTTCCGGTTCTCTATTAAAAGGAGGCCTTAATATCCCTTAGTTTCCGTAAGGACCCCGCTGCCACGGGAGGGTAGGACAAAAGATGTCATGCAAGTTCTTTTCCATAAGCACGTATGACTATGTTTGGAATACATGCCTACATTATATCAATGAATTCGAGCTAGTTCTGTGTCAGCCTAGGTTATGACTTGTAACACCCATGATGCGGCTATATCTCCCACGTGTCGGAGCACGACTTAGAGGCATAACCACATTGTAGGCAATATCGCAAGAGGGGTAATCTTTACACATCCCATGTACTGAAAAAGAAAGAGGTACATAGTTGGCTTAGAATCGCCACTTCACAAAATAACATAAATATAGCATTACAATCATCCAGATACAGTCAAGGTCCAACTACGGAACAAAAATAAAGACAGCCCCAAATGCATAATGTCCCCGATCGCCCCAACTGGGCTCCACTACTGATCGTCTGGAAAAGAAACATAGTATCATCCTGAGTCCTCATCAAACTCCCACTTGAGTTCAGTCGCATCTCCTGGAATGGTATCATCGGCACCTGCATCTGGTTTTGGAAGTAATCCGTGAGTCACGGGGACTCAGCAACCTCACACCCTCACGATCAAGACTATTTAAGCTTATGGGTAGGTAAAGGTATGATGTAGAGCTGCAGCAAGCACTAGCATATATGGTGGCTAACTTACGCAAAAGAGAGTGAGAAGAGAAGGCAAAGCACGTTCGAGAATGTATGATCAAGAAGTGATCCTAGACTACTTACGTTCAACCATAACACGAGACCGTGTTCTCTTCTCGGACTCCGCCGAAAAGAAACCATCACGGCTACACACGCTGTTGATCCATTTTATTAAGTTAAGTTTCAAGTTTTCAACAACCGGACATTAACAAATTCCCATCTATCCATAACCGTGGGCACGGCTTTCGAAAGTTCAAATCCCTGCAGGGGTGTCCCAACTTAGCCCATCACAAGCTCTCACGGTCAACGAAGGATATTCCTTCTCCCAGGACGGCCCGATCAGACTCGGAATCCCGGTTACAAGATATCTCGACAATGGTAAAACAAGACCATCAAAGCCACCCGATGTGCTGACAAATCCCGATAGGAGTCGCACATATCTCGTTCTCAGGGCAACACCGGATGAGACTAGCTATGAGTAAAACCAACCCTCAAGTTTCCCCGAGGTGGCCCCGCAGGCAGCTTAGTTCGGACCAACACTCAGAGGAGCACTTGCCCGGGGGGTTTAAAATAAAGATGACCCTTGAGTCCGCGGAACCCAAGGGAAAAAGGCTAGGTGGCAAATGGTAAAACCAAGGTTGGGCCTTGCTGGAGGAGTTTTATTCAAGGCGAACTGTCAAGGGGTTCCCATTATAACCCAACCGTGTAAGGAACGTAAAATCAAGGAACATAACACCGGTATGACGGAAACTAGGGCGGCAAGAGTGGAACAAAACACCAGGCATAAGGCCGAGCCTTCCACCCTTTACCAAGTATATAGATGCATTAAAGTAAACAAGTTATAATAATGATATCCCAACAATAATCATGTTCCAACAAGGAACAAGCTCCAATCTTCACCTGCAACTAGCAACGCTATAAGAGGGGCTGAGCAAAGCGGTAACATAGCCAAACAATGGTTTGCTAGGACAAGGTGGGTTAGAGGTTTGACATGGCAATATGGGAGGCATGATAAAGCATGTGGTAGGTATCAAAGCATAGGCATAGCAATAGAGCGAGAAACTAGCAAGCAAAGATAGAAGTGATTTCGAGGGTATGGTCATCTTGCCTGCAAAGTTCTCCGAGTTAACATAAGCTTGATCCTCGTAAGTGTAGTCAACGGGTTCCTCGATCACGTACTCGTCTCCCAGCTCTACCCAAATCAAGAACACAAGCAAAGGGAACCACAATCAACCACGGTGCAATGCGCAAGCAACATGATGCAAAACATGGCATGATATGCGGGAAGTAATATGCAATGCATATGCATGCTCTAGAAGGAAAAGATTGAGCCAGGCCTCAAATTGGCAAACCAAGAGTGCCGCTGGAAAGATGAGTTGATTTCGATCGAAATCGATATAAAGATCACCGGAATCGGATGCACGGTTTGCAAATGGCAAGCAAAACAATAATGGCACCAAAACTGTGATTAACAGCACGATGCCATCTAAATGCATCAAGAAAAATAAGCTATTGCACTCTAACATAGAAACAAAGCACATAGCAGTGATCCACTCAAGATGCTTGACAAAAGATGAACACTGAGCTACGGCTAAATCACTCAATAGCAGGTTCAAACAAGCATGGAAAAAGTGCAAAAGATATCAGGTACACAGACTTAGTGAAAATAACATGTCAGGATTTAACATCAGGAAGCAATGTTTAGAGCAAGAAAACAACATTCTATAGGTACATATCATGGAAAGGCAAGGCATGGCATGAAACTACTCAAAGCATATAATGAAAGTCCTTTACTGACCATAAGCCAAAAGGGATCAGAAAATATAATGGCACCCATGTAAACATAGCAAGTTTCGTTAACAGATTCAGACTTTGCAGAAAACTGGACATGGCATAAAACAGAGTTACGTAGGCATGTTTGCGAGCTCGATGCACTCACCACAAGGGATTGCATGACAAACTAAGCATACACCCACCAAGAAGACATGTTCAATAAGCTAACCATGGCAAGAGCACTCTCATAGCATGCATGGATCAACTACAACAACCTTGGCAAAATTGATTAACACATAAAGAATCTGCCAGGAACATTTTATAGCAAAAGTAGATCAAGATAGAGTCATGCTAGGGTACTCCATAATTGCAAACAAAGACATGGATGGATGGAGCATAACAATATCTCAAAATCATCCTTACTGAACATGCTCAAAAGAGGCATGGATCACTCTGTAGCAACATGAATACATGGCATAAAAATAACATCAGGGAAATGACTTACAAGAATTCTAAGTCCCTGAAATCAGCAACATCACGAAAGCTACTTTGCATGCTTGTGCTAGTCACCACAAAGATCACAAAAATACATGGCATACACCCCTGTAAAGATGGCATGGCATAGCCCAAAACACATGTAGGGCTCAAGTTCATAGGAGGCACACATTAAACATGGCAAATATGACAAATGTCCATAATCTGTTAAGAAACAGAAACTAACATTACATAGCACTCTTGCAACAGCATTTAGGGCATCAAGATGAACTCAAATGAACATGGTGGAATGGAATGAAATGAAGTGCACATCCAGGCGAACAATTTGATATGCTACACGCCCAAAACGGAGCTACGGATGCAAAGATATGACATGATGAACAATGCTAAAAATATTAGGGACTTGGGGGAAAATTGAGGTCAATCCTAGGGTTTCACTGTAGCAGATCTGGATCGGGGCACGCTTCACGAGGTTCGCCGGAACAGTAGCTCGCCGGAGTCGCTCGAGGTGGACGGAGGGGATGGGGAAGAAGCTCGTCGGCGTGGGGACTTGCCGGATCCGGTGAGGGGCGGCGGAGGAGGAGCGGGGTCGCCGGGGCCCGCCGGCGACGAGGGCAGGCCGAGGCGGGGTCGGACGAGGTCGGATCCGGTGGCGG